>NC_140538.1:2226667-2701667 GCF_057382185.1 Mchenga conophoros
AAGAAAACTTGACTGCAATCTCCAATGTACTGACATCTAGTGGTGAAATTTTACACACTGTAACCTTAAATACACAGCACAGATGAAGGTGGTGAGTTGCAAAAAAGGACAGCTCCGCCCCCTTTGGAGGAAGCAAAGGTAGTCTGGACACGTCTCCATCAAAGAGGAAAGAAAAAAAATGAAGAGAGAGTAAAAGAAAAAAGGTGAAGAAACCCCAAGCCTGCCATGTCCAAACAGGTAGAACAGAAAGCCTAGAAAAATTCAATTTTGGATAGAAATTGATTTCATGGATAACATGATATGTTATACATGTGTCATAGCGCCTCAGTTTTTACTAATTCCACACTGTCTTCTACTCTTCAATCTGGCTATAGAGCCACTCATTCTGGTATGATGGCGCCTGTGTTCGGCCTTGCCGCTGCTGGCTGCAGTTTCCCTCGCTCTGCTACACTGCTGTTTCTGACTGCCCTGCTCTCCTTTTTCATCTCTGATGTATTGCCTGCCTTAGTCTGTGATCGTCTGACACTACTCTCTATTCGCTCCTCTATGGTGGACCTGGATATCTCTTCTTCCCACAATGGCTTCATCCCCCCCTCTGTCGCCAGTGTCTGGATTTTTGACAGCACCCTTTTGGATCCACGCAAATCACAGAGGAGGAGAGGTGAAAGAGCAGGTGTCCAGCTGAAATTTAGACTGCTCTTCAGACGAGGATTAGCGGGTAAGCGACGTCGAGGATTTCTGGTCACCTGTGCTCAGACTGCTTGTTCGGAGGAGAATTTGTCTTCCCTGTCCCTGCTGGATTTTGCAAGGCCTGGACTTACGAGATCGTGTTACCTTAGGAGTGGTCATCCAGGCTTTCCGGTTATATACTATGATCGTCACGGATCGAACTCGCAGATTCTACGTCCCCTAAAACGGGTCAGTGTCAGTATTTGTTTGACTTATTCCAGGTTGAGCATGGTGCTTCTCAATGCCTGATCTATGACAAATAAAAGGTTCTTGTTGGACGACTTTCCGTGTCATGGCACAGTGAGTTGACGCGTTTGGTGGCTGCTCCCCACAATCTGGATAGAAAAACACCGAAACTCGCTAACAGACCATTCAGCTGAGCAAGGCGAATGCAGTTGGTGAGGAATAAGGCAAAGGGAACTCAAAATGCCAAGGGGACAGGACAAAGCCACTTCCTCCCCAAAAACAAATGCTAACAACGCAACAGGACAAGCTAACATGAGCTCCGATATCATAGCTAGTGACTCGGCTGGTGAGCTACTAAAAGCTATCGAATCATTGAAATCAGAAATGAAACAAGATAACGAAAGGCTGACAAAAGACATCAATCCAACATGAATATAAACTAAAATGGAACTCAAATAAGATCAAATATTTAGGTGTCTATCTAACCAGTGAATTAAGCACATTATACGAGGCAAATTATGTAAAGAGTAGCAATGCAATTCAAAAACATTTGAGTAAATGGGCTCCACTTGTCATGGACCTCAGCTCAAGAATAGAGGTAATAAAAATGAATGTGCTTCCCCGACTACTGTACCTATTCACTTAATTGCCAGCAGTGTTGGGACTAACGCATTATTAAGTAACGCGTTACAGTAACTACGTTATTATTGTGGTAACGAGCACGGTAACTAGTTATTATGCCAAAACCGGGAACGCGTTACTCGCTACTGGGATTTAGATAGGCTCGTTATTCGTTACTTCGTGTGGTGGCTATCACGGAGCTTCCACAGATTCAGTAACATTAGCAAGTGGTGGAGGCCAGCAGGTGGATGAAGGAAAAGGGAGGCAAGAGGAGAGACCCGAAGCAGCCGCCAGTCCGAGTGTGAACTGAACTTCAGGTAAGAAGTTATGACCTGGGCCCTGTTTCAGGAAGCCGGTTTAGAAAACTCAGAGTGAAAAACGATACTCAGGGTTGAGTAACCCCGAACTGTCCAACTCGGAATATTCGGTTTCAGAAAGGCTGATAACAAGTAGTTCAATCAACGCGGAGTTGCTTTAACCCCAAATTAAACGCGCGGACGAGGATACATAAAGCCCTGATCAGTGGAGCACAGATTAAGCGAGTCACCATGGAGACGGAGGGAAAGAAGGCGCGGTCAATGTATTTTACAGCGCTTGAGGCCGAAATTCTGATGGCAGCATATGCTGATAACATGCAAATTTTGCGGAAAAAAAAGTAACACAGCCTCAGCTGCAAAAGAAAGGGAGCATGCACGGCAAAACATAGCCGACAGAGTCAATGCGTGAGTGTTAATATAAACATTGATCGAGGGATTTCCACCCATTTAACACGTTATTTTATCATATGTTATTTTATTTGTTATTTTATACATTTTATTTTGTGATGTGATGTGAGCGCAGGTGCAACCCAACAGACCCCAAACGTTCCTGGCAGCAAGTAAAAATGAAATATAAAAATATAGTCCAAACAGGTGAGGTGTAATTGTATTATGAGCCATAGTGCTTGGTCTGTTTGTCCCATGTAAATCAATTGCAGTTAGAGGCTACATTAATTTCCTTTCTGTAAGCACTTATTGAAATTATCTGAGCACATTACAAGTACATATTTGCTTACTCTGTATGCTCAAATGTGACCCGTTATAGCCAACAGAAAAAAAGCGGAGGCCCGAAAAACAGGTGGGGGTCCTCCACCACCACCACTCACAGAGGCTGAGCAGTTGGCCCTCAGCCAAAACAGTGGGCGCCCTGTGGCCGAAGGCATCTCTGCGGGGACATCCTCTGAGTCAATAACCCCGCAAGACACAAGTGCCTACATAAGGGGTAAATTCAAAATAATACATGATGTGCATACATCCTTTCTTCACAGTCACCTTTGCAGTGCTGCTCATTCATTTGATAAACTCTTTACCATAATGGATTATTTTGTAGTGAAGTTATTTTCCTACTGATTTTGCCTTGCCTCAGTCTTGGTTGTCTTTGAGAGCATAATGACAATGAAGTGTAAGGTGATTGGTATGTTTGTTAATTGCCATTTGGTCCCTTGTAAGTTATAAGTGACCTGTATAAACCTCATATTCTATCAGTTGATGGTGATGGTGTACTGCATCTGGTGCAGCCTCCTGTTGAGCCAGACCAACATGCAGTTGTGAGTAATACTCCACAGATTATATGAGGTTACAGTAGAACAGCAATGTTGTTTATTTCTTTACTGCAGGAAAATAATGAAGAAACATTGACAGCTGTTACAGAAGAGGAAGCAACAGAGACACTTTATGAGGTTTACATCTTTTAATACTTTGTGTACAGGAAACACAGGCGACCAATAAAGCCAGTTGAACAAAACATCTGTTTATTCTTCTTTCAACATGTTGAGGTGATGGGTCAAAAGAAATGATTGTGACATATGGTGTCTCTGACTGCTCTTCCATCTTGTATGTCCGTGGGAGGGTCAGGATGTTCATGGTTTGGATCACTGCTGATGTTTGGTTCAGAAGGACAGTGTTCTCCTCTAATTGTGGCAATGTTGTGAAGAATCACACATGCCACAATAATGTCACATGCCCTTTCTGGGGTGACCCTGAGTCTTTGCAGGCACTGGAACCGGGCCTTAAGCATTCCGATAGTCATTTCAATTCTGGCTCTTGTCCTGCAATTAGCCAGATTATATCGCTGCTGTGGGCCCGGGTCAGGGTCAGGGTAAGGGGTAAGCAAATAGGGTAAACATGGATACCCCCTATCACCAAGCAAGTAGCCAGTGAACTCTACTAAGACAGAAGGATACACTTCAGTTCAAATGTCCCTGAAGCAATTGGTCTTTATATATTTTACAGTATTCTCAACTCACCATGTCCAAATTTTGTGCTCAGTGTACATTCACGGAATATTTGTGAGTCATGGACAGAGCCTGGCCACTTGGCTTCCACATTTGTGATAATGTTGGCAGCATCACATATGATCTTCACAGTGCAGAGAACACAAATTAGCATCCATTACTATAATGAAATAATTTGTTAGTTTGAAATGCTACAGGGAACTATGTACCTGTACATTAATGCTGTGGAAAGACTTCCTGTTCACATAGTCTCCTTCATTTACTGAAGGAGCAATGATTGGAATGTGAGTGCCATCTGTACAGCCAATCACGCCTGGGAACCGTGAAAATAAATGTAAAATTTAAGTAGTAGTTCAAGTATCACCACATCATGAATTAAGTTTCGTTCATCCTGATACCTGCAATTTTGTGGCATCCCTCTTTGATAAATCTTGTGGGTCTGTGACCGGGGAACACCACAGACGAGTACAGGAGACGTTTCAGTGCAACTGTAACATTCCTGACTGCCCGACAGACGGTAGCCTTGGAAACGTGCTCAGCGTCACCAATATTATACAGAAAGCTCCCGTTTGCAAGAAACCGAAGTGCAATACAAATAATATGTACAGAACTGAGAGCATGTCCGCGATGTGTCACATGCGTAATATATGGCCTGAGGATGTTATTCAAATCAATTATAGATTGTGCTGAACAACGGTAACGTTCGCACAGACAATCATCAGGAAATGATAAAATGTCCAAACGCGCTCTGATCACTCTCTCCCGGCGGAGAGCTCTGCGGAGAATTTGGGCTTCACGATCTACTGGCTCTTCAAGGAAGGAGCACGCCATGTCTGACACTTCCTACTGTCAGGTTTCCGACAAAGGGGCGGAGAACGTCAGGGTTAGTAGAAGTAAACCTGCTAGGGGGCAGGTTAGCTTCACGGAGTGTGTCGTCATAGTGACTCACTGAGGCTTCAGCTGAACTCGCTTTGTGAAACCGAAAACCCAGAGTTTTCGTTAACTCAGGGTATACTTACTCAGAGTTTGCACTAAACCGGCTTCCTGAAACAGGGCCCTGCAGTCCATCTGGGTCAGATATAAACCGAGTTTAGGTGGAGTTTATTTTCGTTATGCTGACTTTTTCGTACTGCGTGCTAGCTAGCATGACGGAGTTTCTATACAGCTGGGTGGTGCTAATTTACTGATGTTGAACTTTATTTTGTTCATAAGGTTAATTATTAGAGTTGCCAACCGTCCCGTAAAAAACGGAATCGTCTCGTATTCAGAGAAAATATTACGCGTTTCTTATTGAGGTGAAAAGGAACAGTTTGTCCCGGACTTCAGCTACAATGAAAAAGACACAAAGCTGGAGTTACTCTGTGTCTTTGCTGCACAGCTGCCTCTTCTCCTCTCATTCTCCCCCCTCCCTCTCCTGTTTCTACTTCAATCATGAAACTGATCAATGATCAGCTGATCGTCTCTCTTGTTTGTTTATCACTTTGCGCCGAAAGAGGAAACCAGCGGATGTCGCGCTAAACAACAGCAGCACGTTTAAGCTTGATCAGCTGTTGTTAGAATTTATTTAATATTAATTTCTAGTATCAGCTGATGTTTGCTGGAGCCACAGCTGTAAAGCTGCTGGTCATGATGTCGGTTTGGATATGTGGTGAGAGGGAAACATGAAGATGAAACCAGGAGATGTCCTTACTGAATCATCAGAGCTGTGATGGAGAAACAGGTTTACCTTTTAGGTGACATGAATGAGTTGAAGGGAAGTTATGAACTGTTTCTGAGAGACAAATAACACCAGGATCCTTTTCTAAGCAGCTGACAGCTGGTAACTGTGCAGGGGCGGGTCTAGCAAAGTTTTGCCAGGGGTCCATGTAGGGTATTAACAGGGAGAGCACAAAGAAATACTTTCTTATTCTCATTTAAAATGTCTCGCTTTTAAAAAAATAATTATCTGAATCTTAAAACAAACGATTGATAGATTGATACATATATACCATCAGAACAGTGTACATCACTGTCACAACAGCGTTTGTTTTCATTCAAAGGCTTTATGATTTTTCCTATAATGGCGGCCGGTCTCTAGTCAAAATGCCCGGGACGATTTTCTGTCCCAGTCCAGCCCTGTATGCAGCTCATCTGCAGTCTGGTGTTACCTACATCTTCCTATTCAGAAGGCAGAATTTCCGAGTTCTGAGTACAATCGAAAGCACCACGACTGCAGTTTTTGTGTTGGATGTAAAAAGCAGGCTAGGATAGAATCAGGCGTGGGATTTCTCTCGTGGAAATGTGCACGTTATCATATCCTTTCTATTGGTAGGTGGCACAGTGCACCTGTGGCAAGTAAGCAAGCTAGAAGACTGGCAAAGTTATGGAAGCAACACATTAACAAGAGAATTCTGAGTAAAACCAAAGTTACTTTCCCTAGTAACTAGTTACTCTGAAAGTAACGAGTAACTTGAAGTAACTGAGTTACTTTTGATAGAAGTAACTAGTAATGTAACTAAGTTACTAATTTAAAGTAACTTACCCAACACTGATTGCCAGTCCATAGACCAGATGTACAATTTGGCAGATGGGATAAATTAGTTAGTAGATTTATTTGGAAAGGGACAAAGCCAAGAGTAAGATTTAAAATACTCCAACTAAGAAAAGAAAGAGGAGGACTCGCCCTCCCGAACTTCAAGGAATACTTCTATGCAGCCCAGCTGAGATATATTGTTTACTGGTGCTCACCGGACTGCACCTCAAAATGGAGGCATATGGAGATAAATTACTGTTCATCATATCATCCACAAGCAAGATTGGGAGAAGAAACTATACAGTCTACGCACGCAAATCCTATTATTGAATTCACTTTTAAACTCTGGTGGATTATAGCGACGAAATATAGAATCATAGAAGACTGTAAACTGCTGATTCGGCCTGTATATTCACAAAAAAGGGTACTCCTTCTTCAGTCGGCCGCAGACCTTTGGTCATGGAGGAGGTCTGGCTGTGGTGCACTGAAATTGGTTTCACTGTTATTCATTAATGGTTGAAAATTTTTCATCATTTGAACTACAGCTGGTTAAAATTGGAATCAAAGATCTGTGTTACTGTGCTGTAGTGTATCGTCCTCCTGGACCCAACAGTCCATTTTTAAAGGAGTTCAGTGACTTTTTATCTTCCATCTTGAAGCTGTGCAGATTGTTAATAATTGGGGATTTTTACATACACATTGATGATGACTCTGACCTCTTTGCCAGAGGTTTTCTTAGTATCATGGACTCTTTTCATTTCACACAGCATGTGTCTTTCTCTGTGTCTTCCTCTAAGTTCAGATCCTTCGTCACCTCTCTCACCTATGGGGTGCCACAGGGCTCTGTCTTGGGACTGTTACTGTTTCTGTTGTGCGTACTCCCTCTTCTGCAACTTCTTAGCTCTTTTACAGATATTTTGTATTATTGTTACGCAGATAATATTCAGCTATATATCTCTTTTAGGCCACCTGATGTTTCTAAGCTTCAGATCTTGCAGTCCTGCTTAGATTCTGTTAGGGATTGGCTGGCTGATAATTATCTTCAACTAAATGCTGATAAAACGGAAGTCATTGTCTTTGCTCCTGAGAAATTTGCTCCACTCGTGGTTAAAAATCTAGGCCCTCTTGCTTCTTATATTAAACCCTCCATTAGGATCCTTGGTTTTACATTTGACCCAGCTCTGACGCTGGACACACACGTTACATCTTTGGTTCGCTCTTGTTTTTACCATTTAAGAAATATTGCTAAGCTGAGTCCCATTATGTCATGCGCCGAATTGGAAATGATTATTCATGCTTTTGTTTCATCTCGCTTAGACTAGTACAGTGAGTGCAGAATTATTAGGCAAATGAGTATTTTGTCCACATCATCCTCTTCATGCATGTTGTCTTACTCCAAGCTGTATAGGCTCGAAAGCCTGCTACCAATTAAGCATATTAGGTGATGTGCATCTCTGTAATGAGAAGGGGTGTGGTCTAATGACATCAACACCCTATATCAGGTGTGCATAATTATTAGGCAACGTCCTTTCCTTTGGCAAAATGGGTCAAAAGAAGGACTTGACCGGCTCAGAAAAGTCAAAAATAGTGAGATATCTTGCAGAGGGATGCAGCAGTCTCAAAATTGCAAAGCTTCTGAAGCGTGATCATCGAACAATCAAGCGTTTCATTCAAAATAGTCAACAGGGTCGCAAGAAGCATGTGGAAAAACCAAGGCGCAAAATAACTGCCCATGAACTGAGAAAAGTCAAGCGTGCAGCTGCCAAGATGCCACTTGCCACCAGTTTGGCCATATTTCAGAGCTGCAACATCACTGGAGTGCCCAAAAGCACAAGGTGTGCAATACTCAGAGACATGGCCAAGGTAAGAAAGGCTGAAAGACGACCACCACTGAACAAGACACACAAGCTGAAACGTCAAGACTGGGCCAAGAAATATCTCAAGACTGGTTTTTCTAAGGTTTTATGGACTGATGAAATGAGAGTGAGTCTTGATGGGCCAGATGGATGGGCCCGTGGCTGGATTGGTAAAGGGCAGAGAGCTCCAGTCCCACTCAGACGCCAGCAAGGTGGAGGTGGAGTACTGGTTTGGGCTGGTATCATCAAAGATGAGCTTGTGGGGCCTTTTCGGGTTGAGGATGGAGTCAAGCTCAACTCCCAGTCCTACTGCCAGTTTCTGGAAGACACCTTCTTCAAGCAGTGGTACAGGAAGAAGTCTCCATCCTTCAAGAAAAACATGATTTTCATGCAGGACAATGCTCCATCACACGCGTCCAAGTACTCCACAGCGTGGCTGGCAAGAAAGGGTATAAAAGAAGAAACACTAATGACATGGCCTCCTTGTTCTCCTGATCTGAACCCCATTGAGAACCTGTGGTCCATCATCAAATGTGAGATTTACAAGGAGGGAAAACAGTACACCTCTCTGAACAGTGTCTGGGAGGCTGTGGTTGCTGCTGCACGCAATGTTGATGGTGAACAGATCAAAACACTGACAGAATCCATGGATGGCAGGCTTTTGAGTGTCCTTGCAAAGAAAGGTGGCTATATTGGTCGCTGATTTGTTTTTGTTTTGTTTTTGAATGTCAGAAATGTATATTTGTGAATGTGGAGATGTTATATTGGTGTCACTGGTAAAAATAAATGATTGAAATGGGTATATATTTGTTTTTTGTTAAGTTGCCTAATAATTCTGCACAGTAATAGTCACCTGCACACACAGATATCCCCCTAAAATAGCTAAAACTAAAAACAAACTAAAACTACTTCCAAAAACATTCAGCTTTGATATTAATGAGTTTTTTGGGTTCATTGAGAACATGGTTGTTGTTCAATAATAAAATTATTCCTCAAAAATACAACTTGCCTAATAATTCTGCACTCCCTGTAATTCCTTGTTTACTTGCTTAAGTAATGCCTCCCTGGAACGACTGCAGGGTGTTCAGAATGCTGCTGCTAGGCTTCTGACAAAGCATCACAAATACTCCCATGTCACGCCCCTGCTGATTCAGCTGCATTGGCTCCCTGTCAAGTTCAGGGTCCATTTTAAGATTATAATCATGACTTATAGGGCCCTCACTAAATCGGCTCCAAGCGGTTCAAAATGCTGCAGCAAGGCTTTTAACCCACAGCAATAAATTTTCCCATATCACTCCTATACTAAAATCCCTGCATTGGCTTCCGATTGGGTATAGATATAAGTTTAAAATCCTCACCTTTACGTTTATGTCTCTACAAGGTGAGGCCCCCATCTATATCTCGGAGCTTCTCAAACCCTATTCTCCAAAGCGAACTCTTAGATCCACTGATAGTGGTCGTCTATCTATTCCACGGACTCGTCTGAAAACAAAGAGGGATCACGCTTTTCAAACCCTGGCTCCAATACTGTGGAACGGTTTACCCTCCTCACTACGCACCATCGACACGGTGGCCTCTTTTAAAAAACAGCTTAAAACTCATCTGTTTAGACAGGCATTTGGGTAATATGTTGTCTTATTTTATATTTATATTGTACTATTGCTTGTTTGATATGCTTTTATATTTCCTCTAATATTGTTCGTTTGACATGTCTTTATGTGAAGCACTTTGTAACAGCGTTTTTGTCTTAAAAAGTGCTATATAAATAAATTTTACTTACCCTGCACGGTGTAGCTCCAACTTAAATCAGTGATCTTCTTCCTTATCGCCCCAGCAGGTCCCTGAGGTCTTGTGACCAGGGCTTGCTGGTTGTCCAGCATACCAGGTTAAAAACAAAAGGTGACAGAGCGTCAGCGGCTCCCAGACTCTGGAACTCACTCCCTTTGAGTTTGAGATCTGTGGACTCAGTCATGTCTTTTAAAAAGCAGTTAAAAACGTATCTAGTAAAGCGCTATACAAATGCAGGCCATTTACCATTTACAGGCCATCTGTTTAAACTTGCTTTTGGTTGATTTTGTTTTTTAGAGGTTGTATGTCCGTTTCTGCTTCTGTGAAGCACTTTGTGATTTTTATCTTGAAAGGTGCTATATAAATAAAATTTTACTTACTTACTTGCCATCGCACTCCGCAGCTGCGGGGAGATACTGGGATGTGGAGGAAAGCTATATATAGTTATTGTAGCTGACAGAGTGACATTACCTGCAGGGTCACAGCTGCTCACACCTGAGAAGGACAGATGTTCATGAGGATCTCCATCAACATCTGATTTAACATATTTTTCCCTTTTTTAAATTCTTGACTCGATTGGGAATATTTTGTTTTATTTTGCTGTAGTCGATAAAAGATCAACTCAAACACCTGTTATATTATTGATACATTATGATAATTAAGAACTCTGTTTATGTCCTAAATGTATCCAGATATATAAGAAAACCAAATCTGAGCCAACAGTTTAGAGCTATTTCCCACAGTGAGACACACACACACACACACACACACACACACACACACACACAGAGCGTGTGAAAACATTCCTGGGAACGGAGCGTCTGTACGTAACCTTTATTCAGTTGCTAATTTTACACAACAATGCAACAATACTCACACACCCATTAGTGATGCAGAGAGGTTCACACTCTCAGAGCTGTTTCTGCTCAGCAGCTGCTCAGACTTCTGGTGTCGTCACGTTCACACACTTTAACCTGCTGAAAATGAACTCTGAGCAGAGAAGACTGACAAAACTGGATCAAAGTTGCGGGCTAGCATTAATATTCATTGAAAAAAAATCTTCCTCCAAATATAACAAGGAATCTTTTCTTATGGACTCAAACAAGTTTTGCTGAAAAACTGAATATGGAACAAGCAAAGCTTAATACTAAACAATATATATAATTTATATAAACGTATATATAACTTAATATTGCACACATGCAAAATCAAAATTCCAATTAAATAACACATCAGTGGAATTCATTTCTTAAATAAAAAAATATATTTGCAGCCTTCTGAATTAAATTTTATCATTTTATCATTTATCAAATTTTCATCATATTCTCCCACCTGTCCAGAAAGCTCCTGTTTTCTGCCTTTCTTTTTGCCATTTTGGGATAGGTAGCATGGCAGTATTTGCATGGTTGCTATGACTATGGTCAACAGAGGAGAGGGTGCTAATGGGTCCTGTCATGACTGACGTGCCAAAACACCAATAGAGCATTCTGGGAATTGTAGTATTAGCAGTACATTCACTGTATAATACTGGCAGGCCAGCTCTAATAGTAATTTTGTATGACTTCGCGGGCCAAATGTAATTAGGCTGCGGGCCAAATTTGGCCCGCGGGCCAGAGTTTGACACCTATGATATAGGAGATGATGGTCTTCTTAGTCACAGAGAAGTAGGAACCAGGAAACATGAAGAAGCAGAGCATGCAGGAAGAGGAAACCTTTTGTGATTGGTGAGTCTCCACTGTGTGAACACAGGGTCGCTCAGACTAACGGTGTGTTCACACCGAACGCGATGGACGCGAATAAAACGCCCCAAACGCCCCTAATTTGACGCGTGTACATTCGCGTCTCAACGCGTGTCCAAGAAAAATCCATCGCGTGTCAAAATATCATATTTTGACGCGCGTGAACCGGAAATGTGGGAGGAATGTGGGAGGGAGTTGTATCTTTGCAAGATGGCAGCTATCGAGCTAGCGCTTGAAGAGAGAGTCTCCCTTCTCTATGTACTGTGGAGAGCAGAGCAGCAGCGTAAAAGACGTCCTCGCCGTACCTGGGTCCATCAGGTCCTCCAGAGGCATGAGCAGTTTGGTGAGTTTCACCACTTGCTCCAGGAGCTGCGCCTGGATGACGGCCGATTCCAGCGCTATCACCGTCGGCCAGTTTGAGGACCTGCTTTCCCTCGTCGGTCCCAGCATCGCCCGCCTAGACACCAATTACAGGCGCTCAATCCCACCTGCAGAGCGCCTGTCCGTCTGCCTGAGGTTAGTAAAACTATTTAATACGGTAGTCCTTTATTGATATCTGTGCTAATATGCTAATCCATCCAGTTATACACTGCTAACATGGATGTGCTATGCTAACAGTGAATGCTGTCGGTGTTTACTGAAAGCAAACTGTGGTACAGAGACGACTCTTTATAATATTTCTAGTGATACTCAGAAGCTCTCATCAAGTCCCGATTTAATTCGATTTATGCTGTTATCAGTGTTTGAATGATAGCATGGCTGTGGTGTCACATCAATGTATGCGCTCGGTGTTTGCTGATATCAAACTAGAGCATTAGGACCACTGAGTTAACCTTTGTAGTGATACTCACTCCTTTTTATTTAGACCTGGTTTAATTCTGGGATAGTTGAATATTTGTATATAATCCCTGCAGCTGTCAGACTCTATAGCAGGGGTCACAGCCTTTATTAAAACAGAGTTAGATCAAACTGAACAGTTTGGTTCATCTCTAGTTACATGGTTCTATCTTGATAAGCTGTCTTATCACAGATTAATTTTTCAAAAATATTAATGATTTAAGCAAGGAAAGGGCTACATGTCAACACACAACTCTTTATTTCTATTAATGTCTTACTTCATTCCTACCTGATTGACATGTTTAGGAATTATGAGTGATTGGCTCACTGTAGTTGTGAAAGTTGCTACCAATCAAATTATGATATGTTAAAGTTAAAACAAAACACAACTGTTTTAGATATTATCTAATATACATTTTGTAATTATCCTTATAATTACAAAATGTTTTATGTAAGATTTAAGTTTTGTGATTTATATCTGACATCACAAAAGTATTTTGGAATTTGAATAATGTATTTTGTAACTGCAGTACACATAATACTGATTTTGAACAATTTTGTCCAGGTTCCTTGTCACCGGGGACTCCTTCAGGACCATCGCGTTCAGTTTCAGAGTCTGTGTGTCCACGGTGAGCCAGATCACCCCCCAGGCAGCGACGTCCATCTGGGACTGTCTAGTGGACGACTTCATGGCTGTGCCTTCACCTGGAGACTGGCGGTCCATCACAGAGGGATTCCAGGAGCGCTGGAACTTTCCTCTGTGCTGTGCAGCTCTGGATGGGAAGCACATCCAGACAAAGGCACCCCATATATCATATAGGAGACACACACATTGATATACACTAAATATTCATTTCATTTCTTTTTTGTGGTGCCCAAATTGATGCACCTGCTTGATTTTGTTTAAACAATTATTGCACACTTTCTGTAAATCCAGTAAACTTCTTTTCACTTCTCAAATATCACTGTGTGTGTCTCCTGTATGATATTTAACTGACATTTTTTATTGTAACAACCAACGATTTATACAGGAAAATAATGTCTATTAACAAGGTTGCCCAAACTTCTGCATCCCACTGTATCAGTATATTTTGTCATTAGTATAATATGAAATAAATTCTACATGTGTCAAGTCGTGTGCCAACATTTGCTGTGTAGTAGAACTGAGACATTAGTCATTATAAACATTTATTTGAAATAATATTAAAAGTCTCAAACAGAAAAACATTAAACATAAATATATAAAATATAAGAATTTACAGAGAGACAGGAATAAAAAGGACCAGCTGCTCTCCAGAGCAGGAACAAGGCTGAGGAGGAAATGTTCCATTGGAGACTGGTGTGGCCTCTTCAGGGACTCCAGGATGGCCAGCTCCACCGCCGATGGACCGTCCTGGGACCCGTCCCTCATCTGCCTCGGAGCCGTCCTCCTCTGTGGGCCTGTAAAACAGCACAAAACACAAAGAAATGAGAAGGCTGCTACTAGATTTTAATTTCAACATTGAAAAAAAAAAAAAAACAATAACAGGATATAATCAGATTGGTTGTAGATATTTAGTAAAGGTGATCACAAGGGAATCCCACCGACTAAAAAGGTATCAGTGCTTGCTGTACATATCTGTGGGTGCAGCAGCAGGAGCTCAGGGACTGGGGATGCTCTGCTGCAGAATCAGTTGGTTCTATCAATACAGTATTAAATGTTAACAGGTTCGATATAATAATCGTAGAGTAGACAGTGGTCCCTCATTTATTGCAGGGGTTCTCAGAATAACTAGCCCCTGGTCACAGTTCTCACAATTGATTCTCAAAGTGCAAACCTTTGTAGATTGCAAAACGTAAAAGTATTATTATGCCGCGGTTTGTCTTCATCTGCCCGCCACTTTCGTGCGCCTTTTTCCCTCACGGTGCAGGTGTCTATTTCCGAATGAGGCTCATAGTTATGGGTGTTTTTGTGCTGTTTTTTCTATTGGACGCGATGGTTATCAAAACCAAACGTGATAAAAAGCGCAGGAGATTTGTCAATCAGGCTGCAGAATGCAATGCTGTACTGTGCAATAAAAAATCAGCGAAAAAGCAAAGCAGTGACGGATGAACAGCGGGACCACTGTGTGCTGTTTATTAATAAACAATAAAATATATTCCTAAATGACAACATCAGATCAGATCCTAAATGCTCAGCCCGAGTCTTTAGATGTAGTGAAATGGTTCCAGTCCCTCAGTTCACTTCATTATTCCCATCTGTTACTGGGTTGAGCTTTACTTTGACACATGTACCACAGCTCATCTTTGACATTCTGATTTAATATTCTTGTTTTTGCCATTATTTTTTTCATGATATTTTTTATATGTATTGAGTAGAGCTACTAGGGTGTCCTTTGCTGTGCAGACACACCCATCCAGCAGGAGGCGCTTTGACTTAATTTACAAACAGGAGATCCTTGAATCAAATCCCAGATTTGGATATAATGAAGATTTAGACATGACCAAGACATCAATATTGGGTGAACAACCCTCAGAAGCTCCACTAGCGGTTTAATGCCTGGGACCCTCCAGCATTTGTTCTAGAACTGAAGAAGCTTCTCGGATCGGGTGCAAAGAAGTTTTTAAAGCTCTCAAGAGTACCGTGAGGTGGATAACTGAGGACATACAAAGACTTTGAAAGATTTCCCAACTCCAAGATTAAGAATGCAATTAACACTGTGAAGAAGATGGTTTCAAATGGTAACAGGAAGGCACTGCTGGGATTTGAACCCAGGATCTCCTGTTTACTAGACAGGCACTTTGACCAGCTAAGCCACAGCGCCTCCTGCTGACAGGCAATCCGGTAATACCTGGTATTACCTGGTACTGCAGAAGGAGACGAGTTCACTTTTTTAACTTTTGTGCACTATCAATGTAGGATATGGTCAAATAGTCCAACAAGTAACTTCCTGTTCCTCACTCCTTCAATGACCTCGGTGGAAACATCATAAGGTGAAGGAGAAGCTTTTGAGACTGATTCAACAGGGTGAGTCTGAACAAGTCCTCAAAACAACTCTATTTCCCTTGGCAAGGGTGGATTCCCGCACTTTACTGTCAAAGCTTTGTTTGTTTCGTAAAGCACTCTTTTGAATGTGCTCAATGGCTAACTGGTAGCTTTCTGCAAGACTCTCTCAGCTCTCCAGATCTAATTTCTGTTCACGTAGCCAATCGGAAAGAGACATCTGCAGCAGGGGGCATGGCCCAGCTACATCAGTTTGACAGAAATCTGCTGGTATTGCAGAGGCTCCAATAGCCAAACATTGTACTCGTGCAGACGATGGTACTGCTGCCTCCTCCTCAAGAGTTGAGGAATACTCATGTCTCTTGCATACTGCCTTTACTGCCTCGGTTGGAAAATCTGGTTCTTTGTTGCGGCGCAAGAGCTGTGCAGTAAAGCCTTCAATGGCATTTTCCTCATCATTAGAACTCTGATCAGATATATCACAGGCATGCAGATACGGACGTCTCAACAGCCCATCTGCATCTTGGTTGTCCTTCCCAGCACTATACTCAATGTCAAAATCAAAACTGGAAAGTACGGCCAACCAGCAATGCCCTACTGCGTCCAACTTTGCAGATGTTAAAACGTATGTGAGTGGATTATTGTCTGTCATCACTGTACATTTTACTCCATAGATACAGCGGAAAACGTTCTGGGTGACAGCCCACTTCACAGACAGGAAGTCAAGCTTGTGTGCAGGGTACCTTTGCTCGGACTTGGAGAGACCCCTACTGGCACAGGCAATGACTCTTAACTTGCTCTCCTGTTCTTGATATAGGGCTGCACCGAGAACATGGGCGCTTGCATCGGTGTGCACAATATAATGTTCTTTGGATCTGCAAACCCAAGAACAGGAGCTGTTGTGAGCTTGAGAATCAATGTCTTAAAAGTATCTTCAGCGGTTGGGGTCCATTTTTCGTGAAAAAGGCTTTTTGAGATCCGCACTGGTAGAAACCTTGTGGTTTCTGCCAGACAGACTGGATTTTCTCTTCAGTGGGAGGCAACCAGCACTTAAGTGATTAAGGGGTATTGCAAGCTTGGAATAGTCTTTTATAAACCTCCTGTAATATCCAGTGAACCCAAGGAAAGACTTAAGCTACTTGATGTTAGCTGGTCTTGGCCAGGTAGTGAGGGCAGCTGGATCTGTTTTGAGCCCTTCTGATGATACAACATGGCTGAGATATTGGACAGATGTCCTGAAGAACTGACATTTCTCTGGCGACAGCTTTAAAGTAAATTCTTTCATCCTATGGAGGACCTTCAGCGATCATTCCTCATGGTTCTCAAGTGTAGCTGAGAAAGGAGTGACATCATCAAGAAATACCGAGACCTGACTCAAATTCCTGCTGCCTATACACTTTTCCATAACATAAGAGGAAAGTAGAACACCTCCTTATGCTGTTTTTAATAGAGAACTCTTCGGCATTTATTTTAACACAACACCTAACAGTCTTACCTTCTCTTATCAGTAACTCGAATGATTTGCAGAATCTTGACAGTACTTTTGGGACGAAAGCTCAATATAACCCTGCCTCACCCAGTTTCTATACTGGTCCATTTATGTCTGTTGTCACAGTTGCGCAGTTTCATGTTTTAGTAGACTTTCAGTTTTGATGTTTTTCATCTGCATGTGGTGCACAGCTGCTGGGGTGTCCTTTGCTAAATCTTTAGTGCCTCCAAACTTCAGATTCAACAGATTACTTCCTTTTATTTTGACATTGAGGAAAAGTTGCCTACACAGAATTTCTTATTTTGAAATAGCTCAACAGGCACTGCTGGGATTTGAACCCAGGATCTCCTGTTTACAAGACAGGTGCTTTGACCGGCTAAGCTACAGTGCCTCCTTCAGGGAAGGGAAAAACCAAGTAACCTCTGCAGACACAGTTTTGAATCGGTTTGTCACATTTTTCCCCACCAGCTGTTGGACAGTAGCCAGAGGCACACAGCTCAAGGCGCTGTGGCTTAGCTGGCCAAAGCGCCTGTCTCGTAAACAGGAGATCCTGGGTTCAAATCCCAGCAGTGCCTTACCTCCCTACCAATGCCATTACATTTCATTAATGAGTGCTGATGGCGGGAAGCATTGGGCGTTATGCTTTCTCTCCTTCGTTTCCAAGAAGAGGACACAATGAAGATTTAGACATGCCCAAGACATCAATATTGGGTGAACAACCCTCAGAAGCTCCACTAGCGGTTTAATGCCTGGGACCCTCCAGCATTTGTTCTAGAACTGAAGAAGCTTCTCGGATCGGGTGCAAAGAAGTTTTTAAAGCTCTCAAGAGTACTGTGAGGTGGATAACTGAGGACATACAAAGACTTTGAAAGATTTCCCAACTCCAAGATTAAGAATGCAATTAACACTGTGAAGAAGATGGTTTCAAATGGTAACAGGAAGGCACTGCTGGGATTTGAACCCAGGATCTCCTGTTTACTAGACAGGCGCTTTGACCAGCTGAGCCACAGCGCCTCCTGCTGACAGGCAAACCGGTAATACCTGGTATTACCTGGTACTGCAGAAGGAGACGAGTTCAACTTTTTTTTTACTTTTGTGCACTATAAATGTAAGATATGGTCAAATAGTCCAACAAGTAACTTCCTGTTCCTCACTTCGTCAATGACCTCGGTGGAAACATCATAAGGTGAAGGAGAAGCTTTTGAGACTGATTCAACAGGGTGAGTCTGAACACTGTGAAGAAGATGGTTTCAAATAGTAACAGGAAGGCACTGCTGGGATTTGAACCCAGGATCTCCTGTTTACTAGACAGGCACTTTGACCAGCTAAGCCACAGCGCCTCCTGCTGTCAGGCAATCCGGTAATACCTGGTATTACCTGGTACTGCAGAAGGAGACGAGTTCACTTTTTTAACTTTTGTGCACTATCAATGTAGGATATGGTCAAATAGTCCAACAAGTAACTTCCTGTTCCTCACTTCTTCAATGACCTCGGTGGAAACATCATAAGGTGAAGGAGAAGCTTTTGAGACTGATTCAACAGGGTGAGTCTGAACAAGTCCTCAAAACAACTCTATTTCCCTTGGCAAGGGTGGATTCCCGCACTTTACTGTCAAAGCTTTGTTTGTTTCGTAAAGCACTCTTTTGAATGTGCTCAATGGCTAACTGGTAGCTTTCTGCAAGACTCTCTCAGCTCTCCAGATCTAATTTCTGTTCACGTAGCCAATCGGAAAGAGACATCTGCAGCAGGGGGCATGGCCCAGCTACATCAGTTTGACAGAAACCTGCTGGTATTGCAGAGGCTCCAATAGCCAAACATTGTACTCGTGCAGACGATGGTACTGCTGCCTCCTCCTCAAGAGTTGAGGAATACTCATGTCTCTTGCATACTGCCTTTGCTGCCTCGGTTGGAAAATCTGGCTCTTTGTTGCGGCGCAAGAGCTGTGCAGTAAAGCCTTCAATGGCATTTTCCTCATCATTAGAACTCTGATCAGATATATCACAGGCATGCATATACGGACGTCTCAACAGCCCATCTGCATCTTGGTTGTCCTTCCCAGCACTATACTCAATGTCAAAATCAAAACTGGAAAGTACGGCCAACCAGCAATGCCCTACTGCGTCCAACTTTGCAGATGTTAAAACGTATGTGAGTGGATTATTGTCTGTCATCACTGTACATTTTACTCCATAGATACAGCGGAAAACGTTCTGGGTGACAGCCCACTTCACAGACAGGAAGTCAAGCTTGTGTGCAGGGTACCTTTGCTCGGACTTGGAGAGACCCCTACTGGCACAGGCAATGACTCTTAACTTGCTCTCCTGTTCTTGATATAGGGCTGCACCGAGAACATGGGCGCTTGCATCGGTGTGCACAATATAATGTTCTTTGGATCTGCAAACCCAAGAACAGGAGCTGTTGTGAGCTTGAGAATCAATGTCTTAAAAGTATCTTCAGCGGTTGGGGTCCATTTTTCGTGAAAAAGGCTTTTTGAGATCCGCACTGGTAGAAACCTTGTGGTTTCTGCCAGACAGACTGGATTTTCTCTTCAGTGGGAGGCAACCAGCACTTAAGTGATTAAGGGGTATTGCAAGCTTGGAATAGTCTTTTATAAACCTCCTGTAATATCCAGTGAACCCAAGGAAAGACTTAAGCTACTTGATGTTATCTGGTCTTGGCCAGGTAGTGAGGGCAGCTGGATCTGTTTTGAGCCCTTCTGATGATACAACATGGCTGAGATATTGGACAGATGTCCTGAAGAACTGACATTTCTCTGGCGACAGCTTTAAAGTAAATTCTTTCATCCTATGGAGGACCTTCAGCGATCATTCCTCATGGTTCTCAAGTGTAGCTGAGAAAGGAGTGACATCATCAAGAAATACCGAGACCTGACTCAAATTCCTGCTGCCTATACACTTTTCCATAACATAAGAGGAAAGTAGAACACCTCCTTATGCTGTTTTTAATAGAGAACTCTTCGGCATTTATTTTAACACAACACCTAACAGTCTTACCTTCTCTTATCAGTAACTCGAATGATTTGCAGAATCTTGACAGTACTTTTGGGACGAAAGCTCAATATAACCCTGCCTCACCCAGTTTCTATACTGGTCCATTTATGTCTGTTGTCACAGTTGCGCAGTTTCATGTTTTAGTAGACTTTCAGTTTTGATGTTTTTCATCTGCATGTGGTGCACAGCTGCTGGGGTGTCCTTTGCTAAATCTTTAGTGCCTCCAAACTTCAGATTCAACAGATTACTTCCTTTTATTTTGACATTGAGGAAAAGTTGCCTACACAGATTTTCTTATTTTGAAATAGCTCAACAGGCACTGCTGGGATTTGAACCCAGGATCTCCTGTTTACAAGACAGGTGCTTTGACCGGCTAAGCTACAGTGCCTCCTTCAGGAAAGGGAAAAACCAAGTAACCTCTGCAGACACAGTTTTGAATCGGTTTGTCACATTTTTCCCCACCAGCTGTTGGACAGTAGCCAGAGGCACACAGCTCAAGGCGCTGTGGCTTAGCTGGCCAAAGCGCCTGTCTCGTAAACAGGAGATCCTGGGTTCAAATCCCAGCAGTGCCTTACCTCCCTACCAATGCCATTACATTTCATTAATGAGTGCTGATGGCGGGAAGCATTGGGCGTTATGCTTTCTCTCCTTCGTTTCCAAGAAGAGGACACAATGAAGATTTAGACATGCCCAAGACATCAATATTGGGTGAACAACCCTCAGAAGCTCCACTAGCGGTTTAATGCCTGGGACCCTCCAGCATTTGTTCTAGAACTGAAGAAGCTTCTCGGATCGGGTGCAAAGAAGTTTTTAAAGCTCTCAAGAGTACCGTGAGGTGGATAACTGAGGACATACAAAGACTTTGAAAGATTTCCCAACTCCAAGATTAAGAATGCAATTAACACTGTGAAGAAGATGGTTTCAAATGGTAACAGGAAGGCACTGCTGGGATTTGAACCCAGGATCTCCTGTTTACTAGACAGGCGCTTTGACCAGCTAAGCCACAGCGCCTCCTGCTGTCAGGCAATCCGGTAATACCTGGTATTACCTGGTACTGCAGAAGGAGACGAGTTCAACTTTTTTTTTACTTTGTGCACTATCAATGTAAGATATGGTCAAATAGTCCAACAAGTAACTTCCTGTTCCTCACTTCGTCAATGACCTCAGTGGAAACATCATAAGGTGAAGGAGAAGCTTTTGAGACTGATTCAACAGGGTGAGTCTGAACACTGTGAAGAAGATGGTTTCAAATAGTAACAGGAAGGCACTGCTGGGATTTGAACCCAGGATCTCCTGTTTACTAGACAGGCACTTTGACCAGCTAAGCCACAGCGCCTCCTGCTGTCAGGCAATCCGGTAATACCTGGTATTACCTGGTACTGCAGAAGGAGACGAGTTCACTTTTTTAACTTTTGTGCACTATCAATGTAGGATATGGTCAAATAGTCCAACAAGTAACTTCCTGTTCCTCACTTCTTCAATGACCTCGGTGGAAACATCATAAGGTGAAGGAGAAGCTTTTGAGACTGATTCAACAGGGTGAGTCTGAACAAGTCCTCAAAACAACTCTATTTCCCTTGGCAAGGGTGGATTCCCGCACTTTACTGTCAAAGCTTTGTTTGTTTCGTAAAGCACTCTTTTGAATGTGCTCAATGGCTAACTGGTAGCTTTCTGCAAGACTCTCAGCTCTCCAGATCTAATTTCTGTTAACGTAGCCAATCGGAAAGAGACATCTGCAGCAGGGGGCATGGCCCAGCTACATCAGTTTGACAGAAATCTGCTGGTATTGCAGAGGCTCCAATAGCCAAACATTGTACTCGTGCAGACGATGGTACTGCTGCCTCCTCCTCAAGAGTTTAGGAATACTCATGTCTCTTGCATACTGCCTTTACTGCCTCGGTTGGAAAATCTGGCTCTTTGTTGCGGCGCAAGAGCTGTGCAGTAAAGCCTTCAATGGCATTTTCCTCATCATTAGAACTCTGATCAGATATATCACAGGCATGCAGATACGGACGTCTCAACAGCCCATCTGCATCTTGGTTGTCCTTCCCAGCACTATCTCAATGTCAAAATCAAAACTGGAAAGTACGGCCAACCAGCAATGCCCTACTGCGTCCAACTTTGCAGATGTTAAAACGTATGTGAGTGGATTATTGTCTGTCATCACTGTACATTTTACTCCATAGATACAGCGGAAAACGTTCTGGGTGACAGCCCACTTCACAGACAGGAAGTCAAGCTTGTGTGCAGGGTACCTTTGCTCGGACTTGGAGAGACCCCTACTGGCACAGGCAATGACTCTTAACTTGCTCTCCTGTTCTTGATATAGGGCTGCACCGAGAACATGGACGCTTGCATCGGTGTGCACAATATAATGTTCTTTGGATCTGCAAACCCAAGAACAGGAGCTGTTGTGAGCTTGAGAATCAATGTCTTAAAAGTATCTTCAGCGGTTGGGGTCCATTTTTCGTGAAAAAGGCTTTTTGAGATCCGCACTGGTAGAAACCTTGTGGTTTCTGCCAGACAGACTGGATTTTCTCTTCAGTGGGAGGCAACCAGCACTTAAGTGATTAAGGGGTATTGCAAGCTTGGAATAGTCTTTTATAAACCTCCTGTAATATCCAGTGAACCCAAGGAAAGACTTAAGCTACTTGATGTTATCTGGTCTTGGCCAGGTAGTGAGGGCAGCTGGATCTGTTTTGAGCCCTTCTGATGATACAACATGGCTGAGATATTGGACAGATGTCCTGAAGAACTGACATTTCTCTGGCGACAGCTTTAAAGTAAATTCTTTCATCCTATGGAGGACCTTCAGCGATCATTCCTCATGGTTCTCAAGTGTAGCTGAGAAAGGAGTGACATCATCAAGAAATACCGAGACCTGACTCAAATTCCTGCTGCCTATACACTTTTCCATAACATAAGAGGAAAGTAGAACACCTCCTTATGCTGTTTTTAATAGAGAACTCTTCGGCATTTATTTTAACACAACACCTAACAGTCTTACCTTCTCTTATCAGTAACTCGAATGATTTGCAGAATCTTGACAGTACTTTTGGGACGAAAGCTCAATATAACCCTGCCTCACCCAGTTTCTATACTGGTCCATTTATGTCTGTTGTCACAGTTGCGCAGTTTCATGTTTTAGTAGACTTTCAGTTTTGATGTTTTTCATCTGCATGTGGTGCACAGCTGCTGGGGTGTCCTTTGCTAAATCTTTAGTGCCTCCAAACTTCAGATTCAACAGATTACTTCCTTTTATTTTGACATTGAGGAAAAGTTGCCTACACAGATTTTCTTATTTTGAAATAGCTCAACAGGCACTGCTGGGATTTGAACCCAGGATCTCCTGTTTACAAGACAGGTGCTTTGACCGGCTAAGCTACAGTGCCTCCTTCAGGAAAGGGAAAAACCAAGTAACCTCTGCAGACACAGTTTTGAATCGGTTTGTCACATTTTTCCCCACCAGCTGTTGGACAGTAGCCAGAGGCACACAGCTCAAGGCGCTGTGGCTTAGCTGGCCAAAGCGCCTGTCTCGTAAACAGGAGATCCTGGGTTCAAATCCCAGCAGTGCCTTACCTCCCTACCAATGCCATTACATTTCATTAATGAGTGCTGATGGCGGGAAGCATTGGGCGTTATGCTTTCTCTCCTTCGTTTCCAAGAAGAGGACACAATGAAGATTTAGACATGCCCAAGACATCAATATTGGGTGAACAACCCTCAGAAGCTCCACTAGCGGTTTAATGCCTGGGACCCTCCAGCATTTGTTCTAGAACTGAAGAAGCTTCTCGGATCGGGTGCAAAGAAGTTTTTAAAGCTCTCAAGAGTACCGTGAGGTGGATAACTGAGGACATACAAAGACTTTGAAAGATTTCCCAACTCCAAGATTAAGAATGCAATTAACACTGTGAAGAAGATGGTTTCAAATGGTAACAGGAAGGCACTGCTGGGATTTGAACCCAGGATCTCCTGTTTACTAGACAGGCGCTTTGACCAGCTAAGCCACAGCGCCTCCTGCTGACAGGCAAACCGGTAATACCTGGTATTACCTGGTACTGCAGAAGGAGACGAGTTCAACTTTTTTTTTACTTTGTGCACTATAAATGTAAGATATGGTCAAATAGTCCAACAAGTAACTTCCTGTTCCTCACTTCGTCAATGACCTCAGTGGAAACATCATAAGGTGAAGGAGAAGCTTTTGAGACTGATTCAACAGGGTGAGTCTGAACACTGTGAAGAAGATGGTTTCAAATGGTAACAGGAAGGCACTGCTGGGATTTGAACCCAGGATCTCCTGTTTACTAGACAGGCGCTTTGACCAGCTAAGCCACAGCGCCTCCTGCTGACAGGCAATCCGGTAATACCTGGTATTACCTGGTACTGCAGAAGGAGACGAGTTCACTTTTTTAACTTTTGTGCACTATCAATGTAGGATATGGTCAAATAGTCCAACAAGTAACTTCCTGTTCCTCACTTCTTCAATGACCTCGGTGGAAACATCATAAGGTGAAGGAGAAGCTTTTGAGACTGATTCAACAGGGTGAGTCTGAACAAGTCCTCAAAACAACTCTATTTCCCTTGGCAAGGGTGGATTCCCGCACTTTACTGTCAAAGCTTTGTTTGTTTCGTAAAGCACTCTTTTGAATGTGCTCAATGGCTAACTGGTAGCTTTCTGCAAGACTCTCTCAGCTCTCCAGATCTAATTTCTGTTCACGTAGCCAATCGGAAAGAGACATCTGCAGCAGGGGGCATGGCCCAGCTACATCAGTTTGACAGAAATCTGCTGGTATTGCAGAGGCTCCAATAGCCAAACATTGTACTCGTGCAGACGATGGTACTGCTGCCTCAGCCTCAAGAGTTGAGGAATACTCATGTCTCTTGCATACTGCCTTTACTGCCTCGGTTGGAAAATCTGGCTCTTTGTTGCGGCGCAAGAGCTGTGCAGTAAAGCCTTCAATGGCATTTTCCTCATCATTAGAACTCTGATCAGATATATCACAGGCATGCAGATACGGACGTCTCAACAGCCCATCTGCATCTTGGTTGTCCTTCCCAGCACTATACTCAATGTCAAAATCAAAACTGGAAAGTACGGCCAACCAGCAATGCCCTACTGCGTCCAACTTTGCAGATGTTAAAACGTATGTGAGTGGATTATTGTCTGTCATCACTGTACATTTTACTCCATAGATACAGCGGAAAACGTTCTGGGTGACAGCCCACTTCACAGACAGGAAGTCAAGCTTGTGTGCAGGGTACCTTTGCTCGGACTTGGAGAGACCCCTACTGGCACAGGCAATGACTCTTAACTTGCTCTCCTGTTCTTGATATAGGGCTGCACCGAGAACATGGGCGCTTGCATCGGTGTGCACAATATAATGTTCTTTGGATCTGCAAACCCAAGAACAGGAGCTGTTGTGAGCTTGAGAATCAATGTCTTAAAAGTATCTTCAGCGGTTGGGGTCCATTTTTCGTGAAAAAGGCTTTTTGAGATCCGCACTGGTAGAAACCTTGTGGTTTCTGCCAGACAGACTGGATTTTCTCTTCAGTGGGAGGCAACCAGCACTTAAGTGATTAAGGGGTATTGCAAGCTTGGAATAGTCTTTTATAAACCTCCTGTAATATCCAGTGAACCCAAGGAAAGACTTAAGCTACTTGATGTTATCTGGTCTTGGCCAGGTAGTGAGGGCAGCTGGATCTGTTTTGAGCCCTTCTGATGATACAACATGGCTGAGATATTGGACAGATGTCCTGAAGAACCGACATTTCTCTGGCGACAGCTTTAAAGTAAATTCTTTCATCCTATGGAGGACCTTCAGCGATCATTCCTCATGGTTCTCAAGTGTAGCTGAGAAAGGAGTGACATCATCAAGAAAAACCGAGACCTGACTCAAATTCCTGCTGCCTATACACTTTTCCATAACATAAGAGGAAAGTAGAACACCTCCTTATGCTGTTTTTAATAGAGAACTCTTCGGCATTTATTTTAACACAACACCTAACAGTCTTACCTTCTCTTATCAGTAACTCGAATGATTTGCAAAATCTTGACAGTACTTTTGGGACGAAAGCTCAATATAACCCTGCCTCACCCAGTTTCTATACTGGTCCATTTATGTCTGTTGTCACAGTTGCGCAGTTTCATGTTTTAGTAGACTTTCAGTTTTGATGTTTTTCATCTGCATGTGGTGCACAGCTGCTGGGGTGTCCTTTGCTAAATCTTTAGTGCCTCCAAACTTCAGATTCAACAGATTACTTCCTTTTATTTTGACATTGAGGAAAAGTTGCCTACACAGAATTTCTTATTTTGAAATAGCTCAACAGGTACTGCTGGGATTTGAACCCAGGATCTCCTGTTTACAAGGCAGGTGCTTTGACCGGCTAAGCTACAGTGCCTCCTTCAGGGAAGGGAAAAACCAAGTAACCTCTGCAGACACAGTTTTGAATCGGTTTGTCACATTTTTCCCCACCAGCTGTTGGACAGTAGCCAGAGGCACACAGCTCAAGGCGCTGTGGCTTAGCTGGCCAAAGCGCCTGTCTCGTAAACAGGAGATCCAGGGTTCAAATCCCAGCAGTGCCTTACCTCCCTACCAATGCCATTACATTTCATTAATGAGTGCTGATGGCGGGAAGCATTGGGCGTTATGCTTTCTCTCCTTCGTTTCCAAGAAGAGGACACAATGAAGATTTAGACATGCCCAAGACATCAATATTGGGTGAACAACCCTCAGAAGCTCCACTAGCGGTTTAATGCCTGGGACCCTCCAGCATTTGTTCTAGAACTGAAGAAGCTTCTCGGATCGGGTGCAAAGAAGTTTTTAAAGCTCTCAAGAGTACCGTGAGGTGGATAACTGAGGACATACAAAGACTTTGAAAGATTTCCCAACTGCAAGATTAAGAATGCAATTAACACTGTGAAGAAGATGGTTTCAAATGGTAACAGGAAGGCACTGCTGGGATTTGAACCCAGGATCTCCTGTTTACTAGACAGGCGCTTTGACCAGCTAAGCCACAGCGCCTCCTGCTGTCAGGCAATCCGGTAATACCTGGTATTACCTGGTACTGCAGAAGGAGACGAGTTCACTTTTTTAACTTTTGTGCACTATCAATGTAGGATATGGTCAAATAGTCCAACAAGTAACTTCCTGTTCCTCACTTCTTCAATGACCTCGGTGGAAACATCATAAGGTGAAGGAGAAGCTTTTGAGACTGATTCAACAGGGTGAGTCTGAACAAGTCCTCAAAACAACTCTATTTCCCTTGGCAAGGGTGGATTCCCGCACTTTACTGTCAAAGCTTTGTTTGTTTCGTAAAGCACTCTTTTGAATGTGCTCAATGGCTAACTGGTAGCTTTCTGCAAGACTCTCTCAGCTCTCCAGATCTAATTTCTGTTCACGTAGCCAATCGGAAAGAGACATCTGCAGCAGGGGGCATGGCCCAGCTACATCAGTTTGACAGAAATCTGCTGGTATTGCAGAGGCTCCAATAGCCAAACATTGTACTCGTGCAGACGATGGTACTGCTGCCTCAGCCTCAAGAGTTGAGGAATACTCATGTCTCTTGCATACTGCCTTTACTGCCTCGGTTGGAAAATCTGGCTCTTTGTTGCGGCGCAAGAGCTGTGCAGTAAAGCCTTCAATGGCATTTTCCTCATCATTAGAACTCTGATCAGATATATCACAGGCATGCAGATACGGACGTCTCAACAGCCCATCTGCATCTTGGTTGTCCTTCCCAGCACTATACTCAATGTCAAAATCAAAACTGGAAAGTACGGCCAACCAGCAATGCCCTACTGCGTCCAACTTTGCAGATGTTAAAACGTATGTGAGTGGATTATTGTCTGTCATCACTGTACATTTTACTCCATAGATACAGCGGAAAACGTTCTGGGTGACAGCCCACTTCACAGACAGGAAGTCAAGCTTGTGTGCAGGGTACCTTTGCTCGGACTTGGAGAGACCCCTACTGGCACAGGCAATGACTCTTAACTTGCTCTCCTGTTCTTGATATAGGGCTGCACCGAGAACATGGGCGCTTGCATCGGTGTGCACAATATAATGTTCTTTGGATCTGCAAACCCAAGAACAGGAGCTGTTGTGAGCTTGAGAATCAATGTCTTAAAAGTATCTTCAGCGGTTGGGGTCCATTTTTTGTGAAAAAGGCTTTTTGAGATCCGCACTGGTAGAAACCTTGTGGTTTCTGCCAGACAGACTGGATTTTCTCTTCAGTGGGAGGCAACCAGCACTTAAGTGATTAAGGGGTATTGCAAGCTTGGAATAGTCTTTTATAAACCTCCTGTAATATCCAGTGAACCCAAGGAAAGACTTAAGCTACTTGATGTTATCTGGTCTTGGCCAGGTAGTGAGGGCAGCTGGATCTGTTTTGAGCCCTTCTGATGATACAACATGGCTGAGATATTGGACAGATGTCCTGAAGAACTGACATTTCTCTGGCGACAGCTTTAAAGTAAATTCTTTCATCCTATGGAGGACCTTCAGCGATCATTCCTCATGGTTCTCAAGTGTAGCTGAGAAAGGAGTGACATCATCAAGAAATACCGAGACCTGACTCAAATTCCTGCTGCCTATACACTTTTCCATAACATAAGAGGAAAGTAGAACACCTCCTTATGCTGTTTTTAATAGAGAACTCTTCGGCATTTATTTTAACACAACACCTAACAGTCTTACCTTCTCTTATCAGTAACTCGAATGATTTGCAAAATCTTGACAGTACTTTTGGGACGAAAGCTCAATATAACCCTGCCTCACCCAGTTTCTATACTGGTCCATTTATGTCTGTTGTCACAGTTGCGCAGTTTCATGTTTTAGTAGACTTTCAGTTTTGATGTTTTTCATCTGCATGTGGTGCACAGCTGCTGGGGTGTCCTTTGCTAAATCTTTAGTGCCTCCAAACTTCAGATTCAACAGATTACTTCCTTTTATTTTGACATTGAGGAAAAGTTGCCTACACAGAATTTCTTATTTTGAAATAGCTCAACAGGTACTGCTGGGATTTGAACCCAGGATCTCCTGTTTACAAGACAGGTGCTTTGACCGGCTAAGCTACAGTGCCTCCTTCAGGGAAGGGAAAAACCAAGTAACCTCTGCAGACACAGTTTTGAATCGGTTTGTCACATTTTTCCCCACCAGCTGTTGGACAGTAGCCAGAGGCACACAGCTCAAGGCGCTGTGGCTTAGCTGGCCAAAGCGCCTGTCTCGTAAACAGGAGATCCTGGGTTCAAATCCCAGCAGTGCCTTACCTCCCTACCAATGCCATTACATTTCATTAATGAGTGCTGATGGCGGGAAGCATTGGGCGTTATGCTTTCTCTCCTTCGTTTCCAAGAAGAGGACACAATGAAGATTTAGACATGCCCAAGACATCAATATTGGGTGAACAACCCTCAGAAGCTCCACTAGCGGTTTAATGCCTGGGACCCTCCAGCATTTGTTCTAGAACTGAAGAAGCTTCTCGGATCGGGTGCAAAGAAGTTTTTAAAGCTCTCAAGAGTACCGTGAGGTGGATAACTGAGGACATACAAAGACTTTGAAAGATTTCCCAACTCCAAGATTAAGAATGCAATTAACACTGTGAAGAAGATGGTTTCAAATGGTAACAGGAAGGCACTGCTGGGATTTGAACCCAGGATCTCCTGTTTACTAGACAGGCACTTTGACCAGCTAAGCCACAGCGCCTCCTGCTGTCAAGCAATCCGGTAATACCTGGTATTACCTGGTACTGCAGAAGGAGACGAGTTCACTTTTTTAACTTTTGTGCACTATCAATGTAGGATATGGTCAAATAGTCCAACAAGTAACTTCCTGTTCCTCACTTCTTCAATGACCTCGGTGGAAACATCATAAGGTGAAGGAGAAGCTTTTGAGACTGATTCAACAGGGTGAGTCTGAACAAGTCCTCAAAACAACTCTATTTCCCTTGGCAAGGGTGGATTCCCGCACTTTACTGTCAAAGCTTTGTTTGTTTCGTAAAGCACTCTTTTGAATGTGCTCAATGGCTAACTGGTAGCTTTCTGCAAGACTCTCAGCTCTCCAGATCTAATTTCTGTTCACGTAGCCAATCGGAAAGAGACATCTGCAGCAGGGGGCATGGCCCAGCTACATCAGTTTGACAGAAATCTGCTGGTATTGCAGAGGCTCCAATAGCCAAACATTGTACTCGTGCAGACGATGGTACTGCTGCCTCCTCCTCAAGAGTTGAGGAATACTCATGTCTCTTGCATACTGTCTTTACTGCCTCGGTTGGAAAATCTGGCTCTTTGTTGCGGCGCAAGAGCTGTGCAGTAAAGCCTTCAATGGCATTTTCCTCATCATTAGAACTCTGATCAGATATATCACAGGCATGCAGATACGGACGTCTCAACAGCCCATCTGCATCTTGGTTGTCCTTCCCAGCACTATACTCAATGTCAAAATCAAAACTGGAAAGTACGGCCAACCAGCAATGCCCTACTGCGTCCAACTTTGCAGATGTTAAAACGTATGTGAGTGGATTATTGTCTGTCATCACTGTACATTTTACTCCATAGATACAGCGGAAAACGTTCTGGGTGACAGCCCACTTCACAGACAGGAAGTCAAGCTTGTGTGCAGGGTACCTTTGCTCGGACTTGGAGAGACCCCTACTGGCACAGGCAATGACTCTTAACTTGCTCTCCTGTTCTTGATATAGGGCTGCACCGAGAACATGGGCGCTTGCATCGGTGTGCACAATATAATGTTCTTTGGATCTGCAAACCCAAGAACAGGAGCTGTTGTGAGCTTGAGAATCAATGTCTTAAAAGTATCTTCAGCGGTTGGGGTCCATTTTTCGTGAAAAAGGCTTTTTGAGATCCGCACTGGTAGAAACCTTGTGGTTTCTGCCAGACAGACTGGATTTTCTCTTCAGTGGGAGGCAACCAGCACTTAAGTGATTAAGGGGTATTGCAAGCTTGGAATAGTCTTTTATAAACCTCCTGTAATATCCAGTGAACCCAAGGAAAGACTTAAGCTACTTGATGTTATCTGGTCTTGGCCAGGTAGTGAGGGCAGCTGGATCTGTTTTGAGCCCTTCTGATGATACAACATGGCTGAGATATTGGACAGATGTCCTGAAGAACTGACATTTCTCTGGCGACAGCTTTAAAGTAAATTCTTTCATCCTATGGAGGACCTTCAGCGATCATTCCTCATGGTTCTCAAGTGTAGCTGAGAAAGGAGTGACATCATCAAGAAAAACCGAGACCTGACTCAAATTCCTGCTGCCTATACACTTTTCCATAACATAAGAGGAAAGTAGAACACCTCCTTATGCTGTTTTTAATAGAGAACTCTTCGGCATTTATTTTAACACAACACCTAACAGTCTTACCTTCTCTTATCAGTAACTCGAATGATTTGCAGAATCTTGACAGTACTTTTGGGACGAAAGCTCAATATAACCCTGCCTCACCCAGTTTCTATACTGGTCCATTTATGTCTGTTGTCACAGTTGCACAGTTTCATGTTTTAGTAGACTTTCAGTTTTGATGTTTTTCATCTGCATGTGGTGCACAGCTGCTGGGGTGTCCTTTGCTAAATCTTTAGTGCCTCCAAACTTCAGATTCAACAGATTACTTCCTTTTATTTTGACATTGAGGAAAAGTTGCCTACACAGAATGTCTTATTTTGAAATAGCTCAACAGGCACTGCTGGGATTTGAACCCAGGATCTCCTGTTTACAAGACAGGTGCTTTGACCGGCTAAGCTACAGTGCCTCCTCCAGGGAAGGGAAAAACCAAGTAACCTCTGCAGACACAGTTTTGAATCGGTTTGTCACATTTTTCCCCACCAGCTGTTGGACAGTAGCCAGAGGCACACAGCTCAAGGCGCTGTGGCTTAGCTGGCCAAAGCGCCTGTCTCGTAAACAGGAGATCCTGGGTTCAAATCCCAGCAGTGCCTTACCTCCCTACCAATGCCATTACATTTCATTAATGAGTGCTGATGGCGGGAAGCATTGGGCGTTATGCTTTCTCTCCTTCGTTTCCAAGAAGAGGACACAATGAAGATTTAGACATGCCCAAGACATCAATATTGGGTGAACAACCCTCAGAAGCTCCACTAGCGGTTTAATGCCTGGGACCCTCCAGCATTTGTTCTAGAACTGAAGAAGCTTCTCGGATCGGGTGCAAAGAAGTTTTTAAAGCTCTCAAGAGTACCGTGAGGTGGATAACTGAGGACATACAAAGACTTTGAAAGATTTCCCAACTCCAAGATTAAGAATGCAATTAACACTGTGAAGAAGATGGTTTCAAATGGTAACAGGAAGGCACTGCTGGGATTTGAACCCAGGATCTCCTGTTTACTAGACAGGCGCTTTGACCAGCTGAGCCACAGCGCCTCCTGCTGACAGGCAAACCGGTAATACCTGGTATTACCTGGTACTGCAGAAGGAGACGAGTTCAACTTTTTTTTACTTTGTGCACTATAAATGTAAGATATGGTCAAATAGTCCAACAAGTAACTTCCTGTTCCTCACTTCGTCAATGACCTCAGTGGAAACATCATAAGGTGAAGGAGAAGCTTTTGAGACTGATTCAACAGGGTGAGTCTGAACACTGTGAAGAAGATGGTTTCAAATAGTAACAGGAAGGCACTGCTGGGATTTGAACCCAGGATCTCCTGTTTACTAGACAGGCACTTTGACCAGCTAAGCCACAGCGCCTCCTGCTGTCAGGCAATCCGGTAATACCTGGTATTACCTGGTACTGCAGAAGGAGACGAGTTCACTTTTTTAACTTTTGTGCACTATCAATGTAGGATATGGTCAAATAGTCCAACAAGTAACTTCCTGTTCCTCACTTCTTCAATGACCTCGGTGGAAACATCATAAGGTGAAGGAGAAGCTTTTGAGACTGATTCAACAGGGTGAGTCTGAACAAGTCCTCAAAACAACTCTATTTCCCTTGGCAAGGGTGGATTCCCGCACTTTACTGTCAAAGCTTTGTTTGTTTCGTAAAGCACTCTTTTGAATGTGCTCAATGGCTAACTGGTAGCTTTCTGCAAGACTCTCTCAGCTCTCCAGATCTAATTTCTGTTCACGTAGCCAATCGGAAAGAGACATCTGCAGCAGGGGGCATGGCCCAGCTACATCAGTTTGACAGAAATCTGCTGGTATTGCAGAGGCTCCAATAGCCAAACATTGTACTCGTGCAGACGATGGTACTGCTGCCTCCTCCTCAAGAGTTGAGGAATACTCATGTCTCTTGCATACTGCCTTTACTGCCTCGGTTGGAAAATCTGGCTCTTTGTTGCGGCGCAAGAGCTGTGCAGTAAAGCCTTCAATGGCATTTTCCTCATCATTAGAACTCTGATCAGATATATCACAGGCATGCAGATACGGACGTCTCAACAGCCCATCTGCATCTTGGTTGTCCTTCCCAGCACTATACTCAATGTCAAAATCAAAACTGGAAAGTACGGCCAACCAGCAATGCCCTACTGCGTCCAACTTTGCAGATGTTAAAACGTATGTGAGTGGATTATTGTCTGTCATCACTGTACATTTTACTCCATAGATACAGCGGAAAACGTTCTGGGTGACAGCCCACTTCACAGACAGGAAGTCAAGCTTGTGTGCAGGGTACCTTTGCTCGGACTTGGAGAGACCCCTACTGGCTCTCCTGTTCTTGATATAGGGCTGCACCGAGAACATGGGCGCTTGCATCGGTGTGCACAATATAATGTTCTTTGGATCTGCAAACCCAAGAACAGGAGCTGTTGTGAGCTTGAGAATCAATGTCTTAAAAGTATCTTCAGCGGTTGGGGTCCATTTTTCGTGAAAAAGGCTTTTTGAGATCCGCACTGGTAGAAACCTTGTGGTTTCTGCCAGACAGACTGGATTTTCTCTTCAGTGGGAGGCAACCAGCACTTAAGTGATTAAGGGGTATTGCAAGCTTGGAATAGTCTTTTATAAACCTCCTGTAATATCCAGTGAACCCAAGGAAAGACTTAAGCTACTTGATGTTATCTGGTCTTGGCCAGGTAGTGAGGGCAGCTGGATCTGTTTTGAGCCCTTCTGATGATACAACATGGCTGAGATATTGGACAGATGTCCTGAAGAACTGACATTTCTCTGGCGACAGCTTTAAAGTAAATTCTTTCATCCTATGGAGGACCTTCAGCGATCATTCCTCATGGTTCTCAAGTGTAGCTGAGAAAGGAGTGACATCATCAAGAAAAACCGAGACCTGACTCAAATTCCTGCTGCCTATACACTTTTCCATAACATAAGAGGAAAGTAGAACACCTCCTTATGCTGTTTTTAATAGAGAACTCTTCAGCATTTATTTTAACACAACACCTAACAGTCTTACCTTCTCTTATCAGTAACTCGAATGATTTGCAGAATCTTGACAGTACTTTTGGGACGAAAGCTCAATATAACCCTGCCTCACCCAGTTTCTATACTGGTCCATTTATGTCTGTTGTCACAGTTGCGCAGTTTCATGTTTTAGTAGACTTTCAGTTTTGATGTTTTTCATCTGCATGTGGTGCACAGCTGCTGGGGTGTCCTTTGCTAAATCTTTAGTGCCTCCAAACTTCAGATTCAACAGATTACTTCCTTTTATTTTGACATTGAGGAAAAGTTGCCTACACAGAATTTCTTATTTTGAAATAGCTCAACAGGCACTGCTGGGATTTGAACCCAGGATCTCCTGTTTACAAGACAGGTGCTTTGACCGGCTAAGCTACAGTGCCTCCTTCAGGGAAGGGAAAAACCAAGTAACCTCTGCAGACACAGTTTTGAATCGGTTTGTCACATTTTTCCCCACCAGCTGTTGGACAGTAGCCAGAGGCCCACAGCTCAAGGCGCTGTGGCTTAGCTGGCCAAAGCGCCTGTCTCGTAAACAGGAGATCCTGGGTTCAAATCCCAGCAGTGCCTTACCTCCCTACGAATGCCATTACATTTCATTAATGAGTGCTGATGGCGGGAAGCATTGGGCGTTATGCTTTCTCTCCTTCGTTTCCAAGAAGAGGACACAATGAAGATTTAGACATGCCCAAGACATCAATATTGGGTGAACAACCCTCAGAAGCTCCACTAGCGGTTTAATGCCTGGGACCCTCCAGCATTTGTTCTAGAACTGAAGAAGCTTCTCGGATCGGGTGCAAAGAAGTTTTTAAAGCTCTCAAGAGTACCGTGAGGTGGATAACTGAGGACATACAAAGACTTTGAAAGATTTCCCAACTCCAAGATTAAGAATGCAATTAACACTGTGAAGAAGATGGTTTCAAATGGTAACAGGAAGGCACTGCTGGGATTTGAACCCAGGATCTCCTGTTTACTAGACAGGCGCTTTGACCAGCTGAGCCACAGCGCCTCCTGCTGTGAGGCAAACCGGTAATACCTGGTACTGCAGAAGGAGACGAGTTCAACTTTTTTTTTACTTTTGTGCACTATAAATTTAAGATATGGTCAAATAGTCCAACAAGTAACTTCCTGTTCCTCACTTCGTCAATGACCTCAGTGGAAAGATCATAAGGTGAAGGAGAAGCTTTTGAGACTGATTCAACAGGGTGAGTCTGAACACAGTTTCAAATAGTAACAGGAAGGCACTGCTGGGATTTGAACCCAGGATCTCCTGTTTACTAGACAGGCACTTTGACCAGCTAAGCCACAGCGCCTCCTGCTGTCAAGCAATCCGGTAATACCTGGTATTACCTGGTACTGCAGAAGGAGACGAGTTCACTTTTTTAACTTTTGTGCACTATCAATGTAGGATATGGTCAAATAGTCCAACAAGTAACTTCCTGTTCCTCACTTCTTCAATGACCTCGGTGGAAACATCATAAGGTGAAGGAGAAGCTTTTGAGACTGATTCAACAGGGTGAGTCTGAACAAGTCCTCAAAACAACTCTATTTCCCTTGGCAAGGGTGGATTCCCGCACTTTACTGTCAAAGCTTTGTTTGTTTCGTAAAGCACTCTTTTGAATGTGCTCAATGGCTAACTGGTAGCTTTCTGCAAGACTCTCTCAGCTCTCCAGATCTAATTTCTGTTCACGTAGCCAATCGGAAAGAGACATCTGCAGCAGGGGGCATGGCCCAGCTACATCAGTTTGACAGAAATCTGCTGGTATTGCAGAGGCTCCAATAGCCAAACATTGTACTCGTGCAGACGATGGTACTGCTGCCTCCTCCTCAAGAGTTGAGGAATACTCATGTCTCTTGCATACTGCCTTTACTGCCTCGGTTGGAAAATCTGGCTCTTTGTTGCGGCGCAAGAGCTGTGCAGTAAAGCCTTCAATGGCATTTTCCTCATCATTAGAACTCTGATCAGATATATCACAGGCATGCAGATACGGACGTCTCAACAGCCCATCTGCATCTTGGTTGTCCTTCCCAGCACTATACTCAATGTCAAAATCAAAACTGGAAAGTATGGCCAACCAGCAATGCCCTACTGCGTCCAACTTTGCAGATGTTAAAACGTATGTGAGTGGATTATTGTCTGTCATCACTGTACATTTTACTCCATAGATACAGCGGAAAACGTTCTGGGTGACAGCCCACTTCACAGACAGGAAGTCAAGCTTGTGTGCAGGGTACCTTTGCTCGGACTTGGAGAGACCCCTACTGGCACAGGCAATGACTCTTAACTTGCTCTCCTGTTCTTGATATAGGGCTGCACCGAGAACATGGGCGCTTGCATCGGTGTGCACAATATAATGTTCTTTGGATCTGCAAACCCAAGAACAGGAGCTGTTGTGAGCTTGAGAATCAATGTCTTAAAAGTATCTTCAGCGGTTGGGGTCCATTTTTCGTGAAAAAGGCTTTTTGAGATCCGCACTGGTAGAAACCTTGTGGTTTCTGCCAGACAGACTGGATTTTCTCTTCAGTGGGAGGCAACCAGCACTTAAGTGATTAAGGGGTATTGCAAGCTTGGAATAGTCTTTTATAAACCTCCTGTAATATCCAGTGAACCCAAGGAAAGACTTAAGCTACTTGATGTTAGCTGGTCTTGGCCAGGTAGTGAGGGCAGCTGGATCTGTTTTGAGCCCTTCTGATGATACAACATGGCTGAGATATTGGACAGATGTCCTGAAGAACTGACATTTCTCTGGCGACAGCTTTAAAGTAAATTCTTTCATCCTATGGAGGACCTTCAGCGATCATTCCTCATGGTTCTCAAGTGTAGCTGAGAAAGGAGTGACATCATCAAGAAAAACCGAGACCTGACTCAAATTCCTGCTGCCTATACACTTTTCCATAACATAAGAGGAAAGTAGAACACCTCCTTATGCTGTTTTTAATAGAGAACTCTTCGGCATTTATTTTAACACAACACCTAACAGTCTTACCTTCTCTTATCAGTAACTCGAATGATTTGCAGAATCTTGACAGTACTTTTGGGACGAAAGCTCAATATAACCCTGCCTCACCCAGTTTCTATACTGGTCCATTTATGTCTGTTGTCACAGTTGCGCAGTTTCATGTTTTAGTAGACTTTCAGTTTTGATGTTTTTCATCTGCATGTGGTGCACAGCTGCTGGGGTGTCCTTTGCTAAATCTTTAGTGCCTCCAAACTTCAGATTCAACAGATTACTTCCTTTTATTTTGACATTGAGGAAAAGTTGCCTACACAGAATTTCTTATTTTGAAATAGCTCAACAGGCATTGCTGGGATTTGAACCCAGGATCTCCTGTTTACAAGACAGGTGCTTTGACCGGCTAAGCTACAGTGCCTCCTTCAGGGAAGGGAAAAACCAAGTAACCTCTGCAGACACAGTTTTGAATCGGTTTGTCACATTTTTCCCCACCAGCTGTTGGACAGTAGCCAGAGGTACACAGCTCAAGGCGCTGTGGCTTAGCTGGCCAAAGCGCCTGTCTCGTAAACAGGAGATCCTGGGTTCAAATCCCAGCAGTGCCTTACCTCCCTACCAATGCCATTACATTTCATTAATGAGTGCTGATGGCGGGAAGCATTGGGCGTTATGCTTTCTCTCCTTCGTTTCCAAGAAGAGGACACAATGAAGATTTAGACATGCCCAAGACATCAATATTGGGTGAACAACCCTCAGAAGCTCCACTAGCGGTTTAATGCCTGGGACCCTCCAGCATTTGTTCTAGAACTGAAGAAGCTTCTCGGATCGGGTGCAAAGAAGTTTTTAAAGCTCTCAAGAGTACCGTGAGGTGGATAACTGAGGACATACAAAGACTTTGAAAGATTTCCCAACTCCAAGATTAAGAATGCAATTAACACTGTGAAGAAGATGGTTTCAAATGGTAACAGGAAGGCACTGCTGGGATTTGAACCCAGGATCTCCTGTTTACTAGACAGGCGCTTTGACCAGCTGAGCCACAGCGCCTCCTGCTGACAGGCAAACCGGTAATACCTGGTATTACCTGGTACTGCAGAAGGAGACGAGTTCAACTTTTTTTTACTTTTGTGCACTATCAATGTAGGATATGGTCAAATAGTCCAACAAGTAACTTCCTGTTCCTCACTTCGTCAATGACCTCAGTGGAAACATCATAAGGTGAAGGAGAAGCTTTTGAGACTGATTCAACAGGGTGAGTCTGAACACTGTGAAGAAGATGGTTTCAAATAGTAACAGGAAGGCACTGCTGGGATTTGAACCCAGGATCTCCTGTTTACTAGACAGGCACTTTGACCAGCTGAGCCCCAGCGCCTCCTGCTGTCAGGCAATCCGGTAATACCTGGTATTACCTGGTACTGCAGAAGGAGACGAGTTCACTTTTTTAACTTTTGTGCACTATCAATGTAGGATATGGTCAAATAGTCCAACAAGTAACTTCCTGTTCCTCACTTCTTCAATGACCTCGGTGGAAACATCATAAGGTGAAGGAGAAGCTTTTGAGACTGATTCAACAGGGTGAGTCTGAACAAGTCCTCAAAACAACTCTATTTCCCTTGGCAAGGGTGGATTCCCGCACTTTACTGTCAAAGCTTTGTTTGTTTCGTAAAGCACTCTTTTGAATGTGCTCAATGGCTAACTGGTAGCTTTCTGCAAGACTCTCTCAGCTCTCCAGATCTAATTTCTGTTCACGTAGCCAATCGGAAAGAGACATCTGCAGCAGGGGGCATGGCCCAGCTACATCAGTTTGACAGAAATCTGCTGGTATTGCAGAGGCTCCAATAGCCAAACATTGTACTCGTGCAGACGATGGTACTGCTGCCTCCTCCTCAAGAGTTGAGGAATACTCATGTCTCTTGCATACTGCCTTTACTGCCTCGGTTGGAAAATCTGGCTCTTTGTTGCGGCGCAAGAGCTGTGCAGTAAAGCCTTCAATGGCATTTTCCTCATCATTAGAACTCTGATCAGATATATCACAGGCATGCATATACGGACGTCTCAACAGCCCATCTGCATCTTGGTTGTCCTTCCCAGCACTATACTCAATGTCAAAATCAAAACTGGAAAGTACGGCCAACCAGCAATGCCCTACTGCGTCCAACTTTGCAGATGTTAAAACGTATGTGAGTGGATTATTGTCTGTCATCACTGTACATTTTACTCCATAGATACAGCGGAAAACGTTCTGGGTGACAGCCCACTTCACAGACAGGAAGTCAAGCTTGTGTGCAGGGTACCTTTGCTCGGACTTGGAGAGACCCCTACTGGCACAGGCAATGACTCTTAACTTGCTCTCCTGTTCTTGATATAGGGCTGCACCGAGAACATGGGCGCTTGCATCGGTGTGCACAATATAATGTTCTTTGGATCTGCAAACCCAAGAACAGGAGCTGTTGTGAGCTTGAGAATCAATGTCTTAAAAGTATCTTCAGCGGTTGGGGTCCATTTTTCGTGAAAAAGGCTTTTTGAGATCCGCACTGGTAGAAACCTTGTGGTTTCTGCTAGACAGACTGGATTTTCTCTTCAGTGGGAGGCAACCAGCACTTAAGTGATTAAGGGGTATTGCAAGCTTGGAATAGTCTTTTATAAACCTCCTGTAATATCCAGTGAACCCAAGGAAAGACTTAAGCTACTTGATGTTATCTGGTCTTGGCCAGGTAGTGAGGGCAGCTGGATCTGTTTTGAGCCCTTCTGATGATACAACATGGCTGAGATATTGGACAGATGTCCTGAAGAACTGACATTTCTCTGGCGACAGCTTTAAAGTAAATTCTTTCATCCTATGGAGGACCTTCAGCGATCATTCCTCATGGTTCTCAAGTGTAGCTGAGAAAGGAGTGACATCATCAAGAAAAACCGAGACCTGACTCAAATTCCTGCTGCCTATACACTTTTCCATAACATAAGAGGAAAGTAGAACACCTCCTTATGCTGTTTTTAATAGAGAACTCTTCGGCATTTATTTTAACACAACACCTAACAGTCTTACCTTCTCTTATCAGTAACTCGAATGATTTGCAGAATCTTGACAGTACTTTTGGGACGAAAGCTCAATATAACCCTGCCTCACCCAGTTTCTATACTGGTCCATTTATGTCTGTTGTCACAGTTGCGCAGTTTCATGTTTTAGTAGACTTTCAGTTTTGATGTTTTTCATCTGCATGTGGTGCACAGTTGCTGGGGTGTCCTTTGCTAAATCTTTAGTGCCTCCAAACTTCAGATTCAACAGATTACTTCCTTTTATTTTGACATTGAGGAAAAGTTGCCTACACAGAATTTCTTATTTTGAAATAGCTCAACAGGCACTGCTGGGATTTGAACCCAGGATCTCCTGTTTACAAGACAGGTGCTTTGACCGGCTAAGCTACAGTGCCTCCTTCAGGGAAGGGAAAAACCAAGTAACCTCTGCAGACACAGTTTTGAATCGGTTTGTCACATTTTTCCCCACCAGCTGTTGGACAGTAGCCAGAGGTACACAGCTCAAGGCGCTGTGGCTTAGCTGGCCAAAGCGCCTGTCTTGTAAACAGGAGATCCTGGGTTCAAATCCCAGCAGTGCCTTACCTCCCTACCAATGCCATTACATTTCATTAATGAGTGCTGATGGCGGGAAGCATTGGGCGTTATGCTTTCTCTCCTTCGTTTCCAAGAAGAGGACACAATGAAGATTTAGACATGCCCAAGACATCAATATTGGGTGAACAACCCTCAGAAGCTCCACTAGCGGTTTAATGCCTGGGACCCTCCAGCATTTGTTCTAGAACTGAAGAAGCTTCTCGGATCGGGTGCAAAGAAGTTTTTAAAGCTCTCAAGAGTACCGTGAGGTGGATAACTGAGGACATACAAAGACTTTGAAAGATTTCCCAACTCCAAGATTAAGAATGCAATTAACACTGTGAAGAAGATGGTTTCAAATGGTAACAGGAAGGCACTGCTGGGATTTGAACCCAGGATCTCCTGTTTACTAGACAGGCGCTTTGACCAGCTGAGCCACAGCGCCTCCTGCTGACAGGCAAACCGGTAATACCTGGTATTACCTGGTACTGCAGAAGGAGACGAGTTCAACTTTTTTTTACTTTTGTGCACTATCAATGTAGGATATGGTCAAATAGTCCAACAAGTAACTTCCTGTTCCTCACTTCGTCAATGACCTCAGTGGAAACATCATAAGGTGAAGGAGAAGCTTTTGAGACTGATTCAACAGGGTGAGTCTGAACACTGTGAAGAAGATGGTTTCAAATAGTAACAGGAAGGCACTGCTGGGATTTGAACCCAGGATCTCCTGTTTACTAGACAGGCACTTTGACCAGCTGAGCCACAGCGCCTCCTGCTGTCAGGCAATCCGGTAATACCTGGTATTACCTGGTACTGCAGAAGGAGACGAGTTCACTTTTTTAACTTTTGTGCACTATAAATGTAGGATATGGTCAAATAGTCCAACAAGTAACTTCCTGTTCCTCACTTCTTCAATGACCTCGGTGGAAACATCATAAGGTGAAGGAGAAGCTTTTGAGACTGATTCAACAGGGTGAGTCTGAACAAGTCCTCAAAACAACTCTATTTCCCTTGGCAAGGGTGGATTCCCGCACTTTACTGTCAAAGCTTTGTTTGTTTCGTAAAGCACTCTTTTGAATGTGCTCAATGGCTAACTGGTAGCTTTCTGCAAGACTCTCTCAGCTCTCCAGATCTAATTTCTGTTCACGTAGCCAATCGGAAAGAGACATCTGCAGCAGGGGGCATGGCCCAGCTACATCAGTTTGACAGAAATCTGCTGGTATTGCAGAGGCTCCAATAGCCAAACATTGTACTCGTGCAGACGATGGTACTGCTGCCTCCTCCTCCTCAAGAGTTGAGGAATACTCATGTCTCTTGCATACTGCCTTTACTGCCTCGGTTGGAAAATCTGGCTCTTTGTTGCGGCGCAAGAGCTGTGCAGTAAAGCCTTCAATGGCATTTTCCTCATCATTAGAACTCTGATCAGATATATCACAGGCATGCAGATACGGACGTCTCAACAGCCCATCTGCATCTTGGTTGTCCTTCCCAGCACTATACTCAATGTCAAAATCAAAACTGGAAAGTACGGCCAACCAGCAATGCCCTACTGCGTCCAACTTTGCAGATGTTAAAACGTATGTGAGTGGATTATTGTCTGTCATCACTGTACATTTTACTCCATAGATACAGCGGAAAACGTTCTGGGTGACAGCCCACTTCACAGAGAGGAAGTCAAGCTTGTGTGCAGGGTACCTTTGCTCGGACTTGGAGAGACCCCTACTGGCTCTCCTGTTCTTGATATAGGGCTGCACCGAGAACATGGGCGCTTGCATCGGTGTGCACAATATAATGTTCTTTGGATCTGCAAACCCAAGAACAGGAGCTGTTGTGAGCTTGAGAATCAATGTCTTAAAAGTATCTTCAGCGGTTGGGGTCCATTTTTCGTGAAAAAGGCTTTTTGAGATCCGCACTGGTAGAAACCTTGTGGTTTCTGCCAGACAGACTGGATTTTCTCTTCAGTGGGAGGCAACCAGCACTTAAGTGATTAAGGGGTATTGCAAGCTTGGAATAGTCTTTTATAAACCTCCTGTAATATCCAGTGAACCCAAGGAAAGACTTAAGCTACTTGATGTTATCTGGTCTTGGCCAGGTAGTGAGGGCAGCTGGATCTGTTTTGAGCCCTTCTGATGATACAACATGGCTGAGATATTGGACAGATGTCCTGAAGAACTGACATTTCTCTGGCGACAGCTTTAAAGTAAATTCTTTCATCCTATGGAGGACCTTCAGCGATCATTCCTCATGGTTCTCAAGTGTAGCTGAGAAAGGAGTGACATCATCAAGAAAAACCGAGACCTGACTCAAATTCCTGCTGCCTATACACTTTTCCATAACATAAGAGGAAAGTAGAACACCTCCTTATGCTGTTTTTAATAGAGAACTCTTCGGCATTTATTTTAACACAACACCTAACAGTCTTACCTTCTCTTATCAGTAACTCGAATGATTTGCAGAATCTTGACAGTACTTTTGGGACGAAAGCTCAATATAACCCTGCCTCACCCAGTTTCTATACTGGTCCATTTATGTCTGTTGTCACAGTTGCGCAGTTTCATGTTTTAGTAGACTTTCAGTTTTGATGTTTTTCATCTGCATGTGGTGCACAGCTGCTGGGGTGTCCTTTGCTAAATCTTTAGTGCCTCCAAACTTCAGATTCAACAGATTACTTCCTTTTATTTTGACATTGAGGAAAAGTTGCCTACACAGAATTTCTTATTTTGAAATAGCTCAACAGGCACTGCTGGGATTTGAACCCAGGATCTCCTGTTTACAAGACAGGTGCTTTGACCGGCTAAGCTACAGTGCCGCCTTCAGGGAAGGGAAAAACCAAGTAACCTCTGCAGACACAGTTTTGAATCGGTTTGTCACATTTTTCCCCACCAGCTGTTGGACAGTAGCCAGAGGCACACAGCTCAAGGCGCTGTGGCTTAGCTGGCCAAAGCGCCTTTCTCGTAAACAGGAGATCCTGGGTTCAAATCCCAGCAGTGCCTTACCTCCCTACCAATGCCATTACATTTCATTAATGAGTGCTGATGGCGGGAAGCATTGGGTGTTATGCTTTCTCTCCTTCGTTTCCAAGAAGAGGACACAATGAAGATTTAGACATGCCCAAGACATCAATATTGGGTGAACAACCCTCAGAAGCTCCACTAGCGGTTTAATGCCTGGGACCCTCCAGCATTTGTTCTAGAACTGAAGAAGCTTCTCGGATCGGGTGCAAAGAAGTTTTTAAAGCTCTCAAGAGTACCGTGAGGTGGATAACTGAGGACATACAAAGACTTTGAAAGATTTCCCAACTCCAAGATTAAGAATGCAATTAACACTGTGAAGAAGATGGTTTCAAATGGTAACAGGAAGGCACTGCTGGGATTTGAACCCAGGATCTCCTGTTTACTAGACAGGCGCTTTGACCAGCTAAGCCACAGCGCCTCCTGCTGACAGGCAATCCGGTAATACCTGGTATTACCTGGTACTGCAGAAGGAGACGAGTTAAATTTTTGGGCACTATGAATGTTGGCATTCAGAAAATATTGCTTGAAAATTAATGCAGATTCTTAGCTTACCTTCTGGTTTCTCACCAAACCCTTTAAATACTGTCAGAACCATGTAACTTGATTCTTATTTGTGTAATTATTAAAATAAGTAACTGTGACCCTCGTGTTTTACCTTCTTACAGGCTGTTTCATCTTTCTGATAAACTCTTAATTTAAAGCCAAACAGAGATGACAAAGCTTTTTATTCTCTCGCTTTACATTTGCAGGATAATAAATAACATCCAGGGTCAAATTTCAGTGAATAAATCTTAATTTTGGGGACTTTGCTAAACATGACAGTTTGTTCAGGTTGCAGATTCTCATCGCTGCACACAAACACGTTTTTAAAATGTTCCTTTTTACACTTAGAGCCTAGCATGAAGCTTCTCAAGATCCTCGGCGGCAGACGGCCGTATCCTGCTCTCAGCCCGACCAGGACCGCTCTCGCGTCGCTTTTAAACCAGGTGTCCGTTTTACTCGAAGCACTCCAGGATTGGCTCGTGTCCCGTTTCCTTGAGGAAGCGCAGCAGGTCGTCCGGTCTGAGCCCCATGGTGGCAGCGTTGGTCATCGGGTGGAAGTAGACCATCTCGTGGCCTCCTTCCACCAGGTCCCGGTCCAAGACGAACTTCACGCTGCGATCCTGATCGAAGAGCAGAGCAAGAGCCGTCGCACATCCCTGACCCACCTGAAGGAGAGGAGAGGAGGAGTCTAAAGCTGTGACCTGTGAATCCAGCTCAATAATTGGCCCTCCCAGTTTTGATCCTTCCTACCTTCAGCTTTTCCAACATGGCTGCCTCATCTGCGAAGCGCAGATTTCCACTCCCGACACCAAGCTTCTTGGCGAGGTCATTAAGGTTCACCTGCAGATGGAACGAGAGGAAGTGAGGTGTTAGTCTTTAGTTTTTAAGTCAGAGGTCATGTGGAGGAGCTGACCTGGCGGTCATGGCGGGCCGACACCAGCCAAAGCCCCTTCTTCTTCTTGTCTTTCAAGAACAGGTTCTTGGTGACGGCGCCATTCACGCCCTGCAGGTGAGGCATCATCTCCTCCACCGTGAACACCTGCAGGAGGAGGAGAGTGGGTGAGAGCGGGCTCTTTGTGGAAGCTTTGTGGAAGCTGTATTACTAACATCAAAGCCTCTTGCAACTCTTCCTGGTTTCCTACATTAATAAAGCTGTCTGACTGTAATGCCATCCATGCCTGCAGGACTAAACCAAACTCTGTGGTCTGGCGCCCTCTGCAGGTCACAGCAGGTCCTGCAGCACAAACGTGTCAGAGCAGTTTATGAAAGCTGCAGCAGACAGGAAGTACATAAATATATGCACATAAGTCAGGCATTCAAAGTCATATCTGCTTTTTCACGGCGCGCTCGATTCTGAGCGGAGCTCTAAAGCGCCCGTCCCAACGGATCCCGTTCAAAAACACTGCGCATTTCAGGATAAACAGATTCTGCGCAAACACAGCTGACTGCGCCTAAACTTCATCACGTAATTTTAACGTGAATTCGTGTGCTCGTGAATTCAGCACACACACGGCAAGCAAAGCGGCTCTTCTTTACTTCAGCTGACAACTTTGTTACTCCCCCACGTGTCAGTGAAACTGAAAGAGCGAGAAACTGAGGAGGAAACGCGCACTTCCACAACCGTGAGCGCGCATCAGGAGCCTATCATGGTCACGCGTGGCGCCGAATAAAAGTGCGAGTCTCTCCGATTGTGGAAATGTCTCCGAGCATATTTTCACGTATTTATATGATCTAGAGTCAGACGGGGATGTTGAAAATGCCAGAAGCGCTAATGGGATTCGGTGTAGTCGGGCTGTCCGGTTTACCGGCGGGTGCTCCACGCATCTCGTCTGGATGTGTAAAGTCTGCAGATGTTTCTCCAGCTGTGCGCGCAGGTCCTCCGACATCTTCACGTGAGACAGCAGCTCAAACGGACACAGGTGGACCCGGCAGGTAGCCGCTGAGGAGCAGCTCTTCTTCTTCTGCAGCTAATTTCCTGCAGCTGGCCGCTCGCTTCCTGTCACAGTGCCACCGTGTGACTGAGGAACAGAGCCAGCTACTCAAACTGAGCACGGGGTGCCCGCTCATAGTGCAGGTTGTAATGGGGAAGGATCTGCGTGCAGCTCGAACTCTTTTAGAAAATGAAAATTATAAAACTGTTCGATTTGGGTCAAAGTAGCACCGACGGGTCAGAGAGACAATCACAGCGCCTCCGAGCGTCAACACAATTCCATTTAACCCGAAAATCTGAGTGCTGAGATTAAAATCCTACATGCACACATACGCACACAGACTCACACACAGATGCACACAGTTTCAGAGGTGATGAAGTACAAATACTTTGTTACATGAGTACTTAAGCGGACTTTTCAGTAGCCGTACTTTGTTTTTTACTCCTCACATTTTAAGTTCCGCGTCTCGACTTTATCATCCTTTCAGTTTAAGTCAGACTCGTTACTTCAGCTTTTTGCATAAGAAACATCCACATCAGGGATGGATGTGAACGATACAGAGGTATCAGAGGCCAAGGACGTAAGCTCGGCGAGCTCAATCGGTGGAGCATGAGATTCTTAATCTCAAGGGCGTGGGTTTGACCCCACGTTGGGCGTTGACCTTTATTTACGAAATTTCCCACATGTGGGATTATGAGGAGTTTAAAATAAAAAACATGCAGGGAGCAGGAGCACATGACGTTTCAGAGGGCAGGACAATGAACACGAGACCCTGATGGTCAGAGGTGACCACACATCTGAACTTCCAGCAGCTCTGAGGGGTCCAGCTTTAGTGTTCCTGACTTTGAACCCTGAACGCTTCACCTGTGTCTCCTCCGTTAGCTTCTCCGTCAGCTCCTCCTGCTGTTTCCTGCGTCAGCAGCTGCTGGAGCAGAAGTCCTGATCTCCACATCACTTCCACCAGATGTTTCTTTACACACCGATGAAATATGTGACACACACACTCACGCTGCTCATCCACCCATCAGTGCAAAGTGTGTTTATGTTCACAGGAGGCGCACGACAGGAGGCGCACGCTTCATAATTCAGCTTACGGTGACGTGTTTCCAAGGTTCATTCATCAACTCACAGTTCAAATCAAACATAAATGTGACCACACATGAGGAGAAGGAGGACCATGGAGCGGCCCCACCTGAAATCCTCGCCTTTCACCTGAGCTGCAGATCCACGGTTTATGTTTAACTTGACTGAAGGCCTGTAGGAGGCGCCGTGGCTTAGCTGGATAAAGCGTCCCAGCAGCGTCCCCTCTGACGTGGTCGTGTTCTTCCAACTCCAGCCTCTGCATGTCCTCCTTCACACATTCATGAACCTCCTGTGAGGCCGTCCAGGTGTTTAAACTGTCCCACCTGGATGTGAGCATGCTGCTGCACAGCTGCTGCACAGCTGCTGCACAGCTGCTGCACAGCTGCTGCACAGCTGCTGCACAGCTTCATGAGCTCTGTTCATTAAGAATGAAAGGCAGTTTGTGTGTTTTGTGTGAGGCATCATAAGGGGACGCACACTCGGAGGCTCACTTCCTAGAATCACTGCTCAGGTGTGAGCTTGACTCTTATTATTACGTATTGATGAGGCTTTTCCTGATGATGTCGACAGGTGTTTGATCCCCTCACTGTTTCCCCCTCTCCCTCCCTCTGTCTCGTCTTCCTTTTCCTGCTCAGTGTTAGTCCACATGTGTGCTCCTGGACTCTAACATCCACCCTACTGAGAGTGCGCACTCAGTGTCCTACATTCATCTCAGCTTCCATCAGTTTAACTGTTGATTAAATGGATGCACACACACACACACACACACACACACACACACACACACACACACACACACACAGTTGATTGAAATCATTCTTCCATGGGTCGATGCTGCTCAGTGTGTCAAACCACGAAAACATAAAAACTAAAACATCTCGCTCTGATTTTTTCTACAAAGCAGCTTTTAGTGACACAAACACACACACACACACACACACACACACACACACACACGCACACACACACACACACACACACACGCACACACACACACACACACACACACACACACACACACTGAAAGCCTGTTGCACAATAACATGATTAATGACCAAGTCTAACTCACGACACGTAAACACTGAAGAGTCCACGTTGCTGGCCTGACAGCGCTGCATGTGCTGCTGCTGTTTCTGGGGAAGAAACTAAAAAGTGCAACGCCAACAGAGTGCGCTCGGAGCTCCAAAGGAAGACGAGACAGGGGGAGGCAAGAGGGGGAAACGGTGGGAACTGGGAAGAAAGGCCAGCAGATCAAACACCCGTCGACATCATCTGACCTCTACAGCAGCCTCACAGCATACAGCACAGGCTACCTGACCTGGTGAGCTGAGCCAGCAGCCCATCATTAGAAGTCTTCTTATTCAATGCAAAGCTGCTCTTCAAAGGTGCAAACACCACCAGCTGCTCCATCACCCTGGACGGGTGGAGCTGCTTCAGCTGCAGTGCTGCGGCTGGTTAAACAGCAGAGGCTGTGTTTGAATCTCAGCAGGGCCTGCTTCAGGAGAAACTCCACAGGGTGCAGTTTTTACACTTGTTTCAGTTTCAGTCAGAAATTTATTAACTACAGCGCTGAAAATCAGAAGGTAAATGTCTTTATGACTGTAAATGTGCTGAGTATGAGCTGATGTAACCCTTTACATCAGCTCATACTCACAGTTCTTATGAAGGAGGAAATTATCTACGGAGACCAAACAGTGTCTGTACACATGGGACTGACTCACCGCTGCCTCTGCTGGACAGTAGTGGAACTGTACATTTCACAGTAATGTACGTTACTGTGAGCTGATGCTGTCTGAGGTCATTTTCTGTCCTTTTATAGACGTTTCACAGCCGTATGTCGCACATTGCATCCCTTTGAAGTCGTTCTGTTCCTTTGTAATAGTTCATTATATCTTTGTGCTCATCTATCTGCACTTCAGGGTGGTTTTGCATCCTTGTGCAGGAATTTCACACTCCTATAGAGTCATGCTGCATCCTTTTTGTCATTTTAAGTCTCTTTGCAGCCCTTTTCTAATCCTTCTGCACCTCTTTGATGTTGTTGTCCATCCCTTTGTACTCATAAAGAAACCTTTTTAGTCATTTTGAGCCCCTCTGTAGGCATTAAGCATCACTTGGTGGATATTTTGCACCTTTTTAAAAAGCTTTCTGCTTGAGTCATTTCTCATTGCTTTGCAGTCATCTTCACTCCCACCACACACTGTGCTTTTCTTTTAGCCATTTAGTGTCCCTGTGGTTTGTGAGATTTGTCATCATTTAGCCCCACTTTGTGTCTTTGTGTTTTTTAATAATCGTGCTGTGATTTGACGCCTTCTCTTTCGGTTCTTGATTGTAACTCAGTGCCAGTCAAAGTGAAAGTAAGGACGAGGTCATGACCCTGAACTCATGTGCTGTCATCTGTCTTGCACTTTTGTGTTCTTTGGGCCAGAAATGTGCTCTAATGTGCCGCTTGGTCTTAAACACCAACATCCTGCACTCATGTTTGTTAGTTTGAGGTGTGAAACTTGTCTTCAGGAGACGTATCGAAGCTCCGGCTGAGAAACATCTGCTCCTTTCCGCAGTTCATCCTGCAGCACGTGCCGTCCTTTCAAGAACCTCCAACAGTCGCTCACGTCTTCGCTGACCTCACTGAGGAAGCAGTCAGCGCTCATTCACAGCCAAACCTCGCGGCTGCTGCCAGCGGTTCCAGCTGTGAACCTCTGCCCTCTTCCTGGTTTTCTAGTGTTTTGCATATTTGTTACACTTACATGTTCAGATCATTAAACTAAATTTAATATTGGACAAAACTCCCTTTTAACAGGTTTTGATGCAACCATTTACAAAATCTGTGGCTGCGTGGAAGCAGGAAGTTGGAAGTGCAGGACTCTGGAGACGGATTATTGTTGGACAACACAAACTCAGAAGGCGATGCAAAACAAAGGCACAGCCAGAAGTTTGAAGCAGGACGCAAAAGACACAGAGAACACGGCGTGAGGAGGATACGGCAACAACACGACAACGACCAAAGGAAAAGTTCAATACCTGTGTGAGGTGAACGAACCAAACCGAGGCGGACGAACAAGTGAATAAACGTGGAGACGAGACAGGTAACAGACAGAGGTGGGACAGGCACAGGCAGGGATCACACAAGAAAACTCAATAATGCAAAAGCCCGAAGATACCTGAAATATAAACAGACTGCAGAGAAAACTGTCGTAGGAAACCAGGGACCAGGTTCATGTTCAGCAGTGAGGCAGGAAACATAAAGGGAAACAATATCAGCAACAGCTGAGACCACCACTCAGAACAAAACTTTAAATGTTAGACACAAATAGAAAAAACAGGAAACACTGGGATTTAAAGCCAGCCATCAGGGTCAAAGGTTACAGTTTATTTACAAAAGGGTGAACCACAGTGCAGTATATGTGTACAGAGAGAAGGGGTCCGGGGGGAAGAGGTAATCCACACACTCTCCTCTTTAGCCACTCTCGTCCTGATCTCCATTCACGCAGCCACACACAGGAATCACAGGGAAGGGTCCGTCAACAGGTCCGGGAAACTCTATGCACAGAACACAGGTTAGTCTAACAGGCGAAGACAGCTGAGAGCACGGGAGGGTCAGCGTTCCAGAGACGATAACCAGCTCCGCCCAGGGAGAGAGGAGAAAGGAGGAGAGAGAAACATAAAGAAAACCTTTAGCCATCACGAGCCAGCCGGAGAGGACGGGGACCATGACAGTGTTTTAGTTGTTTCACAGAGCGCACGGAGCAGGAAGTGACACAGGAAGTGATCAGCTGATTTCTCACGAACACTCCTCCTGACTCTGTTTGCACGTGCTTCAAATTTTAGAAACAGCTGACTGAGAACAACCGTTTATTCTGCCACGCGTTGGATGTCTTGTGAAAACTTGCTAACACTTTATAACACAACTGAGAGCTGTAATTACGTTCAGTTTCATCTACATACAGGAAAAAACAATAATGTGAGGAGAGCTGGAGAAGGTTCGTGTCCTGCAGGGTTAAATAAGACACGCCGTCTTATTTAACCCTGCAGGCGGAGGACACCGGAAACAGGACAGGGGGAAGCTTCACCTCCAATACTGAGCAGGAAGCAGCAACTGATCGTTCCTGCACGACCGAGCCTGAGTCTTTATGCTTCCATTACTATGTGAAAATGGACCAAACCAGCTGTTATCCACAGACACTCCACTTTCATCTTTAGATTGAAAAAAGACACCTGAACCGTTCCTTTGGATGGATTTAAGCGCCGTCCGCTTCCAGAGAACGGAGACAGAGTAATATTCAGACAAAAATACAACAAGAAGGAAGAACAAGCTGCAGCCTGGGCTCAGACACAGGTGAACCTGACGAGGACATCCACAGAAAAGGAGACGCTCAGAAGCAGGAAGTAAAACCATGACCAGACAAATGGAAAAGGAAGTTTGACAGGAAGTGGATAAAACACAAATGAGTAAACAGAAAGACAGAAGAAAATAAGAGTAAAATCTGACGGTGACAGGAAATCTCTCCACTCTGATGAAACCAGCCTGACCTCTGCTGTCCTCTCATTGTGTCTCCAGTCCTCGCTAAGCTGCAGCAGGCCAGCAGATAATCAGCGTAATGACTTTTCATCAGAGCGCTGACCTGAAGACCCACATTTCCCCCCGCGGGGGAGGCATTCCTCCCTCGTTATAAGTACGAGTACCTGCGATCAGCCTCGTCTGCAGATCGTCAGCTGGTTCTGAGCGTCTCCCTGACACGATCTGAACGTCTGTGGAGCTTTCTGTGTTGGCAGCTGCCTGGAGAAACGTGGAAGTGCGTGGACGCTGAAGCAGAAGATCTCCTCTCGGCTCTGGGCGTTCGAAGCTTAGAGCTCAGCTCGTCCAGCTTCTTCGTGCTTCCAGGTACAGAGAGGTCAGTCTCAGGTGTTCTGCATGTTCACAGCGCACATGGACATTTTTCTGCTTGTTTGGCACTTGTGTGCTGGCTTTGTGCATCTTTGTTTGACACTGTCAGAAACAAAAGCAGAGAAAACTGAAGTGATTCAATGATCACTGTTAAGTTCGTCCAGGTGACGTTCTCGTCCACCTGATCCTGCTGTGAGGTTAACACTGAACACGGGAACGAGGACAGATTTGTTTCCATGTTGCAAAAGGTCATTTCTGATGTTTCTAATTGTTTTAGCTGTTTTATCTTTGTTTGTATTGAAAGACTGTAGTGATTTACAAACAGGTTATAGAGAAATCAAAGACATTACCTTCCTGTGAGTATCTTGTGTTATCGCACCTACATTATAAAACCATCTATAGAACCATTATCTTACATTTGTTGCCATATATACTGTTCTGATACATTATTGGCCAGCTCAGTCTCAAAGCAGACGTTGTTAATGTCAGTGACACTTTTAGAATAAAGGATTGTAAAAGCCACTTAACCAGAAACTGACCGTAGCTTCTACGTTGTGACAGGATGTTTGTGGCTCAGGATGACTTGATGAGAGATGCATTTGACAAACGTCCATAAAACACTGAATAATTACAGGAAGGATGTTTTTATAGGTTTAACTCACTCAAATGCAACATTTGAATGAACAGTTGAAAACAGCTGGAAACTGAGTTTTAGGTGCTTTGTAAAAATAATTCAAATATAATGAATTGTTCAGGTTTTGCTGACATTTAGCTTCGAAGTGTCTGTGCACGAAAAACGAGTAATGTGAAAGTCTGCAGAGCCTTTAAAGGTGTGATGAGTTTGGAGGAAGATAAAACCTTTAAATGTTTCCAGTAAGCTGTGTTGGAGCTGCTTTGGTGGTCTGTGTGAGGTCAGACGCTCTCAGGTTGACTTTCGCCTCCCACACAGTTTCTTTTCATTCTTCTCTTCACGGTCTGAGGTTAGAGTCCAGCCTCTGATTAACACTAATGTGCTGCTCCAGAGGAAGAAAGCCTTTCACCTCTCAGACTGTTTCTTTGAATATGCATTACATTTCATTTCAAATGTTTTTCTCCACGCGTCCTTATCACCTTGGTTACTGTTGCTATACGACTGCCAAGCTTCCCATCGTCAGACATGCTCACTGTGATGTGTTGGTGTCAGTGTTGAACAACGTGGACATTAAAGCTGACAGCCCAGAGTGTGACGCCGTGTTTCACATACACTGGATATACTGACACCAGTGACACCAGTAACACAGGAGCGAAGGCTGGGGTTTTACAGACCTACAGACTGCACATTAGCTTTGGACCTCTGTGTTTCCCACAGTGACCGAATATAAGTAACGAAGGTCCAGATGTCTTTGTTGGTGTGCAGCAGCATCGTCCTGCATGGCGTCCTGTCCGCGGGCGCAGAACCAGACTGTCTGTTTTCTGTCAGTTGTTAACGCTTCATTTTATTCTGATATAACTGACGAACGGATCAAAAGTCCACCGACATCATCACAAACCTCATTCTGATGAAAACTGAAGATCAGACTTGGAAACTTGTGGCTGAGCAGCGACAGCAGCAGGTCCGTGGTTTGATCCCGGCTCCTCAGGTCTGCACACTGAACCCTAAAAACAGAGCAGCCATGCTGTCCTTAAACAGCTCGAGCTAGCAGAGAGAGGCCACGCCCCTAATATTTAAAACATGAACACAATAGCTGTGTCCCTTTGGAGACACAGCTATTGTCTACGTGGGCCGGGTTTCTTCGAAGACCGAGAAGGCTGGAAGTGTGAGGTTGTGAAATGTGACGGTCTGGCCTTCAGATCTGCGTCAGCGCTGTCTCGGTGGAGTTTAATAAACTCGGCCGTCTGCTCCTTGCTATCTAAAATATAACAGGACACTGGAGTAAACTCTTGACCGTCTCACACTTCTGTTTAATCAGTTTTCTGTTTGACGTTTATTCAGCTGTGTGAAAATCCCGGAGGAACCCACCCGATGGATTAATAAAGTTTTATTTAATCTAATAATCTAATAACTTTAATCTCAGCCAAACCGATTTACTCCGGAACAAATAAAACACTGAAAAAAGCCAAACAACAACATTTTTAAGTTATCCGAGTGACTTATATATCATGTTTAAGCCGAGTAGCGACAGACAGCGGGGGTCTGAAAACGATGAAGCCGGGAGTCCGCTGCTCTCACGGGCTCTAGTGACCATTGAACCCCCGGGTCAGCTATCGAGCTGGTGGGTAACAGACGTCACCGAAAACGTCAAAGCCCTTTTGCAAATATGTGATGTCTTGATAAACCAAGCAGATATTTGAAGTTTACACAGCTACATTCTCGCCTGGAAATATGTTAAAAGTTTATTTTGTGACCCAGAAAGAATAATAAGAGTAATATTAAAACTAAGCAGCGGCTACCATTGTTGGAAGCTGAAACCGGCTCGGCCGCGCTATGAATTCTGGGACATGGTGGGCCACGAAGGACACACCGACCCATCCTTCAAATCCGGGGAAATGAAGGATGCATTTGAAGGAGTCGACAAATTGGGACAGCCTTCGTCGCCTGGCTGTGACGTAATTGGCCTACAAATGCGTCCTCCGAAGGATGCAGCCGACGTTTTGGCGGCACAGCTAGTGTAAACAGGTGAGTGATGGAATCGAGGTGTTAGGAAGTAGGCGTGATCTCTGAGCCCAGACTCACTGCTGCCTCTGGCGGATGTTAGAGGAACTGCGGCTTTTTTCTCACAGACAGAATAAAACGAAACCGTATAATGCTGATCACGTGTTGCTGTTTGTGGCTCCTCTCTCTCCCACCTGTCACACCTGCAGTCAGACCTCCATGAACTAACCCCCCCCCTCCCCTCTCTCCCCTTGTGCTTTCAGTCCGCGAGCGGAGCAGAGAGCAGTTCAGAGCATGCGCTCGGCGCGGCAGAGCATCATCTCCTGCAGCGACCGTGAGGCGAACTGTACGGCCGCGCGCCACCCGGACACCCTGGAGCTGTCAGGATCCTCCGCGTGGAGCTCCAACGACTCGGCCGTTGACGCGCTCCAGCTCAAGGAGCTCCAACTGCCGGCTGCGGCCGCTACGACCGTAAGTCTCCCTCTAAATCCTCTGATTTCTTTGATTCCTCTGATCGCAGGATCCAAACACACCTGAGCAGCTTCCACCTGCCAGAGCGCGTTTTGATCCACTCGGCGGTTCTTCGGTGGTTTTACGCACGGCGCTTGCGGCGCGGGAGAGCGGAGAGCTTTGTTTAAACACAAAGAAAATTCTGTGAAGTGTGACAAACCGAGCAGTGAGTCAGACAGAGTCGGTACCGGTACCTGCGGTTTAAATCTAGTGCTGAAAACTCAAATCTCACATTCATAGTTTGAGGTTCGCTTCGTCGGTGTCCTCGGGGCTTTAAAGTGCAGCTGATCATTAATCTGACAACTAACTGATCAGCCTCATATCATGAGCTCATTAAAGTATTAATTAAATTATTGATCGGGAAAAGTGACGTTAATTCAGAGTGACAGCAGCAGAAATCAGAGAGCGGCGGTCTGAGTGCATCCAGGTTTACTGCAGGCTCTGTGTGTCTGTATGAACCCAACAGCGCTTAGCAAAGCACATCTGTACAGCTGTGAGCCCAGCATGCTTTCTAGTTAAACTGAAGTTAAACACATGCTGACACACACACACACACTGAGGCTGCGGAACACGCTGCGGGTGGCTCAGGTGATTGGTGGCGTGCTGAGAACAGCGTGTGAGGCTGCTGTGTGTCCACACACTGATTTCAGGCTGATGTGAGGTGTGGCGCTCTCAGAGCTGCTGTTGTCAGTGGCGGAGTCGGCGTTCTTCTTTCTGATGTTCTGCTGGCAGGTTGGTGTTTACTGCAGGTTGTGGTTCACATGCTGTCTTCCCTCGCAGCGGTTCAGTTGCTTCAGACCAGCTGGGTGACGGGAGGTGGAGGCGGTTTTTCTCTGCTTCAGTGCATAGTCAGTGTCATGGGACCTAATCATAGTGGTGGGTTTCCAGCAGCTGACTCTGGCCTTCTCTCGTCCTTTTCCTTCCCCCCTCTGCTCCAGGTTTTCTTCCTGGCTGGACATGAATCACCTGAACCTGAGAGCTCTCCACAGCAGATCACCTGCCTCCACCTCCTCCTATCCCAGCATGCTCCTCTGTCACCTCTCCTTCACTGTACCCATGAACCACCTCTGAGCTCTTCCTCTTCTCCTCCTGCCTGCAGCTCCATCTTCACCCTCCACCCTCCCTCCTTTGCACATGCTCAGACCTTCTCAGCCTTTGTGACTCTGATTTGTCAGTCTGATGGACTCATCTCCATCTTGCTCACTGAACATCTGAACACCTCAGCTCCAAAGCCAAAGAAAAAAGCCAAGAAAAAATGGTCAAGTCCTTCATGAGCCAGCAGATCTCCACACGAACCTTTCAGGGCTGGAAAGATGTAAGAAAAAGGTCTGCTGATAGGCGGTCGTTTCCACATGTATACAGCGAGCTGCAGTTACTGCAGAGAATGAGAGGCGTGGATGACACATGCAGTTATTTTATGAGGTTTTTGCTTTGATCTTTTCTAGCTGGCATATCGTTGTCAGGTGATGCTTGAAACTGAGACGCTGATCCAGGATGAAGCTTTGGATAATGCTGCAGGTCAGTCAGGTGATCCAGGAACTGCTCAGACAAAAGCAACAGTCCTAAAAGTGAAAGTGTGATCATAGTGGACTGTGTCACGGTCCACACTACACTACACACTCAGTACAGCACCTCACTGTACCGTGCAGGGGTACTTTGGTATTGTGTCCTTTGCAAGAGGTGCTTGGAGTTGTGCTGCTGTGGTTTACAGTCTCCAACCTCTGGTGGCAGGACGCCGACCGTCAGGGGCAGATTCCAACCCGAAGCCTTCAGAGGAGAGTTAACACTCCTGCAGCTGTGAAGCCTTTAGTTAGTTTACCCTTTTTGGCCCTCCATAAAGTTTACATGGTTGCTTTGGGCCAGTATGAGCCGTCGGGGGAGCGCTGGGGGGCGTGCTGGGGCACGCTCGTGTAGATCGAATCTGTGCCTCGCCTGCTAACAGTCTGTGTTCAGTGACTTGGGATGGCGGCATTTAGACGACACTTGTTTTTAAAGTCAGAACATTTTGTCCTTCCTGCTCTGGCTGTCATTGGTTGAGTCTGGGCGTGATGTTCGAGGAAGTCTGTATCACTGCAGGAAACCTCAGTCCAGTAAACGGTTCTGTGAGAGCCCCGCATTTATAAACGACGGCGCTGCAGGAGGTCAGCTGACGCGCGCAGGAGGCTGGGAGCACTTCCCGTGACCAGCAGGCACACAAATGTAGGTTAATGTGACACGTTCACACTGCTCTTGTTTGCAATTTGGCATTTTGATGACATTTACATGTGATCTTTAACGGTTTTATCACACAGCAGCATCTCCCAGAAACAATGTTGTTATAAACACAGACTGTAGATAGAAGATGGCCACACAGTGCTGTAAGTTCAGCGTTTTGTTGCCACGATGTCGTTTTATTATGAGGTAAAAACATCTGGACGAGAGTCAGCCTTGTTTTCAGTCACAGCTGCAGACAGATGCTGGACCCCAGACTTCACCTGAAGGCTCTGATTGGGGGCGGAGCCCTGCAGGCGTTACGGCGGGAGGCGCACGCCAGCGCCTCAAGCTGCTCCTCTGTCTTGTGTTTTCATTTGGGACCAGCGTGCAGACACATTGCTGGCTGATAACCTTTGGTGATATTTAAGGGGGCGCTTCGGGCCACGTGTGAGTCAGAGCACGGCTTAGAGCAACCAAGCAAAGGTCAAAGGTCGGTGCTACTGCTGCTGCTGCCGGTGCAGCTGATCAGAAATAAGCAGAGCTGAATCTGTGCCGGCTTGGTCCGAGTCTGCTGAGCTCGGTGATTGGTGCATTTCTAAGCTGATGGTGATTGATGAGTAAACAAGGTTAACGTCAATTTTTTTAGTTCTTCGAGGAAAATCCTTTCCGTGGAAATCAATCCACAAAGAGCTGAAAATGCAACATAGTGTGCGTCTAATCTGCCGTTCACCATCACAGGGTTATCTGCTGATCCTCCCGGGGATTAACCTCCTGAGGCGCGAGGTGCTGACCCTCAAAACACGTCAGTGTCCTATTTTCCTCGATTACCCACAAACCAGCCCAAGTTCCACCGAGTGAGTCATCGATTTTAGGAGAGGAGTCTGGAAATGTTTTCGAGGATCATTCTCCTTCCACGCAGCCCCGACTTTCACTTTGTTTTAAACTTCATGTAAATATTTGCTGGTGTCACTGACTCATTAATTATCAATGAAATCAGACTCTTTAATGTCCATGGTTTGAACGTCGTCTCCCACAGAGCATCACATTTCTGAGCTCTGAGAAGCAAACGATTAAAGTGAAAATCAGACATTTGTATAAAATCACGAGTACATTTAAGGATGCGGCTAGTTGAGACGGTTTCCTTTGAAACCACAGAGGTCATGAGATATGCTCAAAGCTCAGTTTTAAAGCTCTTCTCTTCTGGCTGAAAGTCTTACGTCTCACATGCCAGAGGATCTTGGTGTCATAATCAAAATCCAGGTGAGGAAGTGGTTCCTTACCTGTGGAGTATTAAATCCCGTTCTTTTATATTCTTTACGGCCAAAAAAGACACGGCTCAAAGTGGTCTTTTACTTAAAAAATGATCTTTAATTTTACATGTCCCGGAATATGGAGACCTGAACACATGAACACACAAGGTCTCAAGCAAATAAAAGGAAGCCAGGTTATTTATGTACTTCTCGACGTCACACCACACTTTAAGTTTCGATCAAACAGCCTAGTTGGTTTCACTTTCTGGCTGCAGTTACCATGCTTCTGCAAAAGCGGAGGGTCTCAGAGTGGAGCCGCTGCTCCATAACTGAAAGGCACCTATAAAGATACCAGTATACACTGCGTCACCGACCACCGAGCCGCTTTATCCTCCTGACTTCGGCTCTTCTGTCTGATTTTGTAGCTTTGAAGGACCAAATGAACCGGATTAGCATAAGCAGCAGCAGAGCCGAGATCAGAGAGTTGATCTTGGACCTTTGAAGCGATTCTCCAGGCATTAAACACTACCATCCTCCTTCTGGGCTCTGCTCTGAAGCTGAAGGAAAAGGTCTCAGCTCATTTCTTAGATTTCTGAGAGCTCCGCGGCTGGACGGAGAGGATCTGAAGCTGGATGCTTGTGTGCTTTGTGGCTGGTGTAGCAGCACTAACGTGGCTGCAGACGTTAGATGTTGTTTGGCAGGTAGACAAAGCAAATGAAGAGTTTTTGTGGCCCAGAGGGTTCGTTTTGCAAAGCTCCATCAGAAGCTGAAGTCATGTGGAGCTGAAGCCTGCCATCGGATCTGTGCCTCTGTGTGACGTCTGTCTGCACTGTCGTCATATATTTTCATCCTTTGTGTGCACAGTAGACTTATAGTCAAGACCGCCTAAACCAAGACCAAGACAGCACCAAGACAGGCCGAATCAAGACCAAGACAAAGTCGAGACAAGACCGAGACAAGAAAGTCTTTAAACTGCAGGTTTACGGGTGTCGAGCATATTTATGTGTATTTGCGATGCACTCGCACAGCCCTCCTCACCGCTGTCTACTGTCTCACTCACTTACTGAGAGGACAGACGTACGCTTTCATGCTCTCTGTTTTTCACATAATGATATTATCCTATATCCTCGCATGTCATTGGCCACAATATGGAGGGATTGGAGCATAGCTGAGCCACTGTGTGAGAGCCGAGCGGCTCTCACACAGTGGGAGACCGAGACCGAGACAAGACCAAAGTCCGTCGAGACCGAGACCGGTCTTGAGACATCTCTAGTGCACAGTTTAATTCTTCTACCATCTCCAAGGAAACAGGAGACGTCCGATGAACCGTTATCTTCAGAGTCTATTTGCTGTGAGAAAAAAAAAGCAACATCTCTACTAATTGAAATGTTCGATGCTTCTCATACCAAAACACACCTCTGGCTTTCTTTTAATAAATATTCTGATGGTTGAAGTTTGTCTGATTTTCAGTATTTGTTCTCTTCCTGAATTCTTATTGTTTAGCAAATGTTTCAGATAAACACATAACCTGGATAAACGCCTAATTCACCATCCAAACCTACCTGTGTGAAACAGTAACTGCCCCCTAACCCTCGTGACTGGTTGCTCCACCCTCAGCAGCAGAGATAACGTCAGTGAGTCTTCAAACTTCAGTCATATCGCTGTGGAGGAAGTTTAGCTCCGCCCTTGTTCACAGGACTGTTTGGATTCAGACACATTGGAGGGTTTTCCAGCACGAACGGCTGTTTGAATATTTTGTTAATGAGGGTCAGCCAATCAGAAGTTATCTCAAAGGGGGAGGAGCTACAACAGCTTGTTTCAGACAGGGTGAAATGAGGTTCTGCACCGAGGCCCAGGATCAGACAAAGAAGGATTATTCTGAACTGTGAGTCATGCAAAGCTGCTCTAGGAGAGGAGAGTAGGTCAGGTATCTGAAGTACGTCTATGATTATGATAATAATTTATTTAAAATCAGCACAGACACGTTCGCCTCCTGTTTGAGCCCCTCAGAGCTTCATAACATTATTTCTGTGTCAGCATGACTGGAATCTCTTCTGTAACGACTGTTGTGTAAGAGACCCTGAACACACACACACAAACACACACACACTGAGTGCTGAAAGCTTTCATGTGATACAGCAGTTCAGTCAGCTGTTGCGTGGGAAGTTTTCAAGGTTGACTGATAAAAAGAGGACTCACACACACACACTCACACTCACACACACACACACACACACACACACACACACACACACACACACACACACACACACTCAGGTTTGTTTAGCATCTTAGTGAGGACTCTCACGGACGTAAACCCGTTCTGGACTGATGTGCAGGCTGCCATAGACTCAGATACTAAAGGGCACAGCTGTGTTATTTAAAGTCATTTCATTTCTCTGTGCTGTTTTTGTTGTTGTTGTTTTTGTTGTCGTGATTTTAGACACGATGAAGATGCTTGTTTTAGTTCTGGGTGTTCTTGTGGTTTTGGGTCTCTTTCAAGCATCTTTGTGGTTCTAATGATGAATGTAATGATTACTGTCACACTTCATGTTTTTTTATTCATCATTTGTGTGTGTGCGCGCGCGCGCGTGTGTGCGTGCGTGTGTGTGCGTGTGTGTGTGCGCGCGCGCGTGCCAGAGGTGCGGACTCCAGTCACATGACTTGGACTCGAGTCAGACTCGAGTCATTAATTTTATGACTTTAGACTTGACTTGAAAAAATGTTCTAAGACTTGTGACTTGACTTGGACTTTTACACCAATGACTTGGGACTTGAATTGGACTTGAACCGGTTTACTTGAAAAGACTTGATATTTCACCCCAAATATAAAACTTAACATGCATATTATATAGAGATTGAAAATGTGACGTCATTCACGGGTAGAACCGCAAAGGATTCTGGGAACTCGTGGCAAGAAGTACTAGCGCACGCAGGCTTTCAATTAAAATCAGTTACACAGCGATAAAAAGAAACACAAAAATGTCAAGAAGCCGTTGTATTATTAACTGCAATAGCCGGTCGCATGACAGCCACGGGAAGCCGACGGGTAAAGAGATCGGATGTTATCGGATTACGTCGTTGAAGAGAAATTGTTCGAGCCATGTTTCCGAAGTAACAAAGATGCGACTGGATTGCAGCCATTCAAAGATCAAATATAACGTCCCAGAACACTCCAGCTCACAGGTTAGTCTGCTCCAAGCATTTACACGAAGGTCAGTGTTTTTTAGTAGTTAATACGTCATTTTCATAACATAATTGGTGATATAGGTTACAAGCAAGTCTGGCGCTGAACAGAAATTGTCGCGCTATGCTCCTTTATTTATTGTGCATAAATAGTGAATTGTCCTGACACAATATTGCGTTTCGCTTCTGTTATTATGGTACATTGACAAAAACATGTACTTTTATTCACAGGATAAAACAGTTGTTTTGTATCACTAATTGCCCAGTGCGATTACAGCATACAGTATTATTGTCACTGCTACATTTCTGTGATGCTACCAGAAATTATTTCCACTACTAATTAATTACCGTTGAGCTCAAAGGTCCTATTAATAAACGGTTAACGAATGTGTATTTATGACGACGATTTGTGAGACCGGTAAACTTATGATACGTACGATGGTCTTTCGTTCTACACGGTGCGTTTCAAGGTCCTGCACCCATCCGTCGGTAAACTGTACCTGGGCTTGTTGCAGTGACCGGAAGTTACTAAACTTCATGAGTGTATGCACTCACTCCAAGAACCGTATGCTTATAAATATGCTACAATGAGATAGCTGACTTCATCCAACTAGCAAATGTTGTCCAGGCTACGTTGGTGATACAGTTTTTTTTTAATGTGTATGATATTTTTGTCATGCGATTTTAAAGCCGGTCCTACAACCGCATCCAAGAATAACATGCAGCTTATCTCAGAACTGTCGGTGAAAATTATTCTTGGAGCTAGGTTTAATTGAGCTGCATTTTAAAGAGGTGCAATTTCACAATTTGTGTATATTTTCTAAGTTCACTATTTTGTCATGTGTTGAGAAAAACACAGATTTAAAAATTACATGGTCTAATATTTACATTTAGCATAACTGCAACATGCTTTTTTTCGTTTTTTTTAAAGACTCGAAAGGACTTGAAATTCAAAGTTTCAGACTTGTGACTTGACTCGGACTTTTACACCAGTGACTTGAGACTCGACTCTGACTTGCCTGACATTACTTGAGACTTGACTTGAGACTTGAGGATAAAGACTTGAGACTTACTTGAGACTTGCAAAACAATGACTTGGTCCCACCTCTGGTGCGTGCGTGTGTGTGTGCGTGTGCGTGCGTGCGTGTGTGTGTGTGTGCGTGTGTGTGTGTGTGTGTGTTTGTGCGCTCAGAAATATCCAGCGTGAGGCCCTAGCGCTGTGAACCATCTGATCTCTTTTTTTCAAATTAAAAGCATGTGCCTTTTTCCTCGCTCTGTTTAACCTCGTTACGTGAAAGTCACCGATGCAGCTAATGATTATTTTTTCCAGAAACATATTGATCAGTTGTTCCAATATTTGTCGATTAAAATCTGAGAGATGGGTCGTGTCTGGTGGTGAAACACAGCTGCAGAAATACAAAGTCGGTTCTGATTGTTGTTGATTTTCAGCTCATTTTCAAGTTTCCACTTTTATATTTCTTTGGAATTTTTCTGTCTCATTGTTCAAACACTGAAACCTGTTCCAGTTCGGTCAGTGTGAAGACAGATGTGCTTCCAGGGAGACGTTTAGGCTATTTTATTGATGTTTCTCTGCAGACTCAGGTTCTGTTTGATAGATTTATTTGTGTTTTATGTTTTTAGAACAAACTAAGATTTTTTTTTGTTGCATTAAAAAATCAGCTGTAACGTAATTATTGATCTTGATGACAGACAGGACTGTGGAAGCTTCCTCTAATCATCTTACCAAAGCAAACCATCAGATTCCACTTTCAGATAATCTGCAGCATGAAGAATAAATGTCCACTGTATTACTGGTGTTTTCGCATTAGTGTATTAGCCGCAGGGTAAATCATGTGTCGGAATGAGGAAAGCTGTGGTCTCATCATCGTCTCCTCTCTGGAAGATTCGAGCCACATGAAGCCTGCGATGTGGATTTTCTGCACTGCTCTTCCTCACAGTCTGACTTCGTCTGATCCTGTTATAAGACGTGGACGGCGTGCTCAGATGGAACATTTCGCCATCATTTGTGTGTTTGTTTATGTGTGTTTTGTGTTGGGATTATGCAGCAGTGGAAGGCTGCCAGTGAGCACGTGCAACGCTCTCTTATATTGTGCACTTGCTCCACTGCATTTTTCCTTCTTTATGTCCACACAGATTGTTTTGGTCGTTATCGTTTGTTCACGCTGTGAATGAAGCGAGTTTTGCAGATTCATTTAAACACCTGCTGTTCACTTTGAAACCTGCAGTTCCTCTAGTTACCACCACACTAGAGGCAGGCTTCCATTAGCTAATCTACATAGACTGTATATAAAAAATGAACCACAGCGACATCACTCGTTGGTTTTGGTGTTTTCACCCTTTGGACGAGAGCGTGAAGTTATCAGCTAACGTTAGCTTGCTTGCTGTGTGGAAGCGTCACACAGACACAGAGACCAGATAAATTATTCTAATTAATACAGATGATGTCATTAAAAATGCTCCAACAGAACAAACACGGTCCGGAGGTCCAGTTCAGGTGAAGCTAGCAGCTACAGCCGCCTGTGCCACCATCATTAACCTGTCGGTCAAAGAGGCCACGCCCCCAATGATGCAAGCTTTAAATTATCTATAAACACTAGAATAGTTTGTGTATCAGGTGGTAAATGTGTTTATTTTTGCGATACAGGTTTAACACGGGAGTCTATGGGGCTGACTCACTGCTGCCTCTGCTGGATGCCCGAGGAACTGCAGGTTTCAGGGAAGGACGTTATTGAGCACTAATTAGCGGGTATCTGTGGTGTGTCATACAGTCTGTGGCTGCAGTGGGGATAACGTCTGGCTTTAAAAGAAACCCACACGTGAAACTGGAGAACAGACACCAGTAGATGATGTCGCTCTATCTAGTGCCTGCAGTTTTCTGTCATACGAGCAGCACAGCGCTCCTGCAGAGAGAAGCAGCAGGACCTTCAGCCTGCTGTGAAGCGTCCAGCAGACTCACGAGGTGCAGAAAACCAAACCAGCTGGAGATGTTTGACCCAAGACGTAGAGGGAACAGAAAGGACAGGAACTTTAACCTTTCAGGTCAGCTGATCTCAGCTTTTACAGCCTCTGTCATCCAGGAAGAACAGCTCCTTTCTTTCTTTGAGTCTACAGCAGCAGAAACAAAGACGCTCTGTGATCAGCTGACCCACCGATAAGTCTCCTCCTGTCCAAACTTCAGCCCGCGAGCCTCGACTTTCAGATGACTTCTAACAGACAGCGTGAGATCTCTGAGGACGGGAAAAATGTCCCTGCAGAGCAGACGAGGGACGATAATGAGCACGCATGAAGCTGCGAAGCATTAATTCCACGCAGAGCGATCCGAGCACGACTGTAATTACAGCGAGACTAAAAACACTGATTGTGTTTCATTATTAAGCCGCTGTACGCCCGCACTGATCCGCTCATTCGTATCGTCCTGCACTTAGAGGAGGCTAACCACGTGTGCTGAAAACTCTGCACACGTGTTTTAGGGGCACCTTCATGTCAGCTATATATATTTATATCTGTATTATACTGGAGTCTCTACAATTAGATCTACATCTACAAATATGATCTAAATATGACTTATATTTGATAATATTTTGTTTCCTAATGTAGTGATTATCGTATCATTTATTTGACTTTAGTGTTTCCTGTGGGAATAATAACAAAAGTTATTATTACAAATGCTTATTACTGAAATACTGCTTCATGTGTCATGATAGTTTTTTATATTCAGGAGTTTATTCCAGCACAGCATGTGATTCATTATTACTGAAACAATCAGACTGAATATTTTGGTGATATTTATGATTTCTCTGTAATTCAAATTCAAGTGTATTTTACTTAAATAATTGACTTTAGCTGCAAATACAGTGGAATGAGGAGGTAACAGGAAATAAGCTTTTGTAAATATAAGTGTTATTGAAAAATGACCCAAACATGAAGATGCTAGCATGTTTGCTCTCAGCAGTGATCAGTAGTACTAATGAAAACCACGCTGAGCTGCTGAATTTAGACGTGATTACAGGTGAAGCAGCATCTTCAATGATGATCACTGATAACAGACTTCTGTGACTGCACATGTGGGCAGATGAGCAGTAGATGCACGCATCAGCGTCTCAGTGAGTGCAGGGGAGGATTTCTGCTGTTGCAGCGATCCTCGCTCGGGTGTCGTGGTGAAACTCTGAATCCTCTGTGACGGGCGCGCTCCGCTCCACGGAGTTCATCAGCAGGGAGGATCTGTGGCCTCGCGGCGAAACGGAAACGGCCGACGAGACGGAAAACATTTTCATAATAACGACTCTGAGACTGCAGCAGCATGTAGATTCAAACGTCCCCGTGTGACTTTGCATTTTAACCTTATCTCTCATTTCAGTAATCCTCCACAGTTTACTGCACTACTTTTGTCTCTGCGGGAACGGATTCAGCTTCAGATTTTTTGATCGGTAAAGACGACGATGTCACGTCCCAGTGGAAGTCGCCGGAGGAGGAGCTTCCACACGAGCGCCGAAGGAATCGCAGCGCTCCGGGTGTTCAGACCTCCCAGAAGGAGACTCAAAGCACCGAAACAACAGAGTCTCTAGAGAGTACCAACATACAACGGCTGATTTTACACCATGTCCCAGCACTAGTTTAACTAACTAGTACTGATGGTGAAAACCAGCCGGGACACAAACTTTAATGTTAGTCCCTCACGTCCATGTGCTCGGAACTGTCCAGATCATCAGTATGTACAATGACAATAAAGGGTCATTCTATTCTATTCAATCTCTGAAGACGTAAAAATAAATAACAGTCAGGCTGTGACGGTTTCCACGCCTGACCTCGTCAGTCTTCTTCGTTGACCTTTATTCTCCTCGTTGTCGAGGTTTCCTGCTTTTCCCGGCTCGTTTGCTCTTGCGTTCCACCTCACCGGTTGATCCTTGCTGCTACACGGTGTGCTTCAGAGCTGCTTTAGCTCCTCATGGATCAGGTTTAGCAAGCTGCAGGAAACACCCCTCAGAGGTTTTGAATGATGTTGACATGACATCATCATGACATCATTGGTCAGACCCTCCTGTTCCTCCACATCTCAAAGCTGCTCTGTTAAACTGAGATCTGTGACGGTGGAGCCGTCTGAGTGAACTATGACATCAGAGGATGGTTGAGTGAGGTCAGAAAGGGATGGGCGTGGTCAGCAGCAACACTCAGACAGGCCGTGGCCCTCACCACAGCAGCAGGCTGAGCACTGATACAGGCAGGATGGAGCCACGCTTTAAACTGACTCACAGACCAGGAAACGTTTCTCCATCTTCTGCTGTCCAGGTTGCTGTTCCTGCTACAGGACTGTGCTCTTCTGTCCATCTGCGTCAAGGTTCACAGACGCTTTTCTGCAGATGCTGGTTTTAATGAGTGCTTATTTGAGTTCCCGTTGCCTCACCATCAGCTTGAAGCAGCCTGGCCTGTCTGCTCTGACCAACCGCGGCTCATTTCTCCCTTTATTCACTTTTCTTCATCATCCTGAGGCTCCGTTTGAACTTCAGCAGCTCTTCTTCAATTATGTCCAACGAGCTGCTGGCGTGCTAAGGAGCAGCAGAACAGGTGTACCTAATGAAGTGGCTGGTGACTGATGGAGGCGTTGCTTTGTGTCATGTTTTGTCATTTTTCCGAGTCTCTGTGTGAGGCAGGCCGTCCGTCCTGAGCTGAACGTTTCCCTTCCTGTCCCAACCTGTCAGACGCCATCATCATCGAAGGCGGGGCTCTGAGAACAGCTGATGGTGGATGCGACTGCATTCATGGGTCACGGCAGGAGACAGGAACCATCGGCGTCACACACGCCAACGCTGACCTGTGTGTGTCCGTGTCCAAACTGCTTCACGGCTGAAAACAAGCCAAGAATCATTTATACGTTGTTCTGTTCTGCACAATCCATAATCCAAGTTATTCCACTGGATACTCGGGGCCAGAAGTTTGTGGACAGCTCACACCACTGCTGTGTGTGTCCCCCATCCAAGCCTGTGATTCTGCTAAACACAGGACCTGAATGCATCATGCTGAGTTTACTCTGCAGTGTTTTGTGTGCAGCACACTCAGCATTTATCCCCACAGTGGATGTTTCATCACTGCAGCACAGACTTGTGTCGCGTTTCATCCCATTTCTGTGGAGAACGCAGCGATGCCGGCTGTGACGCATCAGCTGCAGTTTACCATGTTGCCGGTTTTTGCCACGTCAGCACGGATCCACCCGTCCTCCAGAATCAGACGCGTGTGGACGCGACCGCTAAACAACTCTTCTTCCACGTTTCTGACAGACGTGTGGCTCGTTTCAGTCGGAGACAGAATCTGTTTGCTGCATCTGTCAATCACGGATGACGGTCTTGTGGTAGCCCCACCCACAGATGCTGATGTCACAGGTTCCACCTTTGTACTCATCGGCATGTTAAATGGCAGTCTGGCGGCAGGAAGTGGTCTCAAACACAGCTTTAATGCTGAACTTTTATTTTGGAAACAAACTGTTCTGATAAAGAAACAAACATCCAAAAAACCCGACCTCTCAGGAAACACGATAACAGAGACACGGAGCCTCACACAGCTCATCTGCACGTGCACGCATATTACATCACGACATCTTCAGTGTTTCTATTCGTTACAGGACACGCTCACATCTGACGTTTGGGTTGTTCTTCACCACGTGCTCGTACAGGTCCTGAAACAACCTGAAGATAACTCAACAGAGTCCAAACACAAAACTCAACATCTGCAGCCCTCCCCACACTGTCCTCATAACGCCTCTGTGTGGGTTTCTGATTCGCTGCCATCCACAAACACAAACTGAGGCTGTGACACACAAAGATCATCGATTCAGGATCTCTGGTGTTTCATTCGATTGATTAGGTTTGATTCGTTTCATTAGACTGTCCCTCCGCGGAAAAGTCTCAGTTTGTACACCAAGATGATTTCAGTTCATTCTCGGCTCTGCTTTAAGTTTTCTCCTGCAGAAATGATCGAGGAGCGTCCGTCTCCCTGCCAGAGTCCATCAGGGTTTTAAACCGCTTTATTAAAAGTCCAATAATTCGAGTCGCTCCTCGGGCCAACCTCCAACTCTGATTAGCTGTTCCTGATGTTTCTGCTGGCACTGATCTGAGGCCTGACAGGGAGGAGGCTCGGAGGAGGTTCATTAGAAACAGCGATGGACAGACCTGTGAAGACGCCGCCTGTCAGGAAGGATTTAGGTCGCCGGTTAGTGATTAGTGAAGTCTGTGAGCGTGAAGGCTTTCCTCCGAGTGGAATAACAACATCATCGACAGGAAGGAGTTTCTGGCCTCGCGTTCTCTTCTAGTCTTTAGAAACGATCAGTCCTCCAGCTGCAGGTTTAAATCTGTATTTGTGTTTTAAGATCAATCTGAAGAGGACTTTTAGTTGAACAGGAAACAGGAAATGCTTCGTCGTTTTTGGGGTGTGTTTGTGAGGCTCTTTTGTTTCACACAGGTGCTTTAGACCTCCCAACAAGAAAAACTGGGACATTAAACAACGACGGCCTGTCTCTAAATACGACCATCATATCTCAGCCCTGCATCTCTGTGTCATGGTTCTGTCGTATGTACTTTTTACTGCATTTTCATTTCATTAAACAAAGCTCTTACACTAACTGACATGCAGGGAAGCATTCCACCTTAAAAGCTTCCAGAAGCTGCTGTTCACACGTTAACAACGCGTCACAGTCTTCCTCCCCTCAATCCCAGCTGCTCCAGCAGACCCCGAGCCTGGTTCTGCCGGAGGTTTCTTCCTGTTAAAATGGAGTTTTTCCTTCCTACTGTCGCCAAAGTGCTTGCTCATAGGGGGGTGGTCTAGTTGTTGAGGTTTTCTCTGTATTATTGTAGGGTCTTTTTCTTTCTTTTCAGATAGTGACCCCCTGAAGGAAGCAGCTGAAAGTTTCGCAATTGCTTTTGCAGAGGTGTCACGTTCTCTTGTCATTCTGCGTTCGGTCCTGCAGGTGGCGATGGTGCCCGAGGTGCCACGCCCATTCCCCACCGTGGATGTGCCCGACCACGCCCACTACACCATTGGCTCCGTGATTCTCACCATCGGCATCACGGGCATGATTGGGAACTTCCTGGTCATCTACGCCTTCAGCAGGTACGCTCATCACCGTGCTGCTTTCAGGTGAAAATGCAGCCTTAGGCCCCAAAAACAGTTACTGTTCATTTTATTTTAATCTAAACTTGACTAAAACTCTCACTCATGTATTTATTTGTAACCGCGGTGCTGCACAGTGTGAAGTCTTATTGCTTTGTGATAACTGTAGTAACTTCATGTGTGCATTGTAATATATATATAAGAAGCTTCTACACTGATCAAATGATAACACAGGGTGTCACATGTTAAATCTCAGGTAATCTTCAGATTTGGGTTAATTAGCCGTAGAATAATAGTTGCACAACACAGCATGAAAGCTGAAACAGTTTTTATATGTTTCACAGTCTGAAATTTCTCATCTCTGCCCTCAAACGTCTCCTGTTCAAATGAAATCATATTAGACACGACCGACACTTCTAAAAACTCTCACTTCTACTCTTGGACCTGCCGTCCAGGATCAGATAAAGAAGGATTATTCTGAACTCTGAGTAATGGAAAGCTGCCTCAGGAGAGTCCAGAATAAATATTTGGAACCTGAAACGACTAAACAGATTTAGCTTTACTTGTTAACAGAGGCTCAACTCAAACTCATCTCATCCAGGATTTCTTTATCTGCTCATTGGCTACAGACAGGCTCACAGGCTTACAGAAGTCGCCCAGTAAGAAGAAAGTAGGCTTAATGGATGGTCTGAGGGAAAGTATAAGATGGATAAGGAGCAGAGAGTCCAAGAGGAAAAGGATGGAGCTGGAAATGAACGGTCTTTAAAAAGAACGCTGGTATAGTGTTTGAGGATGAAGCACATGAGCAGCTGCAGAAGCACCGGAGAGAAAGGACGGCCCGTAAGGCTTTAATCAGAGGTTCCTCATGCTGGGATAAGTAGGAAATCAGGACCTCTGTCTGGAACAAGCTGCCGCTCATTTATCGAGCAGCTCTTTTCTTCTTCCATGTCTGCAGAGAAACAATGAGCACAATGATTTCAGGAGTTCCTTTAAGAAGCTTTTCCACCTAAGAAAAATTCGATGTGCGCATCGATCTGCCTGTTCCTTGGATGGGCATCGATCCTTCTTCTGCTACAATCAGCTGTGGTTTAAGGCGAATGCGTCATTGATTAAACGTTCATGTTCAAGCTGAAGGAGCCCTGAGTGCTCTCCTTCAGACAGACTCAGTCATTACTGAAAAACATCAAACTGTTCAGATTTGGATCATCTGCTCAAAATTCAGTTTTATTTTCTGTAAAAGACAGAATTTCACTAATGTAACAATATCACTTAGTTAAAGTTAGCAGTTTGTGGGAGGTTCGAGTATTTTTCAGCAATTTTTCTGTAATTAACAAATTAATTCTGTTTAAAATGTCTTTGCAGGAGTCGCAGCCTGCGCACGCCGCCCAACATGTTCATCATTAATTTGGCCATCACTGACCTCCTGATGTGCATCACCCAGTCACCCATCTTCTTCACCACCAGCATGCACAAGAGGTGGATCTTTGGAGAGAAAGGTACCAACTGCATGGCTGATATTACAGATGATCTCATTAGAAATGCTCCAACAGCACAAACACGGACCAGTTCAGGTGAAGCTAACAGACAGCTAGCAGCTACAGCCACCTGTCAGTCAGGCCACGCCCCCTTTTTTCTTTTTTTGTATTTCTTTCTCGGACAGAATACAAAGTTGATTGTAACTGTTACATTTTTTTGCTTTTAAGAGTGTGATCATGATAAAAGTGTTTGTAATGTTGTGATGTTTTCACTGTAAGGAAAGGGGCTGGTTGACCTTGGATGACCCCTAAAAACCTTTAGCGGCACCAGTGAAAATGTTAGCATCACAAACGTAGCGAAGGTGGGGGGGCCCACTTCACTCAGGGTCTGTCTATAAACGCGTACACTGCCTTCTGCTGGATGTAAGTGAAACGACGGAGGCTGGTAACACACATGTTTGTCTTATGGCCTTATTGTTGCGTAGAAACCTCTTGACCAATCTCTGCCTTCCTAAAGATGTTCTTGCCTCTTCACAGGTGTTTTCCTTCACCGTGTCCGACGTGTGACTGAATTTGAGCTTCAGGGCTTAAAATGACTGATTGTTTTATTTTCTATCTGCAGCTTCTTTTCCATTCTTCTCCACCACGATGTGAACCAGTAACTTTCAGCTCAGAGAGAAGAGCGCTGTGTTTGAGTCGCTCAGAGAGACGCTGAGCAAAGGAGGTTTATTTGTCACAGGAAAGAAGAGAAGTTTAAAGCGACTCTAATCCCTCTCTGTTGCCTGCAGGCTGCGAGCTGTATGCTTTCTGTGGCGCTCTGTTTGGGATCTGCTCCATGATCACGATGACGGTGATCGCTATCGACCGTTACTTCGTCATCACGAGGCCTCTCACATCCATTGGAGTGCTGTCTCGGAAGCGGGCCCTCCTCATCCTCGTGGCGGCCTGGGCCTACTCGCTGGGCTGGAGCCTGCCGCCGTTCTTCGGCTGGAGTGAGGACACGCGACACAGCACATTTAGAATACTGTATACGACAGCACGTGACAGTAACAGCGTTTATCAGACTGAATAACACTTTAATGTCAGGTAGACTTCCGACAAAGATCCAGATAAAAACGGCGGTCCAAAGAACCACCTCTCTCTGTGTTAACGTTTCAGGCGCCTACGTCCCTGAGGGCCTGATGACCTCCTGTACGTGGGACTACATGACCTTCACGCCGTCTGTGAGAGCCTACACCATGCTGCTCTTCATCTTCGTTTTCTTCCTGCCTCTCTTCATCATCATCTACTGCTACATCTTCATCTTCCGCGCCATCCGCACCACCAACCAGTCAGTTTGAATCTCAGATGTCTTTCGTTCAGCTGTGCCTGACTTCAGTGACTGACTGAAGCTCGTGTGCGTTTCAGGGCAGTGGGGAAGATTAACGGCAGTGTTCACAGTCACGGCAGCACTCGTGATTCCATGAAGAGTTTCCATCGGCTGCAGAACGAGTGGAAGATGGCGAAGATCGCGCTCATCGTCATCCTGCTCTACGTCATCTCCTGGTCGCCGTACTCCACCGTGGCCCTCACCGCCTTCGCCGGGTAAAACACTCGAACCTCCACACCTATGAAAACGTGTGTGTCATCTGAGTCGAACTACAACAAAACTCTGAGCTTTGTGTCGCTGGACTTCCTCTGATGGCCACTAGGTGCCGCTCTCCGTCTCTTAGAGAAATGTGGCTCGTTTATTTCAGCTCATTTACATTTTTGTCCACTGCGGCTTTAAAGTTTGAAAGATCTTTGTTAAAAAGTGTTTTCTCATCCAAGCTCATCGCCGAGGCTGGTGAGAAAGAAAGAGTGGCTGACGCTGTAAACGAATTCAGAAAACAAAAAGCTGAAGTCCTAAATGACAAAACATTTTTAAAAAGTAATAATAATATTTAAAAAGCTCCTATTTTGTCAGGTCCTCTTGTTTTGCTTCATATTTTTAAAAATTAGGATACAAAAAGTGACTTTACTGTAACTGAAATGGTAAAAACAATTTGGAGAATGATCTTAAATACCAGGAGCTGGACAATCAAAGTTTAAGAGGCCTCAAAGAGAAAAGGAGCTGAAGCGAGTTGTTTCAGACTGGGGGGTAGGGGGTGGGGGGGTGGAGCCATTAAGAGATGGCTGAGGTTCAAATTCGACCCGTGAGTCACGCAGAGCTGCTTAGTCCCAGGATACAAACCGAGTGTGAAAGGAGCAGCAGGGCTCGACTGTCTGAACCGATGCTCGTTTAACCCGGCGAGCCCCACATTAACCGGTGTGTTCTGGTTCACAGGTACGCAGACATGTTGACACCCTACATGAACTCTGTCCCCGCCATCATCGCCAAGGCCTCGGCCATCCACAACCCCATCATCTACGCCATCACACACCCAAAATACAGGTAAACCCCATTTCACAGGTAAAAGACTGACTGCAGCCCCAGTTCTAAATAAATGTACAGAGTGTAATCTACATTTATTCATAATAAAACATAGAAAACATATCAGATGTTTAAACTAAGAAAATGTTCAATTTTCAGAAAAATGTGACCTTCGATTTAGTGACACCTGATAAAACATGTAGCAGCTGATCAGGTTATTTGGCAGCAGGTCCATCACATGATCAGTTTCTAAAACAGGAAGGAGAGAGTTTCTCAGAAGTAAACCTACAAGCTGTGACTCAGTTTCACTGTGAACATCTCATCATCAGCATACTCAGAGAATCAGACGAGGCTGATAACTGTGACCTTCGCGTGCTTTAAAAATCAGTGCACGGGCTGTGAGCAGTTCAAAATAAAACAGGAAGTGAGCTGAAAAGGAGACTAAATATCACAAATGACTGGACACTGCATTAGCTGCATGAGCCACTGAAGTACTGATCGGTATAGACTCCACACTGACCTTTGACCTCTCTTTGCAGGATAGCGTTGGCCAAGTACATCCCATGTCTTGGCGTGCTGCTCTGCGTCCGTCCTCGTGACATCCGCTCGACCAGCAGCAGCTTCGTGTCGACGCGCCGCTCTACTGTGACCAGCCAGACCTCTGACATCAGCAGCCAGTTCAGGCGGCAGAGCACTTTCAAGTCCCGCCTCTCCTCTGCCTCTGACAGCGAATCGGTAAGCTTGAAACGGTTTAATCAGGAAGTTTAAAAAACGGTCAATGTTCAGGAGCGTCCGTTTAACCTCTGCAGGGTCTGACAGACACCGAGGCTGACCTGTCCAGTCTGGGATCCAGACCGGCCAGCCGTCAGGTCTCCTGTGACATCAGCAGAGACACCGCCGAGCTGCCCGACTTCAAACCCTCATCCAGCTTCAAGTCCAAGCTGAAGAGCCACGACTCGGGCATCTTTGAAAAGGTAAACTCAGAGAACGGAAGATGTAAAATAGTGGATAAATTGTGAAAGTGTCACAGAGAGGATCGAACCGCTGACGCCATCAGGACGAAACAAAAAGAAAATCCATTCGTTTATTCAAAACTGAGCGCTGTAAATGCTGCAAACACAAAGAGCCGCAGGCTCAAAACAACAAGTCTGAAATCCACAAATAAAACCAGGACAACTCAAGAGCGCCCCCTATGGAACAGGAAGTGAATTCACACAGACAGACAATACAATCCAACCCGGAGGCCTAATATAATGATGACGATGTGAGAACGTGTTTCACAATCACAGCTGCGATAACACGACAGAATAAATATCATTACTGAGGACATACCAGTGTTAGTATGATTCATCTGTAAAATATTAACCACATAATACTACACGTGTTTTACTATCTTTAGCAATCGATTTTTAGTCTTTATTTTAAACTTTATTTTATTTAATTGTTTATTATCTTGTGTTTATTATGTTTTAACTTTTTATTACCATTGTATTTTTTTATTTTTGCTTTTTAGAATAGAATAGAACAGAGCTGCTGATACTGGCTGCCAGCTCAGAGCGGCACCGGAAGTTAAATACTTTTTTAAATGTATTGAGCTTTTTTAATCTACAGAGACTACAGACTTTATTTAATTTATGTTTAATGTTTTGGCCTCTGTGTTAATTTGCCAAGACTCAGGATTAATAGATCTTCTCTCATAGTAACAGCCATAATTGTTAAGTGACGGCTGTGTGCAGACAGGAATAGGACCCAAGATGCAGACTCCAGAGACAAACGTAAACTGAAACAGCTTTAATGCTGAACTCAAACATAACATAACTGGAAAAAACCAAAATAAACTCAAACCAGAGGACTGACAGAACACACAGCTAAATAAACGGTAGATCGCAACACAGACACTGTCACGGTCCGGGGCAGCGGCCGTGTGGAGAGCGGAAGGAGGACTCAAAACGCAGCACTTATTCAGGTGTGAGGGTGATTTATTGATAATATCCAATATAAAGTGGGGATGGTAAAACAGAACTAAGGATGAACTAACTGGGAGAAACTACACAAAGAAATAGCAAACCTGAGCATGAAGGGAGAACAGCAGGGAGAGCACGCAGGGGATTACACCAGGTATGAACACAGACGACGCGACGAGGAGCAGAGGAAAACACACACTATAAGTACACAAAGAGACACTGGGAAATCACACACAGGTGGGGGAAACAGCTGGACCTGATTAACCTGACGAGACAGGGGAACACTAACACCAGGGACCAACAGAGGGAGCACAAACCCAGAACCCAGTGTCTAAAATCCCAAACACAAACCATCCCAAAACAGCCATGAATAATAATGAAAGTAATAACAATAAAGAACATAAACATAAAGTCACTGAGTCATGGTCGCAGGACCATGACAGACACAGAGAAACACAGGGCTTAAATACACAGAGGGAGCAATCAGGGAATGGGTAACGGGAGGGAAACACAGCTGGGGCAAATCAGAACTGACGAGACAAGGAAGCGTCACCTGAACACACTGAGATAAGACAGAGACCTTCAAAGTAAAACAGGAAACACAAAACACTGACTGAACAAAGACACAGACTCACATGCAGGCACTACAGAGGGAACAGAGACGTGGGACCAGGACAGACACAGACACTGACTGGACACGGGGATATAGGAACTAAGGATACACAGAGACGCGAACTAGACAAGGGGATACAGCTGACAGGGGAGACAGAGCAACTAGAGAAGACAGAGACATAAACCAAAAGACAGAACTCTAACAAAGGAACCAAAGACTAGAAATTATAAATAATAATAATAATAATAAACTCAAAAACCCTGGGTCAACGACCCAGGCATCCTAACAATAATAACATATACGTAACAACGGCTGATCTACAATTTTTTAACTTTTCTCAGAGATAGAAAACTTTGCACATATATTTTAAGATTTTAGGATTAAATAGATGATTTGTACCATTTTCCTTGTGTCTTCATTGTCGTTCATGGTTCATGATGTTGAACTGTTGGTGTTGAGCAGCATGAGTCACAGTATGAGTCCATGTGTTTCTCTTCTAGACGTCCTGTGACACTAAGCTTCCCACGGCAGGAGCAGGTGAACGCAGCAGCAGTTCAAATGTGAGTTTCACAAACAGCTTTTACAGTCACATCTGTTGGTGGAGGTGCAGTAAATGATGTGAAGGTGAAAGCAGGACCCTTTCATTTAATTTATGCTTTTTTTATTTATGTTGTTTTGTAAGCGATTATCTGTATTTAGATGAAACGATTTTATTCTGATCCAAAGATTTATACAGATCTGAAAATGTGACACCAGTGTTGTAATACAAATATTTTATATGTTATTAAATGATCTGAATATTGATGAATTAACAAACCATCTGTGCAAATCTGTACGAGAGCACCACGCACGTCCTGCACAGGATTCATCGTTTGGTGGTTTCATTTTGTTTCTATGAAACAAAAAATCATCCACAGAGACAAACAGTTTGTGTATCAGGCTGGAAACATGTTTGTTTCTGTTGTAACATGGGAGTCTATGGGGACGGACTCACTGCTGCCTCCACTGGACACTAGAGGAACTGCAGGTTTTGTTTTTAGCACTCCCGCTTTGGCTTCAGTTGTTGGTTCGGCGGATTGACTCTCATGAATCAGGGATCCAGTGACCTCTGGATCCCTGTTAAACAGCTGTTAAATGATTACCTACAAATTTGCTTTGTGCCGACGATGGCGCTAAAAACCCAGCGGTGGTCATTTAGCGCTATCATTGATCCGTGATTGGTTTACGATGGCATGCCTGCCCTCTCAGATTTAGGCATCAGTCACATTTGTTTTAAATAACCGTCTTTGTCTCTTTCACAGAACGGTGATTTTACAGATGGTGCAAGAGGCGCACTCTGTCGAATCCCGAGTATCGTCATCACCTCCGAGTCCAGCCCTTTCCTTTCCACGGGACGAAGTGGTTCCCGCACATCTCGATCGAAGGCGACCAACAGCAGCGGCGGTGGAGGTGCAGGGGCGGGTTCGGCGTAGAGCTCCACCCCCCTCTCCTGTTTAAACACCTGCAGCCATGTGACCACCTAAGGTCCAGGCAGATATTTGGGACTGTGCAGTTCAGAAAAAGCCATCAGAACTCATCAGATTGTAAATCTGCAGGTCGTTTATAGATTTTACCCGATTTGTACCGATATGGATGGAGACAAATTCCAAACCCAACCTGGAGCTGTTTTACCAACGAACAAAACAGTTTACTTAAAGAGCAGCTTACCTGAAACAAGGTGTATCCTCTCACTCTGTTTGGTTGTTTTGAGTGAAGGGAAAGCAGCTGCTGTGAGTTGAAATGTTACAGAATTCATATTTTGCATTGAGTTGCTCTTTAAAGAGCTCCTGAAAGCTGAGAGCAGGTCTGATCTTTGATTACACTGCAGCCACACGGACTCTGAGGGTGGAAATGTTCAGTCAGACTGATGAAAATGCCTCTTTAGCCAAGGTCTCCTGTGACAGGTGAGGGTCCCTTTAGAGGTTTTCTGGTGTCTGAGAGGACTTTGAGCTGAGGGAGGAGATTCTTCATTCTGTGATTCCTCAGTAAACCGTGTGCTTTCCTGCCCTTGGTCTTCTTATGTTTCTGCTTTGCATGTGGATTTCCAGCTCAGACCTCAATGTGATGCCACCGGAGCAAATCATAAAGGTTAAATCATGAAGATGGTTATGTGCATCCCATCTAACCAAAACTAACTATAAATTCAAGAAATCACTGACTCAGTGCCAATAAGAACATCTCAGGACATCGATCTTATACCCACAGTGATTACCGATCGCTGTGGATGTGGCTCTGCACCAAGCAGTTTTTCTGCTCATTTCCAACTTTAAAGTATTTTTTAAATCTTTTTTGTCATTATGAACAGTTTAGAAAAACAAAACCTTTGTATCGGCCTTTAAAGCTGCCCCTCTGTTCATCTTCTATCTGAAATGAGCCATTTTAGCTCCTGTCTCTTTAAGAACACCCCCACCCCCATAAACCCACTGTTTCCTGATTGGTCAGCTTCCAGAAACCTAATAAGGGGCAGTAAAAAGAACAGCCATCCAAACCTTCTTTAAGAATAAAAAACATAAAGCTGCTTTTCTTGCCCACAACGTTTTTGGCCTGCATAGTTGTGACTTCTTGAACCACAGCAGTAGGAGAGCTGAAACGATGCTCATTTATTTGTTGTGTAACCAACACTGATATGTTCTAAACTGAGGGGTGTAACTACGAAGAAGATTATTGGGTTAGTGAACTGTGTAGAGCTTAAAGTCACAATTTTCCATGTCACCAATGTGGCCCTTATTTTACAAGCTAAATCACCATGGCAACTGATGCTGAACACATCACCTGGCTAGGAGCAGGTTATGTTTGAATTTTCAGTTTAAAATTGTCTGGAAGCGCCAAGTTGTCAACGATTCTTTTATTTCTGGCATGTTTTCAGTGTGATATAGATTCTATATCTACTTACAAAGAGCGCTGAATGAAGCAAAAAGTAATGTTGCTGTAATGTTGTGCTTAGAAGTAAACAGCAGCATTGAGCGCGCTCAGACACAAAATCTTTCACTGCAATTCAAATCTCTGTGACACAAATCACCAGATTAATCAGTTTCTCCAATAATCTTCAGATTATTTAGCTGTTATATTTTATGTTCTTTGTAAACATTTAATTTCTTTTTAATAATATTTTACTTACTATTTTATCATCCTCACTTTATAACATCTCTAAATGGAGCGGGTGGCGCTCACGGGGATCATTTTGTGAAGAAAAAAAAGAGTCACATGATGCACGAATCGTCTTTCTTCAGTTGATAACCTGTCATCTCTGTTATCTCTGGGGCTTTGCTGATCCAGCTAAGACAAAGAAAGCCTGGATATGTAGCTTTCCTTCGTAGTACACCCTTCAGGGTTAGTTCACGTTCAACAACCATATCTAAACCAGGAATAACAAACCAAAAAGTCAACTGCTGTGTTTTAGCTGTGTTTTAGCCCGATGCCCGACTTGGGGAAAACATGCTGGGACGTCCTTTGCAGTCTCTGTGTTGAGCTCATTGTGGCCTGTACATAGAGTTTATTTCCAGTCAGATTCTTTCGGTGTAATCTCCGCGAGTCCTGAGAGGCCTGCAAAAACGCTTTTGTTCTGAAGATATTTTCAGTGTTTTGTGTTTTAAAGTGTTGTTCAGATCATTTCGTACTGTTTCTGCGGCTTCCTTTCCTTTATTTAACTAAAGGCGTACTTTGCTGAAGCGCAGTGTCGTGGAATGTGACTGTGATATTTTTATAGTGTTTAAAAGAGAAAATCATGTCGATAATAGCGCAGCTCTTGGTCATCTGACATGTCTGTTTGAGCTCCTCAGCTGTTCCCTAAACTTTACCTGAATGTTTCTTTAAAAAGATAAAGCTCATGGTGCTTTTCCTGTTGGGACGGAAGCTTGAAGCAAACCATCAAACTCACTGGTTAAAACGGGTTTAACAAAACAAGATCGGACTGATAAAGCTGAAGCAGTGTGTTTTAGCAAGTATAGCAGTTAAATGCTGCTAACACACATGAGCTGTTAGCTTGTGCTGTACTACTAATCTTCTGTACATGCTAACTGTTAGCATCTACAGCTTCAGAGGTGACTAAACTCCAACATTAATCTGAATCAGTTTCATAAAAGTTGCAGGTTAAAGCCGTTTGTTACATCAGCAAGTGTGAGCACGTCTATAAAAGCAGACGGTTTGGCAGTTTGCAGATATGGGCTGCAGAGAAACTGCAAAAATCACAAGATACAGGCCTCGATAGCAGGTGAAAGGTTAAAGTTCATGACAGCTCAGTTAGCTACACACTGAACGGGTGCGGCTCGCTTGGAAGGGTTAGAGAGTTCAGAGAGCTGAGCATGAATGAGATGAAGCGACGCTGTAAAGACGAGTGGGACAAAACTGCTCCACAGTGACGTGACAGACGCATGGAGTCACACAGAAACATCACCGCAACTCAGAAGGAGGCGCTACACGCCGCTGAATCAGGGGGCGGAGTTAGACTTTCACACTGCAGTTAGTTTAGTTTATCTTTAATAGATACTAACATGATGTAACGTGCCACATGCTTTTGTTCACCGGAGGCTGAATCTAATTATTTTAAGACCTGATCAGGACCAGATGATTTCTCATGTCCTGATATATGAAAATCCTAAAAAACATTTCTGCATCCAAATGTCACAAAAAAGCCAATAAACTGAAAGAGATGTACAAAAACATGGAGCACGGTTATAACTCTGAATATTGGAAAAAGTAAATACCACCATCATAGTGGACATGATGCAAAAACAGCAGTCACACGGGAAACTGTGGATTCCCTGTGACTGGTTGGAGTCTGGTTGCTGGTTGGTGGAGGTGAAATCAGTCATAAAGACGATGCCACACCAAACACCTCCCGTGATTGCTTTGAACATTAGCAGGTTGCCACTGTCACCTGTAGCTTGTGTGGAGGACGCTGACTTGTCTACAACTACACAAACAGGAAATGAGGAAGTGGTACTCTATCCCGTCTCTAAGTGATGAAGGATGGACCCTGCTTCCAAACTACTCTGTGTTTATTAAGGCTGTTGTATTTTTAACATGTTTTGTATTTTGTTCCATTCAATCTGAACAAAAACAGTCAGTGCTCACTGTCGGCCTCTCTCGGGTTTTATTACCACTCTTCATTTTAAAGCTCAGTTTACGATGTAACTGCAGCCCAGCAGCAGTATATTAATGACTAACCTCGTATTGTGAATAACTTCTAACTCCGTTAAATGTAATAAATCCTGTTTTCATGGATGTTAAACGTCATTGTTACACCTGGTAAAGCAGCAACACTGATCATTTTATAAAAGATGAAAGAATTTCAACAGTTTGTGACTCTCAGTGATGCCGCAGCGTTCGTTTGACTTTGACCTGAAGCGGAGTTTGGATCTGGAAACGGCGAATGACGTCAGACTTAAAGACGGGATAGTTTCACTTAGAGAGGCGACTGCTTGAGGACATCGGCATCTGTCAGTGATCAAAGCAGTCGGGGTTTTTCACCAGCTCGTCGGGGTCGCACATTTTTCTGAGCGTCTAGTTTCCAGGGGTCACACACGCCTCTGTAGGCCTGTGACATGACCCCGCAGTGTCAGTGCCCAAAATGGCAGAGGGTCATGTGGTGAGCAGTCACATGACTACAGAAACAGAATAGGAGGCTATTTTCTGTCAAAGTGTGTGGAAGAGCTTTCACTTCTCTAACTGATGCTTCAGCTGGTACAGATTTAGTCAGCAACACTGTTTTCTAGCTGCTGGGGGTCTTTGCTGCCCCCCCCCCCCCACACACACACACACACACAGATGTTTGATTTGTTGTGTTAAACTTCCTGTTCGGATGAAGCGATGTTGGAGAGCGGGCAGAGCAGTTACTGTGGATCATTTATTTCAGTGTTGCTTTATTTTTCTAAATAAAATCTGTCATTCACCGTGATGCTCCGCCTCCTTTGTACCCCCATCACCATAGAGACACGTCACACAGCCAGGCCAGAGCTGTCAGTTTTCATATCAGCCATTTAATTTAATCAGTTTAATTAAACAGTTTTTCTTTAAATTTACAACTTTAATCTAAGAGTAAATGATCGTTATCACCATCACATGCAGTCCCTTATATTCTCAGGTCCTAAAATACCTTCATACTTTAATACAGCTTTTAAAATTTAACTTAATTTAATTTAAATGAATTTTTCAACTTGTTATTATCGTGTAAAAAAAGTGATTTCTGGTATTTGATAATAAATGTAAGCTATTATAAATGACGTGTTTCCATAATGCCACAAACATATCACTCATGAGCAGAGATGGGCAGTAACGCGTTACACGTTACTGTAATCCGATTACTGTTTTCAAGTAACGAGTAAAGTAAGGGATTACTATTGCAAAAAGGTAATTAGATTACCGTTACTTTCCCGTAAGCACGCGACGTTACTGCGTTACTAAAACCGTGAGAGGACTTTGAGTGTCTCACGACAGTGACATAAGCGAGTGCGACGTTCGTGACAACAGCTGTGTGCAGATCAACAATGGATCATATATCGAGTGCAGAGAGAGTATGAGCGTGCAGCGTTTAAAGCGTGGAAGTACTGACCTTACTTTGAGTTTGATTCCATAAAAAGTGACAAAAACATTAGTGTCCGCTGTGCGTGGGAAGAAAACTTCTTTTTACAGCGAAAAAACCCCTAAACTTCCAACAAGCACCGAGTAGCTACGACGTAATGGGAAACTCACAGAGAAACTCGCGGATTCTTCCACTGACCGCGGCACACCTGCACCAGGGTAAACCTCCGCCTACCCCACTCCTGCTTTACAGGTGAAAATAGAGCAACAGGACCGCTGAGTCTTTGACTTTATTTATTTTCTGCTGTGTTTTACTTGCATCTATTTGAAAGACTGAGTGTAAACACAAAAAGTATTTTATTTTATGTGCTGGAATGTGCAGAAAATAGCTTTAAATGTTAAACTAATTTCTTCCAGTCAGAGAATGTTGCATATAATTAAATTTTTGCTTGATGCATAAAGTTAAAAGATTAAAACTAATAAAACAAGTTTTAAAAAGAGACTTTTCCATTTGATTACATTTTGTATGATGGATTATGTAGAAAAAGTAGAATTGGGCTGAAAGATCTATCGCTCTATCACCTATTCAGGCTGTTACTTTAAAAAGTAACTAAGTAACTAATTACTTTTGAAAATAAGTAATCAGTAATTAGTTACTGATTGTTTTTTTCAGGTAACGTGACCAACACTGCTCATGAGTGATATAAAACATGCCCGTCACAGAGTCATCTCTGTTATACAGCCTGTGTTTAACGCTGCACACATTAAACATGTATTTACCACAGAAATGTGATGAATACACTTCACAGGCCTATAAAAACTAGACTGATTATAATGAAGGTTTAATAATACAAAACAGGTCATTTCTTTCATTTCTTTAATCCTTTCATAATCCCGTTCAGTGTATTTGCTCGTTTCTTTACGGATATAATTAAATAGATGAACATGAACGCAGAGTGACGCGTTTGGCTCCGGATGCTCCTGTTTTCTGTGTTTACCTGGAGCTCTGCGCGGTTTCAGGTGCCTCCTGCCTCTTTAAATAAAATCCTGCTAATGAAAATCCGCTGTTAACACCCCTGCTGCCCTCCTCCTGCCCCCGGCCTCCCTGCTGCTCTGTGCCCGAGGAGCGGAGCAGGATCCCGTGATCGCGGCAGGCCACTCCGCTCGGTGTGTCGGAGCTGCACAGCGACGGCAGGTACCCGCCTCTCAGACCCTTTCCTCCCGTCTCCACCCTCTGCTTTCTACTGTTTAATCCTCCTTCTCCACCTCCTGCATCACCACCACAACCGGCAACAAGTCGCACCGCCCGCCGGCTCGCAGCTGCTGCGGCCGGTCACACCGACAGCTTCTCCCGGCTCACCGGGTCGGTGGGTGGGGTCAGCTCTCAGGTATGACAGAAGAGGAGCCTGAAGCCTCACCTGGTGGGTTTTACTTATTCTGAGGGTGTGCGTTAGGTTCTGTGCGCCGAGCTGGGCGGAGCAGAGAGCAGGTGGGCGGTGTCAGTCTGCAGACCACCTGAGAGCAGAAACCGGAAGCGTCGAGTTTAGGAAGAGTAATAACGACTTTGTGACGTCTGAGGCTTTTATTGGACTCAGATTTTAGAGCTTCATTATCTTGTTACGTTTGTTTGTGAGTTTGTCTTCACAAACAGGATGTAGCTGATGTTTACAGACACAGCAGGCTGTAACTCACCAGCTGACCTTTCATGCAAAGAGGCAGCTCCATTAAGAAGCTGTTTAAAATGACAAACTATTCACACATGCTCAGAGGTCAGCTGTGGCTCTATGCTGGGGGGGATCAGTATCACTGCTGTGGCTGTGGATGGTTTCCCCTCCGCTCTCATGCCTTCAGGTTGACTCAGTTTGTTTTAAACTCCTCGCTGAGGGTCAGCAGGGTTCGCTTTACACGTCCCTGCAGTGCTGATCCACAAAGCTTCATTTTAGTTCTGAGTAACAGAAGCCAGGCCTGCACATTAAACCCACAGCTCCTTATTTCTGGCTTAACCACAGACTGTATATAAAAGATGGTCACAGTAATTCGTTTCTGAACTCTAACTTTGAAGCAGCCACAAAATGATCCACAGAGACCAAACAGTTTGTGTATCAGGCTGTAAAAAATGTTTGTTTGTGCTGGAAAGTTTTAACATGGGAGTCTATGGAGACTGACTCACTGCTGCCTCTGCTGGACGCCACAGGAACTGCAGCTTTTGGTGTTTCTCAGTGTTGGTTAAACATTTACACTCCTAACTTAGACCCTGAAAAACCATTGAGCATGCGTTCCTTTTATGGATAAATAAGCGATCTTTTCTGACGCGTTTACGTGGATAACACTCATTGCAGTTTGTCAGTGAGATTTTAGTGATGATTGTTATGAGTCAGGACCAATGTTCCCTCTAATTTTCCATGTGTCTGAGCGAACACACAAACTCCCTCAGCGTCCCTAGGTCCACTGTGAGCGACAGCAGACGTGTGCACTGTGGTCACGTCGGCATCTAATCCATCCAAGTTACATGTTTATTAAAATTATCAAATTACAGCATTTATGTTAGACGACTCTTAATTAACTGCTTTAGCCCACTTACAATGAAAATTTAAACAAATCTTGTTTGTGACCTGTGCAGCATGTTAACACTGTTGGAAGGAAAAAAAAACTTCAACTCCAATTTTGAAAACACAACTTTCTTATTATTTTTTTTATAAAGCTCTGACTTGTATGATGAGTCTGAGTCTGGGAGAGAGTCTGTAACTCTCTGTCTGCAAAATACAGTAAATAATGACCAATGCTGGGAAATTAACTATATAGTTACTTCTTCAAAAAAGTAACAAAGTGTTTTGCAGCTGTTTACCTAAAAATGCAGCCAAAGCGTTTTTTAAACAAACATTTCAAACTATTTACAGAACAATCAGCTGCTCTGCATCAAATCTGATGCCACACAAATTATTTGTGCCGCTGCAAAAAATAATTCCTGTCCACTATGAGATGAAGGAGAACAACAGCCTGATACCTGCAGGCCTGACAGCAGCAGATGTATCACTGCTGTAACACCTGTAACACTCAGCAGTCGCCTCATTGTTCTGACACACAACAAAACTACTGACTACACTACACACTAACTACACAAGATTTGTGCTAAACGTAGCAAATCTCTCACATCTCAAACACGCCGTCACTCCTAAAACTTCCCCCTCCCTAAACAACTAAATGCCATGTTGCCATATCATGTTTTGATTGGTCCACATGGTACATTTTTCCACCAATAGGAAAGGCTGGAGGGGGGCTGTTTTTTCTCACAGGCTTTCGAGCGTTTTCCTTATAAAACGCCGTTTTTACCGTTTCTTCCTGCAGTAAATATAAACAACGACAGTATTCAGGAAGAAAACCAAACACTGCAGATATTTTATCATAACTCTGGTTTTACACGGCCGATCAACACAATTTAAAAACTGGTATAAAGTCCACACTGTTTCCGTCAGTTGTTCCGTCTGTCCTGCTCACATCTCCAATGGTTGTACACGTTGTCATTAACGTGGCTTCACTCCACATCAGCCGCTTTGCTAAAACACCGGTGTCGGCACATAAGGACGCTGTCATAGCCTTTCAACCACGTGGATTAGCTGCACGTGCGCAGCTTAGAGGGAACATTGGTAAGGACTGTTATAGATGGATGGTTTAAATAAAAGTTTCTAAAACCTTAAACAGCTCCGTCCCAGTCCACTCTGCCTCTCAGAGTCTAAACTTAGCCGGTGATATAACAGGCTCAGCGCTGCTCTGGGATCAGCCTGTCAGTCGGTGCAGAGGGCCGATCGCCCCCAGCCTGTGTGAGCAGTGAGGGCTCTGCACCTCTGGTGGTTTTTGACTCACTGTTGCTTGGAGAGAAGAGCTGCTTTTTCATCTTCCTGTTAATAAGCAGGCGGTGCTGGAATTCAAACCCACAATCTCCTGTTTAGCTGGCTAGCGCTTTAACCACAGTGCCTCACTCCATCTGACACGCACCTGTTAGAGGGGCGTCCACAGGTGTGCTCGGGGTACCTGGGCTGTTTAAAGTCCTGCAGCCTCCTCAGGTGTTTGGAAAGTTCACAGACTTTATCATATTTAATGAAGACCACATACAACACATGGAGCACCACCTGAATTAAAAACGTGAGATTTATAGGTGTGACTCTGCCCCCCAAATTACACCTACAAACAGCATTTCTGGTTCCCAGTGTGCGCACTGACACCACCCTGCCCACCATCAGGCAGAAGGTGGTGTTACCCCGATAACATCTGACCCGTATGCTCTCGTGGGCTTCGTGTGTCGCCTTTAAAAACACTGAATGTGCTGATTCAGACTCACTTTGTTGGGCTTCTCATTTTGTCCTGTCAGGTTCCCTCGTGTGTGTTTGCTTGTCTCTGTGATTGTTTCTGCAGTTTTTGGCTCTTTCTTGCCTCTCTCTAGTTTTTGTGCTAATATTTGTGGATTGTTGTCTTTTGAGGGTCTGTTTGTGTGTCTTTGTAGCGGTTTTTGTCCCGTTTTGTCATTTTCCACCTAATTTGAGGCTTTTTTGTCTCTTCGTTATCATTTTGTGTCTTGCGTCTCTCTAAGCTGTCGTCCTCTCGAGGTCTATTTGTGGCAGCTGAGTCCTGTTGTGGTCATCGTGCTTCTCTTTGTCGGACATTAATCGTTTACTTTTGAATCTTCGTAAAGATAAATTTCATCTGGTGTTGAGAGGTTTAATCTCTGTGTGATTACTTTGCCGTTCTTTGAGGTTATCGGCTCTGTGTTTGGCTGCACTGGCTCTCTGTGGCGGTCATGTTTGTAGTTTTCTGTAGGTGTTGGAGTCCTTTAGGCTGGGTAAACCTGAGGACAGTCCTGACAGGTGGACACTTTTCTTCTGAGTCCACGAGGCTCAGAGCGTTCCCCTGACGGGTGAAGTCGGGCTCGGGCCTCGCTGACGCCTTCGGCAGCGACCCGTGGAGGGATTTGAACCTGCTGACCTTTAAGCTATCAGTGCCACTCCACTCGTGGCCTTTCTGTTTGGGCTTTATCGCCACCGAGATAATGAGACGTTTCCTGACGCTGCCCCTGATTGGATGCGTGGGAGACCCTGGGCGCTGCATGATTGAGGGGGGCAGTGAGGAGGGTCTAGAAGAATCTGCTGGTCTATATTAGCCGCTGTGAATCACGGCGAGCCTGGCATACCGGGTGTCCCCTTTCACGCCATATAAGTCCACCCCCCCTCCTTTCCCTGCAGACCCCCCTGCCCTGCCTCACCCCGCCTCACCCCACCGCCCCCCCACAATGCCACACCACTGTCTGAGGCTATTCTTAGGCTGTCACTTCAGCCCGTCCAAGCAGGCAGGTCCTCCTCTTTCTCCTCTCAGCTGCTGCGACTCGTTCTCTTCCTCTTCGGTTGGTGCATTTCACTCATTTTTCTTTCCTCCGTGATTGCTTCACCTGCTTCACGCCCTCTCTCTCTATCGCCTCTCTGCTTTCAGAGCCGTCCCGTGTCTCCTGCAGCTGCCGGTGGGTTTTGTTCCAGAAACTCTGCTCTGACTTTGAAGGATCTTTGTAGTTGTGTGGAAGAAGAATGAGCACCTACACCGTGTCGCTGCCCGGCCCCGGGCCCTGGGGCTTCAGGCTGCAGGGGGGCAAGGACTTCAACATGCCGCTGACCATCTCCAGGGTAGGAAATCGGACAGGAAACGCACTTTTTCACCTGCAGCTTCGCCCAATTTCTGTGTTTGGCTGACAGATGTGAGTCTCTGATATCTGTGTCCCAGTCTGAGTCCTTAGTGGTGTTACAAAAGGGAATGAATCTAGAAAGACGAAGCTGGGACGGTTTAAGATGCAAACCATTGTTGCATGTCCTGCCTTATTTCCTGTCATCTGTATTCTTTCAAAATAAAGCTCAAAATTCCCCTCAGCATTGTTACTGAAACTTTAATGATTAATATTTAAAATCCGAGCTGGTGTGAGCCTCGGGTCTGTTCGACGTGCTCATGAGTCATTAAACTCAACCTGCTGTAGACTAATTCCATTTCGAGTCCAGCTGAGGAGACGTGGCTGCTTTGGGACATAATCTCTGATGTGTGGCTGATTTCTTTTTGAATCAGTGAAGCCCGTCGACCCCCCCGGTCAGGTAGGGAGGCCGAAGCAGAGGTGGAGGCCTGAAACTGGAGCTGGTGTTGCTTTCGGAGCCTCGCCTCTCTGGACAGATGGAGAGACGAAGTTCCTGCAGCTCCACTGTAATCTGCTGGTGGGATGTTGATGACCTTTGACCTCTGTGTCGGGTTCTGATTGGTGATTTTGGATGTGATGCCTGATGTGTTGGGACAAAAGCTGTGGCTGCAGCTTTGTGTAGCCTCTTGTTGGCAGTTTTGCATTTTTCAGGTCACGTTGCATCAGTGCTGATTGTTTTTGTCCTCTTGCTGTTATTTGGTGTCTCTGTGGGTTGTTTGGGTTTGCAGTGCAGCTAGTCTGCATGGTTTTGGAGATACTGAACAACTTATTTCTGTAGTTTTGCATCTAATTTTAGTTTCTTTTCCTTTTACGGTCATTAAATGTCTCTCTCTCTGGTATTTCTGCCTTTTGGTGCAGTTGTTGTGTAGTTAAATTCTTTGGGTTTCTTTTCTTTTTAGTGATTTTGAGACTTTTTGTGGTTGTTAAATTCGGGGGTTTGTTTGTGTTTTGGGTCTTTTTAACGTTTTTTTAATTGTTCAGTTGTTTTTTGCGTCTGTCCTGGTTCGTTCAGGTAATTCTGTGTCTTTTGTCAGGTTGTAAGTCGTCTTTTTGCAGCTCAGTTTGGCAGTTTTGTGTCTTTCTTGTAGTTCAAGCCTCTGACCCTTTCGGGTTGTTGTGTTTCTGTTAGTTTTCTTGTGCGTCTCTTTGTGATGGGCTCGGGTTCATTTTATGTTTCTTTCTGATTTGCAGTTATTGTCCAGCCGACTTTGGTGGTTTTGGACCCTGAGCTGTGTTTACTGGGGTTCATATATGTTGCTGTACTTTTATTCAAACTGTTTAACTTGGCAGGATGTTCCAGATGTTCATGTGAGCCTCTGTTCCACACATTTAGCCTACAGATGTTTTGTGTTGTGTTTGGGTGCTGCTGCTCTTCCATTGTTATTCACTGCATCTGTAATCCAAGTCTCTGCTGGCGGCTCCACAGTTTCCATCATTGCATTCACCTTAAACCGAGTCCTCCCACAGGAGAGACAGACGCAGGTCCCCACAACATGACTGTGAACAGATTTAGGACCCTACAACAGCAGCAGTGATAAAAACGCACACACACAGACACACACAGACACACACACAGACACACACAGACACACACACACGCTGTGAGGACTCATTCATTCGGGGACGGCCGACCTTCAGCGCTCCCCCTGCTCAGCTGTTACGCTCATCAGCCTCTGTGAGCGCGCTGTTTGTTAACAGCTCCACGCACTTTACGCAGCTCCTCCGTCAGGCTGAGAAAGATGGAGGTCCTCTTTGAGATACTAAATCATGTTTAGTCGTCCAGAACAGTCACAGGGCTGAAACAAAGCCTCACGATTCAGAACCTTTTTAGTTTTTTATTCTTAAATTGTTTCACTTGATGATTGAAGTGAGACCTTATGTCTGTGTCAGGGCAGCACTCGTACAGGAACAGTAAATCTTGTGTTCCTGGTTCGAGGAGCTGTTTTTGGCCCCGGGTTTTGCCTCTCAGGTTGCACCTCGCTGACGGAGTTGGTGGGAGGTGTTTCCACGTTGCCGGAGACGAGCCAAAAATAAGACTCGAGCAGAACCTCTGTCTGTGTGAGAGTCAGCGACTGGTTTAACCCCGGAGAGGCTGGCAGGACCTCTGCTCCTCGCTCTGGGATGTGACAGTCATGTTACACCAACCATACAACCACACAAAAAGTTCTGAATGAACTGTGGATTCACGAGTATTAACAGACTTCTGCTACATGGACCTCGTTTCACCTCTAGTGCCGATGATGCTCTACGTGAAGAACTGAGAACGAGGACCTTCCTTTTCCATCCGACCCTCCAGTTTCTGCCTGATTGTCGGCTCGGATCCAAGTTCACGTCCCTGTCAACGTTTTCCGTCCTGAGTCGGTTTGTAACGACCCTGCTGCAGCCTGCTGCTGCTCCATCAGGACAGGAAGTCAGATGGAGCTTCTTCCTGTTCCTTCCTTTCACAATAAAAGCCCTTCACAGTGACTCCTGCACATGAACGTGTGACGCCAATTGATAACCGATTCTGTGGTTAAAATGAAATGCATCTTTACTTTTGCTGGCGGATCATGTAAAGCAGCTCCGTCGGCCAACGCTGCCATGATTTAGACATGTCTGCTTTCCCTTCTCACTGCTGCTGTAGGCCAGACACACTTGCATCCTGTCAAATGCTCAACAGACTTAAACTAATACCAGTGAGGAAGGAAATTCAGCAGTGTTCATATTCCCATCATCCCTCTCTGCTCGCTGGTTCATTGTTCAGAGCATGAGGTTCAGGGAGCGGCGGTGAAGAGGTGGGATTTACAGGCAGACGAGGCTGAGTTAGATCCAATCTGCTGCTCAGCGCTCAAAGAGAATATCAGCAGGGTCACAGGATTCTCCCCATCCAAGCTTTCCTTCAAAGCCCGACATCTCTCCGTCAATGTTTTGAGCTGCAGAGCTCCAGAAGGAATGAAATGCATGTCGCTGCACCGGCACAGATGTGGATTAATCTGCTGCTCAAAATAGTCCCCAACAGATGCACCCTTTCCCCTGAACATGAGTGAAGTGTGGGTCAAACAGGTCCAGTGTGACTCTCACTTGGATTATTTAAATAGTAACGACTTCTTACTTTTTAACTGGATCACAGACCAGCTCATGTAGCAGATAACTGCCATACAGTGTGTACCACAGTGTGTACCACTGAGTGATGTCACAGTGCCGGACAGTCTGCATGTTTCATCCCTGATTGGTTGAGAAGCTGCAGGAGCTTCACTTTAAGCTTTGCTGCTTTAAGTTAAAAGGATTTGTAATGAATCTTCTCCATCTCAGTGTTCCTCTGCGCTCTGTCAGCGCCTTGTTTGAATATATTTAGAGCCAAATGACTTCAGTCCTTCCTTCGGGCCGGCAGCGGCGATTGTTCTGAAGTCGTGTCTGGGAGTTTGGGACGATTCGAGGCTGAAAAAGTGACAGCTGGTGGCCTCTAAAGGACCAGCAGCAGTGAGGAAGTGTTCACACGGAGCAGGATTCGTGCCGCTTTAATCCATGGAAACGTCTCTGCGCAGTTTGCACACCCTCTAAAAGTTTCCAGTTTTGTTTTACAGCCAACATCTCCAGGTCATTTCCACTGTTTTTATCCTTTGAACGGTTTTTTAGTATTTTACAAACAGCATCTCTGATTTAGGTTATTTGGAGTGAAGGATTTATGTATGCAATAGGTGACAGATGGCGTTTAAGAAGCCCAAATGTTCTGCAGATTTTAGCCAATATTTCTAATGTCATCCTGTCCAGATGACAGTCTAGTAACAGCAGGATATGCACGGACACACTGCAGGAGCTTTTTTCAGTGTCAGGCCAACGCTGTCTACATCATCCAGAATCTAGAACATGATGGGTTTCATTTGTGCAGCCCAGAGATAAAAGCTCATTCAGCCTGTTTACCAGGTCTGTTGTAAAGCATGCTCTACTGGGATCTGAACCCAGGCTCTCCTGTTTACGAGACAGACGCTTCAACCAGCTAAGCTGCACGCCTCCTGAGGGCACTGCAGCTTCTTACAGCTGAGTCCTCCTGGCTGTGAGGTTGATTTAGAGTTGATTTTAAAATGCCGTCAAGATTTCTGCTTTGCTTCTTTGACTTGAAAACAGTGTCACCACCTCGAGGGTCTTTCTGTCCAAACCTTTGCACAGCAGCTCTTTGTACTGTTTACTATTAGCACAGAATCATCAGCACAACCACATCAAAGGAGATCAGATCAAATATGAAGAATACGAAATCTCAGTGTACACAGATGATGTTTTGGTATACGTAGCAGAACCACACTCGTCAATAAGAAAGTTAAAGAGTCTGATCTGTGGATTTGGTTACTCAGACCAAACTGAGGAAAGGTTCATAAACAAGAACATTTGTCTCTTTGCTTTCATGCAAACACAAAAGAATTTTGTAGCTATAGCTACAAAATCTATTAAAAAAACTTTTTTGTTGTGATATATTTTTCACACATGTGAGTTTGTTTGAAAGGCAGAACTAGAGATCTCCTGTTTACGTCATCGACTCCGAGTCCGTTTGTGGGATTGTCCCCAAATGTTGGGAAGATGAGTTAGAAACACATCTTTAAATGTCTCTCTGAGCAGCTAGAGGTGTGTTTGTGTGAAAGCAAAGACTTTCTTCTTGTTTTGAGGCATTTCTGTTCTCAGCTAAAGAAATCAAAGATGAAAAAGTAAATACCAGAAAGTCTGCAGTTGCTGAAGGACACATCAGTCTTTCTCTGTGGCTGTTTTTTCAGACATAAATGACCTTTGTTCCCACGCAGCAGAGATTCCTGTGCTTTTACTTCATGTTTGTGTTTAATTAGTGATTTTCTTACAAAGCTTCACGGGGCTCTGAGCGTTCCTGCTGCTCCTCTCACAGCTCAAAGCTCGCTCGAGTTTTACAGTCGGGGCGAAAGCCGAGCCGGCGGTAATTCGATGCCCGCTGTAACAAACACACGGAGCTGACTCAGCACTCGGCGAGCTCCCCGCTGACCCCGCTGCTTCCTGCCACAGCTGCACATGCTGCTGATGGTCAGGGGATCCCAAATGGCTTCAGGAAACCCCAAATAAGACGTGTGAACTAAGACTGGACTCGGTTTAGTAGGTCAGCGGGGAGTTGAATACAAGTTTCAGCTGTGAGATCGACACAAATAGACCAAGCAGCTTTTTCAGACTGCACAGAGGTGCGTTTCTTTAGACTAAGCAGGAGGGTCAAAACAACTGTGGCCTTCTTCAGTCATGCTGGACCCACAACAGATTCAAAACAACTGTGAGGAGGCGCAGAGTTAGCAAAAAGAGACAACGTGCACATACCAGATATACAACCGCTGAAAAAGATCAAAATATGCCTGCAAAATGCATAAAAATGGAGGGAAAAGGACCAAAAACAAACTTCATACAGATGAAAAGCTGCTACAAAAGGATGTGCACTCACAGAAGAGGACACACAAAATGAACTCAAAAGATGAAATGATAATTTAAGGATGCAAAATATGAAATGCTAAAAGAGATGTACAATAATCACTCGTGCAAATTGAAGCCCAGGGGATGCAAAATGTCTGAAAAGGGATGCAAACAGAGTGCAGCAAGCAACAAAAAGCACCAACACAGAAATGGAAAACAACCATACGCACAAAAAGACACAAAGAGGATGTAAAACAGAAAAACAAAGAAAATGAAATCAACTGTGAGGAGGCCAAAAGAATCAGAGAAAGTGCAAAATAAAGGATACAAATAATAAATAACAATAATAATAACTTCATTTATAAAGCGTACAGCTATTTGAATCTAAAAAGATAAATAAATAAAAGCAATACAAGTAAAAAACAGTAAGAATTTAAAAACTAGAAGGCATAGAATTGAATCCCTACACACAAACACACACATGCAAGGACACACAAAGGTGACACAAATGGTTATTTGAGGATGGAAGATGATCAAAAAGAGACAGAAAGAAGCAACAAACATTCAGACTGAAGGATGAAGCAAAACCACTGTGAGGACGACGGGAAGGAGTGGCCGTCACAGATCCACTCAGCCCACAGCTGTGGGACAAAATGTTACACAGGCATGCAAAAAAAACCTGACGCAAACAGATAAAAGTTAACTTTATGAATCGATGTGAGAAATAATCAGCTGCAGTTTATCTCTGCAGCGAGGCGGCGAGCAGCTGCTGACAGGCAGCGGGCTGTTTTTAGCCTCTGAAGGACACACACCCACGCACAGACACACACACACGCCGACACACACACACACGTCTTATCTCTGCTTTCTCAGCTCATCTACTGTTACTGTCGCTGCTGTCAGAGAAAGTCCAGAGCCTCAGTTCTAACTCTTTCTTGTCCAGAGAGGAGACGAGTGACCATAAAGAGAAGGAGACCCGCCTCCTCTGATGTCATCTCACTTCGGACACCCCTAACGTGTATCTGTGTGTGTGTCCGTGCGTGTGTGTGTGTATGTAGGTCAGCTCCCAGTGAAACTAGGCCACTCTGCCGCCTGGACAGGCCTCACATTGTTGCAGCTCGGCCGTGACGAGAAAAGCTGAAAGCAGCAAACAAACGTTTGGATGAGAGAGGCCGACAGCTCCTACAGCCAGATCATCAGGGTGATGTCGCAGTGAAATATGTAGAAAAAGCTCCTTCAGGCACTGCTGGGACTTGAACCCAGCAGGTCAGAGCACCTGTTTACATGCAGGTGCTCTGACCTGCGGACCTACAGCACCTCCTCCTTCCTGCTTTTGCTGAAGATTTCCTTCCGTTCCTTCTTACAGCTGCTTCCCTCAGGTCTCTGTAGAGCACATCATCTCCTAACCCAGCATCCTCCTCCATCACTACATCCATTAACCTCCTCCAGGTTCATGGATGTTCATCTCTAATTTTCTTAAGCTCAATGAGGATAAAACTGAAATCCTTTTTATTGGCACTAAATCCAACCTAGTGAAGGCAAACCATTTCTCACTAACTCCACAGTTTTCCCCTCACCTCAGAGCCTTGATGTCATCACAGTTCACTCTCCCATCAGTAATCTCAGCTGTTCTGCCTGTTTCCATCTACGCAACATTAACACATCCTTGTCTTTCCACCCAGTCTGCGTCCATTCTTGTCCACGGTCTCGTTACCTCCCGCCTTGACTGTTGTAATTCTCTCTTGCATGGTCTCCCCCAAAAATCCCTCCATCAGCTTCAACTGGTTCAAAACTCTGCTGGCCCCATTATTACCAGAACCCCTCCTACCAGCACAGACCACCCGAAAGCTCTGCTCCCAGGCTGTGGAACTTTCCACCCCCACATGTAAGAAACACTGGTTCTCTCCCCCAGATTAAATCTCACCTCATGTTGAGAGCAGCCCTTCCATCAGCCTCTTTTATTAAAGTCTGATAATGAAGAGCATCTAAGTATAAATGAATGATTCCAGCTTTGGTGAGAAAACTGAACAGCCATTGATGACCTGTGATGGATGTTGAACCATATGATCACCTAGTTATAATAACATTGTTTAACCTGGTTAAAGAAGCAGCAAATATGTTAGCTTTAGCTTCTCATAGCAGGTGCTGTAGCTTAACAGGTTAATGTGCTTGCCTTGTAAACAGGAGATCCTGGATTCAAATCACAGCCGTGCATCCATGTGGTTCATGCCATTTAACTCCATCTGTGGTTTTCCTTTGACTCAGAGCAGCAAACCAGCCAAGTTTGGCATCGTATTCCTGAATCACCGAGGACTAAACAGCTGACAGTCGTCCTGCTGCTTGTGTTTATTGACCCATCTTCCATTTCTCTGTCCCACCTTGATTGTCTGAACAGATTAAATCAGCAGGTTCAGTGAAGTCAGATAAGTTAAACTTTAATTTAATTTATATGAAAACACTGCTGGGATTTGAACCCAGGATCTCCTATTTACAAGGCAGATGCTTTGACCGGCTAAGCTACAGCACCTCAGCCAGACCCCTGATTATCCCCTGATTGGGCCGCTGGTCTTTTTAAACAAGGTTCCTCCCTTGAATCAGTTAAGATGGTGTGTGTGTGAAAACACTGAGATTAGACTAGTCTGAGCTTCTGCAGGCTTCTGAGGTTCGGGAGGACAGAGCGAGCCGTAACGATGTCGAGCTTGTCATCTTCCCAGGACTCTGCCGTCCCAGCCCTGCACTGCTCAGAGACAAAGCAGTGAAGCTCGTCTGAGGGTAGATGTGCTCTCAGTAATGGTACACTGCATGGAGAGAAGATAATGATGGTAACCATGTATTTGTGCACCAACCACGCCATCCTTTTGGACAAAGATTGGATCAGAGCTGCAGGATGAAGCAGGGTGCTGGGTCACATCCAACAAGCTGATGGAGGATCCTCCAGCCAACTCTCACACTTCATATTCCTCCATTGATTTTTCCATCCTCCTGCTCTGTATTTGATTAATAAACTCCGGTGATACCACAGCGAGCTCAGTCCCTGTGCTCAGTAACTACTGGAGGCTCTCACCTCATCACCAGTAAGAGGTTTAAAGGGGAGCTGGAACATAAATCCTGCCATGTGGGTATAGCTGCAAGGTTGCAAAATGCCCCTGATCCGCTCCACCCTGATGTTTGACAAACAGGCGTAGCGTCTCGGTGAGACGCCCTGGGTGACGGACCATTTTGGGACCATCTCATATTCTCTCTCTTACTCAAATAATATCATATAGAAATAATTAATAATATCAGTAGCATCATTTCAGCACCATGGACAGCAACAGCAGCCAGAGGTCATCCATGCTGGTCTGGAGAGCCTGAACCGACAGCAGCTGGACTTCTTCTGTCCGTGAGATGTTCACATTTAGAAACTCTTCACTTCTAAAACAGGTGAAAACCCCCCAGAGGGGGCCGTCCCCCTTGGAGGCGCTCCTGAAGATCGTTGAGCCACTGTTGATGATGTGAGACATCACATGATCAGGGCACCATCGTGAGCTCCTCTTCAACCAGGCATGGAGCACAGACAAGAGGCCCGATTGGACAGTGTTGGATTGTAGTGTTATTTTATGCCATGTTATATCCCTAATTAAAGATTGTGAATTATTATGTAGTTTAGTTTGCATTATTCTCCTGAATTAGAAGAAGCTGATAACTATTGCATTAGTTAAACTGATTTGCATGACATTAAACTGCTGACTTGTTGTGAATGAATGACATTGCTTTATGATGCATTATACTGCTGAGTTATAAGAAATACTGTTCACAGAGAGTTATTGTCTTATTTGTCTGATTAGAAGAGAACATGCTGGAGTTTTCTGCCCCATCTCAGCAGGAGCAGATAAGCAGGGAGCCAAGGTCGTAGCTTAGACGCCGTGTGAGAGAAAGCATGTAAATGTTTAGGCTTTTTATGATAAGGTGGAGGCACCAGACGCTATAAAAGTTTGAGCAATGCTCCACCATTTTGAGATCAGAGGCTGTCTGCATACAGTGTCCATCTCCCACGCGTGTGATCATTAAAATCATCGTTTGACTCAACCCGGCCGGACCAGTGTTGTTATTGTGGTTTTTTTTCTTGTTTCCATCCCCAATTTTGAACTCGTAACAACAGCTTCCACATATCACAGTGTGAGATACAGGAAATGATCACATGCAGGAGGCGCTGTGGCTCAGCTGGTTAAAGCACCTGTCTAGTAAGCAGGAGATCCTGGGTTCAAATCCCAGCAGTGCCTGTTTGGCGTCTCACACAGCAGCTGTGTTTTTGTACCGTTTCCTTTCAGCAGGAATCCAAAGTCTCACTTTCAAATAAATTATGATTTTACACTTGGTCTCGACTTGCAGGTCAGCATTTTATAAACACGCTCAGAATGCTAGCTTATCGTACACATCTATCAAAAAATGGTAAAAGGCTGTTGTTTTGTAGGAACCTTCCTCTGAATGCGTGCATCCCTGCAGTCACCAGGAGGACCACATACAGCCTCCCGCATGATGTCAATTGTTAGGGTCACATGAAGTCCAATGGATCTTAGGCCTGATTAAAGGGGGAAGTAATAAAGGTGTACTAAAAGGAACTGCTGGGATTTGAACCCAGGAGCTCCTGTTTACAAAACAGGCGCTTTGACCAGCTAAGCCACAGAGCCTTGGGACTGAGGTTTGGGGTTTCTCTGTATTATTGCTAACTTACAATCTAAAGCACCTCGAGGTAACTGCTGCTGTGATTTGGAGATAAAAATAAAATTGAATTGAAATATATTAAAGATCCAGAACCCCAAAGTGTCCAGGAACAGTGTCACTGTTAGCGTCTTCTTCTGTTCCCAGACTGAATTTAAAGTCAAGCCTAAACCGCCCCCACCAAATAAAGCCATGCTGATGCAGCGTTAACAACAGGAGGGCACTTTCTGTTGGTGTGTAGAGCAACCTGAAACTTCTCTGGGATGAAATTTCAACACAAAAATACAAAAATGCGACTTGGTGTCCTCAATGGTGGCTGTCCCACAGTGTGGTTCCAAGCAGATGCCAAAGTGCTCTTACATAAAGAACTGATGACGTCACTGCGGGGCTTCATGTGGATGGTTCAAAATGCCAAATCCTGGTGATGAGGAGTGATTTGCTTCTGTCTTTAAAACCTCACAGCTAACTCATGAGAGCAGGAACGTCTGTTTTTCTGTCTAACATCGAAACGTCTTCCAGCTCTGTGAAAAGCTCCTCTCGTGTTTTCCTCTGAGAAACTGAAGCGTGAAAGTTGAGGCCTCACCGTGCTGACGCGCTGTTTCTGTAACGTGTCCAGATTAGGTTGTGCAGACGTTTTAAAGCTGATTAAATCTTTTCCCATTTCATGGATTGTTTCGTGGAAAACCATTTCAGGATGAACGAGTGCGCGCTGACCTGTGAAAGGTGACTCACACGTGGTCGTCTCTGTGTTTGGACAGATCTCTCCAGGCAGCAAGGCGGCGCAGGGCAACCTGATGCAGGGTGATGTCATCGTCGCCATCGATGGCGTCAGCACCGAGGGGATGACTCACCTGGAGGCCCAGAACAAAATCAAGATGGCAAACTACAACCTGGCACTCACCATGTCCAAGTAAGAACCGACTCCTCCCTGCTCACACTTCCTGTCTGTAACAGCTTCCTGTTTGTCCTCCTGCTGTCTGGAGCTCAGATGTTGATGTGAAAATGTAAACCTTTTAGGCCCCACACAGGTGACAGTTACACCTGCCAGTCTCTGAGGTCACATTGATTGGTAATAACTCGTCTGGGGCGTCAGAAGATCTGAAGGTGTCTGACGGTTTTTATGATTCTGTGTTTTTTGCATTTGTTATTCGCTCTGCAGAAAAACTGGTCAGATATCATAACTAAAAAGTCCTGTTGGGTTTAAAGTGGACAGGTTCTGCTCATCTGCACCTCCATATTTTATCCTCACAATCTCCTGCAACAGCTTTGCATGATTCACAGTTCAAAATAATCCTTCTTTGTGTGATATTAAGCCTCCGTGCACCGCCTCAGCTCATCCTCTGTCTGAAATGTAGTTTGTGAAGTTTCTTTTCTTTCTTTTAGTTCTTCGGTTTTCCGGGTTAGATGTTTTGATCCTGTTGTCCTGTGTGCGATGTTGGATTGAAGCGCACAGCCACTGCCTGGAATGAAGGTTGTGGATTTTGGGATTTCCCTCAGTCTGCTGCATCCTTTGCGCTCGGATCAATTCCTCCTTTCAGCCATTACGTTTACGTCTCTTTGTGCCATGAAGACGTCTGACAGCTGAGAGGGGAAATGAATGTTGGTCCACAAAGCGCTTCCTGCGGTCTCTCATAACCACGGAGCCTCGGGTGATGAAGATAAGACGCTCAGCTCAGGATGAAGAGACGCCGTTTTTCTTTCCTATTGTTGTTTTAAATGTTTTGCTGGTGTGAATTCAAGCTTGTGATGAAGCGGTGGAAACAGGCCAGGAAGTCATTGTTAACCCCCGCTCACCCTCGAGCTGTATTGACCAATGAGGCGGACCGCTCACAATAAACTGACTTCACTCAAGTTTTCATATCGGGGTCATTTTCCTTTTCCCACCAGAACAAAACGACCGTAACAAACCTGTGAAGAGACAGAGGGTGAGATAAAAACCTCAGAAGACCGTACACTGAAGATAACCACAACCTTATCGTCATCATAACATCCTGTTTGATTCTCTTTTATTCTAATGGGACCGAAAACATCATTTTGCTTCTTTTCTCGACCACAGGAGTCGCCCCCTGCTGCTTTCAGATGGCCCCGCCCCTCCCTGAGCCTGGTTATGGTATCTTCTGTTTAGAAGACAGATGCGTTACTAGCTGGGTAACTCCAACAGCACAGACATGGTGCAGAGGTCCAGTTCAAGGACTCCTGTTAGCTAAGGCAAAGCCTAGCAGGCAGCTAGCAGCTAAAGCTGCCAACATGTAGGACAGGGGTGGGGAACTCCAGGCCTCGAGGGCCGGTGTCCTGCAGGTTTTAGATCTCACCCTGGGTCAGCACACCTGAATCACATGACTAGTTCATTACCAGGCCTCTGGAGAACTTCAAGACAGGTTGAGGGGGTCTCACACCAGCCTTCGAGGCCTGGAGTTCCCCACCCCTGATGACTTTTTTTCACCTCCTGGTGTTCCTATAGTGATCCACTGTCAGGTGAAGTCTCTGAATCTTGAATATGAACTGAGAGCTGCTGAACAGGCGACAGTGCTGAGTGGAGTAAAAGAAATTTCCCCTGACGTCGGGTCAGGCTGGAAACAGTGAGGCTGTGGTTGGCCCTGTGGCCTGCAGCAGGAAGCTTCATTACTCTTCAGAGCAGACGTTCTCTTTGTGTTCATTCTCATCGCAGCTCTCAGACCTTGTCTTTCATTTCTTGAGGCGAGCATTTGGAGCTGACTTTTTTTGGTTTTGTGCCCTTACTTTCACCTTTTCTTCCATTTGCTGCAATTTTATCCGACTTCAATTTTGCTGTTTTCTGTCGTCAGTCTGCTTTAACATCTGACCTCCTTTTATTATTTTCTCTGGAGAAATTGAAGCTTTTCCTGCTGCTGATGTTTTTTCTATAATAGCCACAAGTAAAGTGATTTGTAAAAGTCCTGCTTAGACGTTTCATCACACGGTGGTTTCAGTTTGTTTTTGATTATTAAACCTGCTGGATGGACGCTGTCACGCTGCCGCTCTGACAGACTACACTGTTAATCTGTCAGAATGCAGATGATTGATGAAAACCAGACTTTATGGTCGTTTCTACGAGGCACAAATATTCAGAGGAGCGCACGAGAATTAAAACCTTCACGTTTCATTTTCATCTTCTCTCTCTTAGATAAGCTGCCCTCCTTTCATTTCACGATGCGAGCGTCAATGCCTCTCTTTCTTTTCTCCGTGCAGGTCGAAGCGTCCGATTCCGATGGCGGCACCGAGAATGGACGCCACGATTCCCGTCGTCCCTCACCAGCAGGTAAATGAACCCATTATGCATCAAAATCATTATTTTATTCTTCAACAGGATGAATTTACTTCACCTTTGTTTTGTTGGCATATCTGGCAGCGTACAATGATTACAGAGAAGTAACAACACTGTAATGCACGCATACAGGTTTCCTCATAGTGAAGTAACTTATTCATATGCATTGGATCATTTTATTCTGTAGTCACATTTATGTTTTTAATCATTGTCCTGTATTTGTGCAGCACTGGTTATTTTTGTCTACAGTGAAACAACCCCCCCCCCCCCACACACACACACACACACACACACACACACACACACACCAATTAAAGGTATTTTGGAGAAATGTATATGGCTGCTGCCCCCTGGTGGCTGCAGGAAAAAAATGCAAGAAAGGCCAAACTTAGCACCTCAAAAATGTTTTGTGCAAAAACAAAAATGCAGGAAAACAGAAACAGGAGCAGTCATGATGAATTTCATTTCCTGTTTAAGTTAAGAGATTTCCAGCAGTGATGATAATTGATCCAACAGATTAACTTAAAATGAAAGGAATGTATTTGGTCAGTTTATTTATTTTCACAATAATTATTTATTTTTTCTTTTTGATGATTTTCTCAGTCACTTTATGCTTTCAGGCTTTTATACTGAAAGGATCCCATGGTTAGAATAACAGCACCTTGATTAAAAAAAATATATCGTCTTTTAAGCGTGTGCTCTGCTCCCTCTCCTTCCTGTCTCCTCCCCTTCCTGACGCCTCCATCGGTGCAGGTAAACGGCCGCAGTACCTCCTCCGGGCCTGCAGAGGCAGACTCTCCCGGGGGGCGTGCGGCGGCGGTCAGCCCCGCTCAGAGGAGGCAGTATAACTCCCCCATCGGCCTGTACTCAGAGGAAACTCTTAGGGAGATGGCCGCGATGCAGGCGGGTCGGCCTGCGGGGTAGGTGGAGGCGTTAGAAGCCCGGCGACATGTTTGATGAGAGGTCAAGAAGCAGAAACAGATTCAAAGATGGTTCAAAGAGGAAGAAAAATACGTTTCCTGTTTGGTGCGGTACCAGTAACTGCTGTCTCCGGTGTCTCGGTTCATACAAAATAATTCACGTGGACCCATTCTGCTCATTTCTACATTTATAGTCCTGGATTCTCGTTCAGCAGCTCTGCATGATTCACAGTTTGAAATAATCCTTCTTTATCTGATACTGGGCTTCTGCTCAGCCTATAGGTCAAGCTGTTTTAGCTCCGCCCCCTTCAAGAGGACTTTTTATACTATAGGTTCATGTTAACCTTGCAGTAATCTCAGTAACCTTTGACCTTTGACTCCAAAGAGGAGAAACATGAGTGCATCTGAACCTTCAGTGTCATAAAAGTGAAACCAAATCAGTGATGCTGTCACGTGTCCTAAAAAAAACATGTTAAACTGCAGCTCCACCCATACACACACCACACTTACTCTAAAACTTACTAATGTTCTCAATGCGGACTTGATGTTTTCATACCCTGAAGGAGGTCCACCTCTCAGATTGTACTTGGCAAGTGTTTGCAGACAAGCTGGCGTCTCCCGTGCAAACTGCAGGCCACTGCAACAATGTGCATTTGCAAATATGAACAGCTGACCTGGACGCGATGGAGCTCAGATACGTGCTGTGCAGCTAAGTTACAGCTAGCTGGCTAACCTTAGATTGCTGTGTAATGTTGTCTCTATGTAAATCATGAGTTAGGCCACCTCAGCGTTAGCCTTTGACCTTATGTGGAGTTTGTGTTGTGCTGCGATGTCAGTGACTGTTTCCAAGCTGGGAGCAGAAGAGCGTCACGTCACACGTTACTTTACAGAAAAAGGTGCAATGAGCCGACCGATCCAAACACTTCTGCATCAGCTGCAGCTGCAGTGGAGGTGTGTGTTTACAGTCACGAACACGTATACAGTGACACACACACACACACACACACACACGCGCGCCATTAATAATGTGATTCAGTTACTCCGTCACCGAAGAGCCCAAACACCTGTTAGTTTGTTTGGCTGCTTTTAAAGGTCAGGGGACCCTCTGGACACACACACACACACACACACATAATAATAATGATCCTGCTGTAATTATCATACCATATGCACATATGTCGCTGACTCTTCTTAGATGAAACTCACAAAGATTATCACCATTTATGTGTTTTTTCCGCACATGTTATATTAATCATGTACAGTAGCTCGTCTCAAAGTTAACGTTGATACGTTCCTGCACTTCCATAAATAGGTTTACACTTAAGTATGCACACCCCTGGTTATTATTTCTACTAATATTACTGATAACAATAATAATAATATCACCACTGCTGTTAATGAGAAGAGGAGCAATAAGAAGAAAAATACATCCTAATCCAAAGAATTAGAATCGTAAATTAAGAAAAGGTAAACAGATAAATAACATTATGCATAATTATGTATCTGTGATGACAAGACAGAATAAGAGAAGACCAAAACAAAGAAACTTTAAAAAATGTCCAGAAGACACGTGACCCCAGCAAAGTCTGCCTCAGGCTCCATCCCCTGAAGCTGGGATCTGTGGGATCTGTGAACAGGCTGTGATTAAATCTTCCTCTTCACTCGCAGAGCGGACGTCACAGCAGCCAACAGAGGATGTGACCTCTGACCTCTGATGGACAGTGAATGATGCTGAATATGTTTTCTAACATCATATTCTCCTCTGTCTTCCCTCCTTTGTCCTTCCACGTGTTCGTCCTCTCTTCTGTCCCTGCTGTTGGTCAAGCAAGGTTTTCCCCCCCGCCGCTCCACCGTTAGTATCCTCTGCAGCTGAATGCATCTTGGATGTGTGTTTGTTTAAGGCATGGCGTGGGGTGATGGCGAGTGCGGTCCTGCAGCTTTACAGACTCTATTTCAAAATTATCCATGCAAACTGAAATTGCGGAACAGCTGGCTGCATGATGCATTTTGCTTTCTGTGGTTTTTTCATTATTTGGTGTTTTTCTGAGGCAACTCTACAGGAAAGTTTTCAGAATAAAAGCCTGCTAGAGCGTGAGAAGCTTCAGCCTTCAGGTTGCTTTTGTGCAGCAGTGAAGTGGACTAAATGTCAGCTGTGTTCCTGCTCTGATACGTTTGTGTTCTGGGATTAAAGGTCATGGTTTGACGCACTGCTTAAATGAGCTGCTGTGACGTTTTGCGGTGGACGCATGCGAATGTTTCAAGCATGAAATTTAAAGCATCGTCAGTCGTTTCTAACCAATGTGCAGAAACCAGTTTGGGTTTTGTTGAAGTGGAAATAAGACTTTTCCTTTTTCTCTGCAGCTGTAAAGACCATCGCTCATGTTGTATTTATTACCCACAAAAAAATGACCTAATTTTATAGGAGTGGTTTCAGCTTGTGTCCAGTGAGTCCTTTGGAAGTCCAATATTTGCAGAAAAAAGGGTTAAATTTAGTATTTTTATCAGCGTTTTGCAGCAACAAGCTTTGAGGTAGATTCATCTAATGGTTCAGCATCTGCAGTGTGGCACGAATTTATTAGACGGTCACCAGAGTTCATGTGACAGCTGCTTAATCCACCTGTATGCACGAGCTCTGTTATCAGTTAGATTAACTATATAATTATGTTTGTTATCTGTGGATTTTAAATGTACTCAAAAGACAGAAAAAAATTATAGTTTTCTGCTTAAGATACAAAATTAGTCATTTACTCATTACTATTATTATTATTATCATTATTATTATTATGATGATTATTAATAATCATCATCATCATAATAATAATGATAATCTGCATGTCTGAACATGCAGATTATCATTATTATTATTATTATTATTATCATTATTATGATTATGATTATTATTATGATGATTATGATTATGATTATTAATAATAATAATAATAATAATCTGCATGTCTGAACATGCAGATTATTATTATCATGATTATGATTATTATGATTATGATTATTATGATTATGATTATGATTATTATGATTATGATTATTATTAATAATAATAATAATAATAATAATAATAATCTGCATGTCTGAACATGCAGATTGTAAAAACTTGGTTTGAATTTTGGTTTGATTATTATTGAAAGTTGTACCTTCACAAATTTGGCTATAAAATATTCACTTTTTTGTTTTCCCCAAAAACTATTGATCTGATATTTTTGTTATTGACAGATTTTCTTGTTTTCTTGATTCATGAGAGGTGATTTAATAAACACGTTATAGTTGTACTTTACAGTCATGTGGAGAATTTATTATTATTATTATTATTATTATTAGCCTTAAAAAACATATACATAAAAAACAGATATATTCCTGATATTTGTTGTTATTATCTAGAGCATAATGCACTAAAAACAAAAGATTCTTCACCCTCATGAATGTGAAGCAGACTGAAGCAGATGAAATCTATTAAATCAAAGGTTCTTTTGTTCAAATTAATTAAGGAAGACCTGCTTGGTATTAACAGTTAATCCTGTGAACCTCAATCACACAAATCTAATTTATATTTAATGGAATCTGTTTTACAACATACATTTTTTACATGTAATCAAATGAATCAAAGTCAGCATAATTTTTGAGTCTGAGTGGGCGGAGAACGGATCGCTGTGGGACGCCACTCAGAGTTTTCTGTAGTCTGTCGTGATGCTGTGGGTGGGGTTTCCACCTTAAATGGAGATTCTGTTGGAAACATTCAGCTTTAGCCTGAAAACTTTAGCCTCACTAGTCCGTCTGCTGTGAGCATGACAAACCCATCACCTTCACCCACACGCCTCACCTCCGTCCCTCCATCGCCTCCTTTATCTCCACCTTTTCCCCTCCTCTTCCCCACCCGACAGTGCCGGCTTCAATCCCAGCGTGCTGATGGACTCCGCCCTCTCCACCAGCAAGCCCATTGAAGTAAAAGGCCCCGGCGGTAAGGCCACCATCATCCACGCCCAGTACAACACGCCCATCAGTATGTATTCACAGGACTCCATCATGGACGCCATCGCGGGACAAACACAGACCAAGGGCCACGACGCTGGGTATGAACACCACCTCCTCCTCCCTCTCCACGTCCTCCTTCCATCTTTCTACGTTGACTTATCTCTAATTCTTCCTCCTGACATCCTCATCTTCCTCTTCTGTACCCACGTGCACCCCTCAACCCTGCCACCAGTTTTTTACACTCAGTATCAAAAACATCAAAAGCCACAACACCACCTGGGTAATGACTAACACAGTTACTATCAGTCCTGCTGAGGGCTGATCATCCATATTTGTAGTTTTCTAACACGTGGATGTGTTACAGGCAGCAGCGTTCAGTTTACAGGCTGATGCTTCGAGTACTCAACCCACAGATATTTCTTGATGAGAAATTACTTTTCATTTGTTGTTTTTGTCTTTTTCCCTTCGTTGCCTCTTCCTCCCTTTTCTTCTCTTTACTCTATTTAAGTGTCCTCCACCTGTCCTCTCCTTTCTGTCCGTCCTCTTTGGTCTCAGCCCGCTTCACGTCCGGCTCATCGCTGACACTGGTGGTGATGATTTTGGTGCTGCAATATTGTGCTGCCTGTTTGTGCACATGTGGGGAGAGGGGGACTTCTTCTGTGGTGGCTTCGAGGAACTGCTAAGGTTTCCGTGATATCAGAAAGCAGAATTTTTGGTTCGGGCTGCTCTGGGATCCTGTTTTTTTGTGCGTCGTGTGTTGTGTGGCTGAAGCCTCGGGTGTGCTGTGGGAGTCGGTCCGTATGAGGTGGACCAGTCCGAGTCAAATGTCCCCCAGAGAGACGTTCCCTCTGTCTGAGCAGGTCATCCCAATTTCTTCGCTCGTGATCACGTTTGACCCTGTTACCTATCGTCTTGTTGCCGAATGCATTTCCAGTCGCACTGATTTGTCAGAAACTGCTGATAAAGTCATGTTACTGCTGTGTTTTTGGTGGTGTCTTCCTCGCCTGCTCTTCCTCTGAGATGTAGCGCTGTCGCTGTGTACTGTCCCCCTCCAAAGGTCTCCATGCCCATTCTTTATTTCAGCCTCTCTAATTTTAGACCCCGATAAAGCCGCTCTTATTGAAATATAAGCCTGAATAAAACTACTCATCTGTACAGGAGGGGGCATCTCTGGAAAACCAATTACAGTCCAGTATGATATCCTCCTCCTCCCTCACCGTGCGTCCTTCACTGAGAGCCAGTAAAAGCTTTGGTTCCCCTGAGTTGTGTTAAAGCTTTGAAAGATCAAACATCAAACACAAGACAGAAACATGACACGTGTCACCAGAATCAGCCGACAGGCTGCAGTCCTGCAGGGCGGAGCCAAATACAGGTGCACTGCAGGTAGAGGGGCCTTAAAGAACAACAAAAGATTTCAAACTACTAAAAAAAACCTCAGAAAGATGGAAAACAACACAATGGTGTCATTAATAGTTTTTAATGTTAGCATCTGTAACCACAAAGAGACCCGAACATCCACACAAAGATTAAAAGACTGAAAACAGCCTGAAAGAGAAGAAACTGACTTCACAGCACAAACTGGTGGATGTTCAGAAAAATGACCAAAGCTGCAAAAACCCTGCCGAGGTTTCCGTTTATAAGAGAGAGCCAATCAGAAGCAAGCAGGCAGAACAGCTGGTTTCAAACAGGGTGAGCTGCTGCGAGGTGCAGGACAAGACAAAGAACATAAATAAGGAAGTAGAAATGAGCAGAAAGGTTCAGGTCTGCCTGGGCTGGACAAAAAAAAGAGACAGAAAAACAGATGGAATAAAGTCACAAAGATGCACAAATTAAACACGTGAGATACACAAAGAGACTCAAAGCTGAATGTTCTGAGCCTCTTTCTGTGTTTTATCTCCGTTTGTTCCTTTTTCTAACAAACCGTCCTCAGACATGCGAGTCCGGCTTCCTCTTTGCTCCATCACCTTCAGTAACGTTTTGTTCGTGTGACCTTTGAAATATCAGATATTTAATTCCAGGGTTAAAAGGACGTCAAAACTTTGGGCAGGGAAAACTTGTTTCCGTTCACTGCTGGGCCCACAGCTCGTGCTTCACTGTCTCTTTATTTTTCACTCGCTTTGGTCGTGGGCGACGTGGCGCCCCCTGTCTGTGGTCCCAGTTCTGTCCCAGTCATGGACCGCCTCGTGGACAGCGCCTCGCTGGTCTATCAGGCCGTCCAGAGCACAGAGAAGGACCCGGAGCTGAGCGAATGGAGCCGCCGCAGCACCAACGTGCAGTCCAAGTCCTTCCAGGTCCTGGCCCACATGACCGGCACCGAGTCCTGTAAGTGTCCTCTTCCTCCTCTTCCTCCTCTTCCTCTTCCCCGTATTATCCTCAATTATTTAAAAGAGCAAATAAAAGCAAGAACAGACTCATGTATGTTTCCATACAAACAAAGGTGTGTAATTAGAGTAAACGATTACCTGTGGGAATGATTTTAAAGTTAAATCTGATCATCAGGTGCTCAGTGTCGCCCCCTCTCCTCTGTTTCTGTTACAGCGCTCACTGAAGAGGAGGCGGCGGCTGTGAAGAGGAGCAGGTAGGCAGCAGAGCTCCAGTAGTCAGCTGCTGACCCCCTCACCTGTAGTCTCGACCTCATCTGCCCCGGACATGAGAACACCTGCACAGGTGGTCTCTGTTTGAGGCTCTGATATATACGTAAACGCGATGTGATTGGTTGGTGTCTGAAGCCTTTTGAATCTGCTCACGTGTAATGAGCTCATGTGACCAGCAGGAGGGGACACCGGACTGTGTGTGTGTGTGTGTGTGTACCTGTTTCGACGTCCTTGTGGGGACAGTGTTCGTCCTCACGGGTTTGAAGGCATTTTTGAGGCTCATAGTGTGGGTTTAGTCTCAGGGTTACAGTTAGGTTATGGCTGGGGTTCATTTTTGGTTGAGGTGAGTAGCTAGGGATTCTGTCAAATAGATGTCCTCACTGAGATATCAAAACGAGAATGTGTGTGTGTGTATTTGCTCAGAGGAAACATCATTTAAAAAATTGGTGGGGCACCACGAGGGACTCCCCGCCTCTTTGGTCCTTTCTTTATTGATTACTGGTAACTGGTGTTGATTGGTTAAAGAGAGAAAACCAGTGTGCAGAGGAGAGTCATCCTCCAGCTCTTTATTGTCACGTTTAGCCGAGGCAGGAAAAATTGAAAGTCAAGCAAAAACCGCAAACGTGACAAAGCAGACTTTTTACTCTCAGCCTGTGTGACGTCATACAGTCAAACTAAAGTATGCAGCCTGCAGGTACTCGACACTCTGCAGGACTCTGCAGACATCAGGTTATCAACAGGCGGTGAAGCTCACAGCTCGCAGTTAAAATCTCCACATTTCACCTGCAGAAACATGAACAGCTGAGACTGTCAGGTTTGGAGCATGCCCAGTTTAAACAGGCTGCTGTGAGTTAGCATGTGCAAATAAGTGTCTGTGTTTAAGAGTTTTGGGTCTAATGCTGGTTTCAGGGATCAGGTGCCTCAGACGGCAGACACATGGCTACTTATATCTCAGTTACACCACCTTAAACCTTGCGTGGCTCAGAAGTCCTAAACAGGGCTTTATGTGGCCGAGGACAGTCTAAGAGTCCGCGCTGTCAGACAAGCCAGGTGTGGTGAGCTGCAGGTGAGGGCTGGGCCGAACGTCCGCTGACGACCTCTGAAGGTGTCACTGCCCTCAGTCTGTTTTCCATGACTTCCTGTTTCCCCAGCGGCTCGTCTGAAATCTCATCACAGCCGAGTCTCCGAGAGGATGAGCAAACCTTTCAACCCCGCCCCACCCATACACCCCGTCCCAGCTCTGATGGATGGAGCTTTCTATTCTCCGTGCACTTATTTAATCAACCCTCCATTATGCACCATCGATCTCTGCCCCCCCCCCTAATTTGGACTGAAATACAACCTCCTCCCCCTCAAAGCTCCGGCTCCCCTCTGTCCTTCGTCAGAGTCCATACGCCGTCCAATGACTCACCGTGAATCAATAGGAGCAGAGGTCAAGCTTTTATCCGCCAATAAAGAGACTGTGTGCTTTTTTTCTCTTTAGCTGTAAGTCATCAAGGAGGAAGCAGCTGGATTAGACTTACAGGGCTGAGCTGGAAGCCTCAAAGCAGAGAAGCAAAGACACAGAAAGAAAATTTTCACTGCAAAATCCAGCTTCATGATCCCGATCATGCTGGGAAATGGAAAAATCTATCAGTTAAAGGTGGTTTATTCTGCTTATCTCAGGATCTGTGTTCTTATTCTGGCACAAGTTTTAATTATTTCTTATTTATCTGAATGGCTTTGTGCAGCAAAGTCCTCAGCCTGAAACAAGGAGCTGGTGTCCGTACACCTCTAATGTAGAATGACTAGTGCTGACTGGCTTATCTCTGACTAACAAACACATGTTGGTTGGCTAAATATAAAATCCTTTGTCTTATTCCTCTGTCCATGGAAAGAAAAACTGAGTAGAAGCAAATAAATTAGGTTTTTAAAAGCCTTTCTGAAGTAGCTTTGCATGTTTCACAAATCAAAATAATCTATCGTGTGCAGGAAAACACTCTCAGAATAAAAGTTTATGTCCTACGATGTCTCTCTGTTCCTTTAAAGCAGAGCTAATCTGTTAAATAGAAGCTCTGCAGCTTTGCATGAGTCACAGTTCATCCTGCGTCTGAAACAAGCTGTTTTAGCTCCTCCTCCTGCATTTAGGCCAAGTTTGGTGGGTGTGGCTTTGGCGTCTGCGATGACTATATTAGGAATATCCACCCTCTATGACACCATCCAGATCCAAGAGGAAAAAACTGAGATAATCAGAGTGTTTAAATCCACCTGGGCTTACGCTGACTTCTTTTCATGCAGGTCTGTGCAGCTTAAACAGCTTCATGATGATTATAAGAGACACAGTGACAAGGTTGCAAAGAGTGCAAGGAAGAAGGAAATCAAGGGGTTAAGAGCTGAGATCAGCCATGACATCAGCACACGACGGGACACGGGGAATAAAACAGAGTTCAGTAAAATAAAATAAAAACCTGGACAAATGGTCTATTTGCTCAGCAGGAAATAATAATCACCTCTTGGCTCTCCAAAGCTTTGGTGTGTTGATGTGATTTTTTTAAGGATATATGCTCCCAGACTTTCAGTGTTGCATTCACGTGCTGAAGGGAGAGTCTGACATGTGGGTTTCATCTGCTTGTTTTTCGGCTTTTTGTTGTTTCTTCATTTGCTGGAGTTACACTGAACTAAATCCACATAGTTGTCACGCTTCAGAGCCATTACTGTCTTTCAGGAACCACATCTGAGTGATCGTGTCAGAGTTTCCTCTGGTTTGATCTCTGTGCTTTGTACAAATGTTTTTGCAGAATAGAAAAAAACCTTTTTGACATTTGATCCAATGTTTCTGAGACCAAAGCAGCGAGGTGACGTCATCCTGTCGGCTGTCTTTAAGCTGTCTGGCAGTTTCCTGAAGGATCTTCTGTCTGTGGCGTTGTTGGTCTGGTGAAGGCGATGAAGTTTCTTATTTTTGGGTCTTTGGGTCCTGATTTGATTATTGATTATTTGTTAGACAGAAAGAAAAAGGTTGATGGTCAATCCGAGTCGCACCTGAGTAACATCATGGGGGAGAGAGCGGGGGTCAGGATGGGGACGTAGCGTCTCAGTTTGGATGACCTCTGCTGCTGTTGTCTCTATGCCCGCAGCCTGAAGAGACAGCCTGCCGCTGGTTTCGGCCTCCAGTACAGAGCTGCAGTCTCCAGGTACAAACCCCTGCGGGCAGGTGCGCTCGCGGCCGTGGGCTTCACAGCACTCAGTAACACAGCAGCTGCTTTTAAACGGAGGCTTCTTCAGCTAAAACTCCTGGCGGCACACAAGTGGATTGTTAGGGTTTTGTGCACAGGTGGTGTTTGAACCCATAACTCTGGCAGTTCTGTCAGGATCATGTAACACCTGAGTAACAGTCAGTAACCTCACCATCATTTCATCAGCTGAATAACAGGCTGAGTCTCTGCTAACGCCCTCTGAAGGAAGGACCTTAAAGCTTTTGTTGCTGTTTGTTAATGAAGCTGAATTCAGTTTTGGTTTGAAGCTCTCTACCCTAACACTAACCTTGTTTACATCAGGTAAGTCTGATACAGCTAAGCTGCTGCTAAACACCCAGACCTGAGACTGATACCCCCAGAAAGAAAAACTGCAGGTTTACACCCCAAAACCTGTCAACACTTCTTGAAAGAGGACCCTTTGTGCTTCTGTCCTGCTCAACATTTTATTCTTTCTTTCAAACAAGCTGTTGATGCTAGTTTCTATATGCTTGTTGTCTGTGACAATATTATATTGACACATCCAGAGAGTGTAAAAACATCATAAACATTCGAATCACTCCAAAGCCCAACTTTTGGCTCACAAATTACATTTTTGATTCATAAAACAGTGCAGCAGCCTGGCTGTAATCACTGTTTACTGCAACTTATCTATATTCAGATGACGATTCACAGTTAGAACCAGTTTAAGAGCATTTTTGACTCAGTCCAGGATGCAAACCAAACCTGAATGTGGTCTGTAGAGGTTTCTGTTTAAAAACAGTGAGTATCTGCACCTCAGGGGATGCTTGGAAGCCTAGACTAACCCTAACCGCCATATTCACAAAAATTAGAAGAAAGGTTAGTTAAACAGTTTAGAGAGAAATTTAAAACCAGCAGAAACAGTTACCTAAACCCGAAAAGCACATGGTTAACACTAAAATCAGCAAAACTGCTGAAAGAGTTCAACGTTATGGGTCATTTTTTAGCTGAAAATTCATAAATATATAGAAAAAGTGAAAATAGTTAAATGTGCTCTAGAAAATCTAGCTAGAAATTAAATTGATTGTTGAAATGTAGTTCAAATTAATAGCTCCACTGATGGAGCTATTAATTTTTAAAAAGTTTTTAAAAGCGTTTCTGATCCACTCTAATCACATGGATAAATGACTACATAATATAAATACTACATGTATATAGTATTTGTTTGACTCTAAGCTCTGCAGAAGATTTCCTATGTACCCAGCTCTACTGTGTGTGTAACAACAGCAAAACTTTATCTTTATCTTAAATATCTGATATAGCTAATGAAATGCACGAACATGTAAGCATGTCAAAGGCATCAATAATATCAGCTAAAACTTCATTCAATGTTGGAATATTTATCAAAGTAAATCTAGTGAATTCCACATATATTAGATGGAAACTGCTAGAAGAAAGCATTAAATTCTTAATAACACAGTGTTACAGCCTAAAAGTCAGACACAACAATGAAAAACGCATCTTTCAGGATCTTTACACCCATTGATGAGATTACAATTTGAGTCAGTGTTGATGACTAACTTAGCTTGTGGTTCGAAACATGCTTAGCTTAGTTAAAGTTTTTTTTGAGTACAACCTGAAGTAGTTAATACCATAACTACCACTGAGGCTAACTACTTGAGGCTCACTATGACTAAAAATCCCGGACGAGCCCCCAAGTACAAAACTGAACCTGATGACAGAACCATTTGGAAATCATTCTAAATAGGTAATAATGACATTTCTTTCCCTCTCCAGCCAGTACGGTGCACATCCTACCATGCAGCCGGCGCCACAAGTTCCACACCCACAGCAGTACCAGCCAATACCACAGCAATACCAACATGCACCTATGCAGCAAGCTCCACAAGCTCGGCCCCCACAGCAGTATCAACCAATGCCACAGCAGTACCAACAACCACCCACACAGCAGGCTCCACCCACTCAACAGAGCTCAATTCAGATCCCTGTTGGCTCCGCCCCCCCTAAGGTAGTCAGTACTGCCTGCATCTACCCTTCACAGCCAGGTGAGTTTCTGTTTTGTTTATATTAACTTGCACATATAATATTTATATACACATATTTATACTTCTTCCACCCACAGCACCACCTATGGCTCCAGCTGCAGTGCCACCGCAGCACCGCCCTCCAGCCGCCGCCCCGGCCCCGCTTCTGGCTGCTCCAGCATCCTCCAACAGACCCCCGTGGGTGACCGACTCAAACTTCGCTGATAAGTTCGACCCCGGCAAGACCACCTCCAGCACCATCAAGGTGCAGCCACTGCCCCAGGCCGCCCCTCCCCCACCAGCGTACATCCCTAACCCCTCCCCTGCTGGGCATGCAGCTCCCAGCCCCGCCCCCATCACCCCCAGCCCTGGACCCATGACCTCTAGCCCCGCCCCCTTTCCACCTGTGGCCAGAGGCGTGGCCCAAAGAGCGGAGAGGTTTGCAGCCAGCAGTCGCACGCCTCTATGCGGGGCCTGCAACAGCGTCATCAGGTAACGCACTGACACACTTCTGGAGCCTCAAGTGGAGATCAGAGGAACTGCAGCTGTTGGTGCTTTATTATTTTGCTCCTGAGGTTCCTCCTTTGGGTTAAAACGAGTGACGTTAATGAAACAATGTCACTTTAAGGGCAAATTAAAATCAAATTACTTAAAATGCTGCTGCTGTTGTTGCAGGGGTCCATTCCTGGTGGCCCTCGGCCGGTCCTGGCACCCCGAGGAGTTTAACTGTCACTACTGCCACATGTCTCTGGCTGACGTCAGCTTCGTGGAGGAACAGAACAACGTGTACTGTGAGAACTGCTACGAAGAGTTTTTCGCCCCGACCTGCGCTCGCTGCAACACCAAGATCATGGGGGTGAGAAATTTTCAGACACCATTTCTGATTTTATTTTCCTTTATTTAATGTTATAAAACCATAAGTTTTGCACTGAAATGCCACCCATATGTGACACTAGAGGCTGATTAGACCTTATTAAATCTTGTCACGCTGTATGTCGCAGGAAGTGATGCACGCCCTACGGCAGACATGGCACACCACCTGCTTTGTGTGCGCTGCCTGTGGGAAAGCCTTTGGAAACAGCCTCTTCCACATGGAGGACGGAGAGCCGTACTGCGAGAAAGGTATGCCGACACCACGCCTTCATCACAGCTGCGAGAAAAGCTGCACAGACATCAGGCAGACACAAAAAACTGTCACATGCATCACGCTCAGAGAAGGAACTGCTAATCAGAGTCTCAGTGCAGCCCCTCAATTTTAACTCCTCTTTCTTTTGATTGGCCCTGCCCCCACAAACAACAAGTGTGTGGAGCTTCTGTGTGCCCTGTGTGACATCAAAAAGATCCAAGAGTAGAACAAAGTGTGTGAAACAGATTAACAGGGATTACGTACTTCATGATTCACTGTTTTTGGACTCACGGCTGCCATCTTCAACACTTCCTATCTCTGTGTCGCTCAGATTACATCGCGCTGTTCAGCACTAAGTGTCATGGGTGCGACTTCCCAGTGGAAGCTGGCGATAAGTTCATCGAGGCTCTGGGTCACACCTGGCACGATACCTGCTTTGTTTGTGCGGTAAGGACCACGAGCAGCTGGGTCTGAGGGGGTCCGGTTGTTTAAATCTTCGATGCAGGGGAGCAGAGGTCAGTTTGAAGTTTTTCACCCCGGTTTTCTCGTCTGCAGGTCTGCCACGTGAACCTCGAGGGTCAGCCCTTCTACTCAAAGAAAGATAAACCTCTGTGCAAGAAGCACGCTCACGCCATCAACGTGTAAACCCGCCGGATCACGCCTCATCACGCCACCAACATGTGTGGAAACGCTGGGTTTTTTTCTTTTTTTTGTGCAAATTTCAAATTTCTGCTGCCTGATGATTCTGCTTCAGATCCATCCGACCCGTCGCATCACGGACTGTGGTTTATTTTTCTACCCGAAAAAGTGTGTGTGTGTGTGAGAGACTGCTGAGCTGCAGAAATACAGGTGACTGTAGGGAGTCTGCAAGGTGCCAAATTAAATATTATATTTTTTAGTGTTTAATAATAATAATCAAACTTATAACAACAAAAATATTAAACTGGCTAAGCTATGCAATAAGGATTAAATAGATATTTAAGTAAGTCTAAATAATAATATTATAATATGAGGAAGAAATTCTTTCTAATAAATATCAATAACAGAGTGTATGAAGTATGTTTATTTTTCTCTTAAACACGGGGTTAAAGTAGTGGGATATTTAGGGTTAAGAGGGTTAAGAGAGTTTTTTTTTATTATTTTGATAAAGTTATTATTTTAATGAAAAAAAATGTCAGAAATAAAAATTATAAAGTTTTATTAGTACTTTTTTTTGGCTTGGTTTGTAGTGTTTAAAATTTCAAGTTAACTTGTGAATTATTTCATATGAATGAAATTACAAATTTATTATAATTAAACTTTGTAGAGTGGCACTCTCTGGACTCCGTATAGCGGATATTGTTCTCACCATTTTTGGACTATTTTTGGTAATGTGCCTCTGTTGACTGTTTGAATGCGACTTTAATATTTTTATTTCCCTTTTAGACTAAAATAAAATTATATGAAAGTTTTTATGAGGCAATACGAAGTGAAACAACAGACTGCAGAGAAGCTGAAAAATCTATAAACAGCAGCAAATTGGAGATAAAAAAGACTGAAAAGTGTTTCTGACGTTGCAACCTGTCGTCACTACTCCGACTCTGGGGGCATGAACACACGACAGGTGACACGTTTCTGTGGCCCCGCCTGAGCAGGTGAACCTCCAGATGTTTTAAATGTGAAAACCGCATCTAAACGCACAGAGATACTGTGTGAGTGACGGAGTCTAGATAAACTGGAAACGTTAAACTGACCACAGAAGCTGTTGGGCTCCAAGTGCAGGTGTGCTTCTGCTCTCACGCCGCACTAAGGTGCATTTGGACTTGTTTGTTCAGGTGAACCTGCTCAGGTGAGACAGCTCTTCGACTTCACGTGCTTCGGGGGGAGAAATAACCTTGAATTTCATATTTATTCGACAGTGTGATCTTTATTGAGACGCTAGTATATCGTCACTGCTGCGTGCAAATGATTAGTTATTTGATTCATGTTTGTTTCAGAGCGCTTGGCATCACGTGGTTAAGTTTAAGTACTGATTTCATGATGATTTATGTGTGTGTGTGTTTTAACTACACTGTAAATGTGATAACCTTAGTCTGACTGTTAACAACACAATGGCTCCGCCCACACTGCAGACCGTGAATCCTCCCAAATCTGAAAAAGATTAGACTTTGTATTTTCTTTATTTTTTTTGTGGCATCAAACATGTGGCTGCTCTCATGGTTGTAAAACACAGAATAATCTTATATGTACTTAGATCATTACAGTTGGGGAAACGGACTTCAGTGAAGGTTTTTAAAAGCGTTTCTCTGTTAATTTTCATACGTTTTTAATACAAAGACAGTTTTTAGGAGCCTCTCTTGGCCATTAAAGGAACATCAGCAAACCACAACTTAATTCAGATCTTTCATTTGACTTGTTCTCTGCTAAGACTTAATCATTAAGCACATAAAGACTTTTTTACATTTTAAAAACTACGCCATGGTTCATGTTCTAATAACCAGTCACCCTATTTTAGCGTCCTCCTGTGGCCACTAGAAGAAGTGCAGCTAAGCAAACAGAAACTCTTGGTGTATTAAAAAATTCTGTAAACAGAAGAAGCATTGTGTTTCTGAAAGCTGGATTTTCCTTTAAAAAAATCTACGTTTTTGTTTTTTTACTTTGTTCCGCTTTTGTCATTAAAGGCAGCATGTTTTAGCACCACCTAGTGGCCAACAACAGAGCAACCCACAATGTAATTCAATTCCAGTCCTTTGTTGAGTTAAACTCCGTTGTAATGTTGGGTTGTGTTCAGTGGTTGAGAGGAGGCGGTCGAAACCTTAGCAGGATAGCAGGAAGAATACACGATCACACTGGTACTGGGAATTCCACAGCATATCCGTTAATGCACCTCCTCTTCATCAACCATACAAGGCCCGGTTGAACGGCTGCTACTTATCAAACATGACACACAGTGTTCATACAGCCCGTAGCGTTGCAAAGGTTTCTGGAGAGCAAGCACTTTGTTCCCATAAATCAGAGAGGGCAGTGGTGCACACTAATGACCTCATAACCCCTTGACTTATGTTACATTAAAGAGACACCACACCACTGTGACTGTAACAAACTGAATAATAGAGTATATAAAATAATTAAAATCATCTGACTTTGTTTACTTCCCAAACTGATTTAACACTGCTGTGGTGTTTTAGTGGCCTCTGGTGGTGATTAGAGGAAGTGCAATTGCGCAAATGGAACTTTCATTATATTAAATCATTCTATAAACAGAAAAGACTTTGTGATAAGTTTCTAAGAGATGAATTTAAAAAATGACTATAATGGGGGGTTTTGTTGTAATTTTTTCAAATGTAATTTTATTTTTGCATTTCACTACAAATCGTTTTGGGAACATCTAGAGGCCATGAGAGGAACCCCAACTAACCCCCATAACAATATAATATGATTCTTTTTTGAAAAATAAAATAAAACTCACATAAAAGAATGAAAAGCATCTGAACACACTTCGTATGTTATAGCAGCCTCAGGTGGCCACTAGAGGAACTGCAACTAAGCAAACAGAAACTTTCAGAATTGTGAAACGTTTGGTAAAAGAACAAGAGGAGCTTGGAACTAATTTTTATTTTATTTTTTTAAAGTACTACACTGTTTTCTGGAGAAAAATTTGATTTTTTCATCTTTAATTTGCTAGTACAGGCGAGGTGTTTTAGTTACACCTAGTGACCAGTAGAGGAACTGCAAATAAGTAAGCTTTTGGGTTGAGCACAGCTTATAAACTTTGGTTGTTGAGTAGTGTGAACGGAGCCTCTGATTCTTTGATTTAAACTTTAGTTTTATTCTGTGATTTAAATGAAAGCGTTTGTCTCCCTGCAGAGAACCGTGCCTTTGCTGAAATCCACCTCTGCTCGGTCTGACTGGCACACTGACCAGTTTGTGTGCCGGTGTACAGTTTTTACTCTGAATTGTACTTTTATACAGTTTGTGTGTTTTTCTGAGGATGAATGTGTGCATGCGGCATATCAGGATCAGTTTGTGAAAAAAAGACAAGCTAACGCGTCTGTTCACTGTTATTTTTGAGTGTTTGTAAGTAATGATGTCATACTGTGAGTGAAGAACTCTGCTTTACTTTTTGTTTAACAGGTTTTGAACATTTGAAGAGTTTTTGTGTTGCAGGTTGAATAAACTGAGCACTTCAAACACCTGGAAGCATCTTCTGGAAACATCTAATTGATTCATTTTTCTGATATGAAGATTTGTTTAAGAAGCAAGAAAATAAAAATATATTCAGCTCCTGAATGTGCAATCACAAATCAACAATTTTAAGCTAAAACTGAAATAATAAACTAAAACATATGAAATCTGGCAGGTGTTACAAAATGTTTCTACATTAAATTCAATTCAGTTTTATTTATACAGCGCCAAATCACAACAACAGTCGCCTCAAGGTCTTTATATTGTAAAGTAGATCGCACAATAATACATACAGAGAAAAACCCAACAATCATGTGACCCCGTATGAGCAGCACTTTGGTGACAGTGGGAAGGAAAAACTCCCTTTTAACAGGAAGAAACCTCCAGCAGAACCAGGCTCAGGGAGGGGCGGGGCCATCTGCTGTGATTGGTTGGGGAGAGAGAAGGAAGACAGGATAAAGACATGCTGTGGAAGAGAGACAGAGGTTAATAACAGATATGATTCAATGCAGAGAGGTCTGTTAATACATAGTGAGTGAAGAAGAAAAACTCAGTGCATCATGGGAATCCCCGGCAGCCTACGTCTATTGCAGCATAACTAAGGGAGGGTTCAGGGTCACCTGGTCCAGCCCTAACTATATGCTTTAGCAAAAAGGAAAGTTTGAAGCCTAATCTTGAAAGTAGAGATAGTGTCTGTCTCCTGAATCCAAACTGGAAGCTGGTTCCACAGAAGAGGGGCCTGAAAACTGAAGGCTCTGCCTCCCATTCTACTTTTAAATACTCTAGGAACAACAAGTAGGCCTGCAGAGCGAGAGCCAAGTGCTCTAATAGGGTGATATGGTACTACAAGGTCATTAACAGTGATGGGCACGCGTTACTGTAATCTGATTACTTTTTTCAAGTAACGAGTAAAGTAAGGGATTACTATTGCAAAAACGGTAATTAGATCCCCGTTACTTTCCCGTAGGAACGCTGCGTTACTGCGTTACTAAAACCGTTATTTTTCTGCAAGAGTATCTCATGACAGTGACGTAAGCGAGTGCGCCGTTCGTGACAACAGCTGTGTGCAGATCAACAATGGATCATATATCGAGTGCAGAGAGAGTATGAGCGTGCAGCGTTTAAAGCGTGGAAGTACTGACCTTACTTTGAGTTTGATTCCATAAAAAGTGACAAAAACATTAGTGTCCGCTGTGCGTGGGAAGAAAACTTATTTTTACAGCGAAAAAAACCCCTAAACTTCCAACAAGCACCGAGTAGCTACGACGTAATGGGAAACTCACAGAGAAACTCGCGGATTCTTCCACTGACCGCTGCACACATGCACCAGGGTAAACCTCCGCCTGCCCCACTCCTGCTTTACAGGTGAAAATAGAGCAACAGGACCGCTGAGTCTGTGACTTTATTTATGTTCTGCTGTGTTTTACTTGCATCTATTTGAAAGACTGAGTGTAAACACAAAAAATATTTTATTTTATGTGCTGGAATGTGCAGAAAATAGGTTTAAATGTTAAACTCTTCCAGTCAGAGAATGTTGCATATAATTACATTTTTGCTTGATGCATAAAGTTAAAAGATTAAAACTAATAAAACAAGTTTAAAAAAAAGATACTTTTCCATTTGATTACATTTTGTATGATGGATTATGCAGAAAAAGTAGAATTGGGCTGAAAGATCTATCGCTCTATCACCTCTTCAGGTTGTAAATCGTGTTTTTAAAGAGTAACTAAGTAACTAAGTAATTAATTACTTTTGAAAATAAGTAATCAGTAAAGTAACGGGATTACTTTTTTGGGGAAGTAATCAGTAATTAGTTACTGATTACTTTTTTCAAGTAACTTCACCAACACTGGTCATTAAGACAAGATGGGGCCTGATTATTTAAGACCTTGTATGTGAGGAGCAGGATTTTGAATTCTGGATTTAACAGGAAGCCAAAACAGGAGAAATCTGCTCTCTCTTTCTAGTCCCTGTCAGGACTCTTGCTGCAGCATTTTGGATCAGCTGAAGGCTTTTCAGGGAGTTTTTAGGACTTCCTGATAATAATGAATTACAGTCGTCCAGCCTGGAAGTAATAAATGCATGAACTAGTTTTTCAGCGTCACTCTGAGACAGGATATTTCTAATTTTAGAGATGTTGCACAAATGGAAGAAAGCAGTCTGATATATTTGTTTAATATGTGCGTTGAAGGACATGTCCTGGTCAAACATGACTCCAAGGTTCCTCACAGTGTTACTGGAGGCCAAGGTAATGCCATCCAGAGTAAGAATCTGCTTAGATACCATATTTCTAAGATTTTCAGGGCCGAGTACAATAACCTCAGTTTTATCTGAATTAAGAAGCAGAAAGTTAGCGGCCATCCAGGTCTTTATGTCTTTAAGACATTCCTGCAGTTTGACCTCAGCCTTTCCAAGCAAACCTTTGAAAACGCTTTAAAGGTTTGGTCGTTAGAAATAAACTTGAGTTCATCTGAAATGTTGCAGAGTTGCTATATTTACACTTACAAACACGTCACATGAGCGTCAGGCTAATCGAGCAGGGAGCCCCGCCCTCTGTCAGCTTGGATTAAGCTTTTGCACGTATGAAGCAGATGAGCTGTCAGATTTCTGCACGTTCAGCCTCTTTTTTAAATTGTTTGTAGACATTTTGGATGCGTAACCGTCCTCGTCTCTCCTCCGCAGCGGCTGGCCTCGGTCGGCCTGGACGCCAAGAACACGGTGTGTATCTGGGAGTGGAAGAGAGGGAAGATCCTGGCCACGGCCACGGGACACTCGGACAGGGTGAGAGCGTGCACCAATCAGCTTCCTCTGCAGTTAAGCCTCGCTGCTTGCCGCCGTCTGGCAAAGCCTCTGGGCGGTGCCGTCTGAGCGGGACAGAAAATCAGCGTGAAGCACCACACACCAATCAGATCTCAATAAAAAATCTTTTACAGAGTTTGAAAGTGTTTCCTTCTCATCGTACTTCCACTGTGCATGCACGCGTTTTCACATAAACCCGATAACGGACGTTTCTTCTGTTCTCCAGATCTTTGACATCTGCTGGGATCCGTTTCAGCAAAGCCGCCTGGTGAGCTGCGGCGTGAAGCACATCAAGGTAACGCAGAAATCGTCGTTTTGTGCTCGTCTCCAGAAATGTGGAAGTAAAATGTAACGTATTCCTCCTACCCAGAAATATGACTGGTCAGCACATTGACCTTCTCCACCTTCATGTAGCCGCTTAGTTTCACTCGAGGTAATAAAATAGTTCCTCTGAACGCCCGTCATTAAATATCTCTAACGAGCCGAGAAGGAAGCAGATATAAAAGCTGGAGACAACTCCCAGCTCAGCTTCTCTCATCCAATCAGAGTCCAGTCCAGATATCAAAAAGCACCTTTACATGGTTCACTGCTGTGGATTTAAATACAAGACAAATCCAGGACAATTTAGATTGTTTTTTCTTTTTTATTTGCTGTTTTAAACACAAACACGACCAAAGCGTGCTCGGTGAGTTGGTGGAGATCACTCTTCCCCAGCCTGCTGGAGCCTCCTTCCCAGTGCTCTCAGTGTTCTCCTCAGTGGTATGCGCAGTAACCCTCTCACAGGTGCGTCCTCGGCACTCTCTGTTTGGGTTCCTTGTTCCCTCCGCAGACCCCTTTCTCTCGCATCTCCGTCACTTTCTCTCGCATCTCCGTCACTTTCTCTCGCATCTCCGTCACTTTCTCTCGTGTCTCCGTCACTTTCTCTCGCCAGAGGTGTGGACTCGAGTCACATGACTTGGACTCGAGTCAGACTCGAGTCATTAATTTTATGACTTTAGACTTGACTTGAAAAAATGTTCTAAGACTTGTGACTTGACTTGGACTTTTACACCAATGACTTGGGACTTGAATTGGACTTGAACCGGTTTACTTGAAAAGACTTGATATTTTACCCCAAATATAAAATTTAACATGCATATTATATAGAGATTGAAAATGTGACGTCATTCACGGGTAGAACCGCAAAGGATTCTGGGAACTCGTGGCAAGCGGTACTAGCGCACGCAGGCTTTCAATTGAAATCAGTTATACAGCGATAAAAAGAAACACAAAAATGGCAAGAAGCTGTTGTATTATTAACTGCAATAGCCGGTCGCATGACAGCCACGGGAAGCCGACGGGTAAAGAGATCGGTTGTTATCGGATTATGTCGTTGAAGAGAAATTGTTCGAGCCATGTTTCCGAAGTAACAAAGACGCGACTGGATTGCAGCCATTCTAAGACCAAATATAACGTCCCAGAACACTCCAGCTCACAGGTTAGTCTGCTCCAAGCATTTACACGAAGGTCAGTGTTTTTTAGTAGTTAATACGTCATTTTCATAACATAATTGGTGATATAGGTTACAAGCAAGTCTGGCGCTGAACAGAAATTGTCGCGCTATGCTCCTTTATTTATTGTGCATAAATAGTGAATTGTCCTGACACAATATTGCGTTTCGCTTCTGTTATTATGGTACATTGACAAAAACATATACTTTTATTCACAGGATAAAACAGGTTTTTTGTATCACTAATTGCCCAGTACGATTACAGCATACAATATTATTGTCACTGCTACATTTCTGTGATGCTACCAGAAATTATTTCCACTGCTAATTAATTACCGTTGAGCTCAAAGGTCCTATTAATAAACGGTTAAGGAATGTGTATTTATGACGACAATTTGTGAGACTGGTAAACTTATGATACGTACGATGGTCTTTCGTTCTACACGGTGCATTTCAAGGTCCTGTACCCATCCGTCGGTAAACTGTACCTGGGCTTGTTGCAGTGACCTGAAGTTACTAAACTTCATGAGTGTATGCACTCACTCCAAGAACCGTATGATTATAAATATGCATATAAATATGCTACGATGAGATAGCTGACTTCATCTAACTAGCAAATGTTGTCCAGGCTACGTTGGTGATACAGTTTTTTTAATGTGTATGATATTTTTGTCATGCGATTTTAAAGCCGGTCCTACAACCGCATCCAAGAATAACATGCAGCGTATCTCAGAACTGTCGGTGAAAATTATTCTTGGAGCTAGGTTTAATTGAGCTGCATTTTAAAGAGGTGCAATTTCACAATTTGTGTATATTTTCTACGTTCACTTTTGTCATGTGTTGAGAAAAACACAGATTTAAAATTACATGGTCTAATATTTACATTTAGCATAACTGCAACATTATTTTTTCGTTTTTTTTTTTTAAAGACTCGAAAGGACTTGAAATTCAAAGTTTCAGACTTGTGACTTGACTCGGACTTTTACACCAGTGACTTGAGACTCGACTCTGACTTGCCTGACATTACTTGAGACTTGACTTGAGACTTGAGGATAAAGACTTGAGACTTACTTGAGACTTGCAAAACAATGACTTGGTCCCACCTCTGTCTCTCGCATCTCCGTCACTTTCTCTCGTGTCTCCGTCACTTTCTCTCGCATCTCCGTCACTTTCTCTCGTGTCTCCGTCACTTTCTCTCGCATCTCCGTCACTTTCTCTCGCATCTCCGTCACTTTCTCTCGGGTCTCCGTCACTTTCTCTCGCATCTCCGTCACTTTCTGTCGTGTCTCCATCGCTCTCCAGAAACTCTTCCATGAAGCGGTCTAAAACCGGAAAGCCATCCTCCATGAAATGTTCAATGATGCTCATCACATCTTCACGTAGCTTTTCCAACGCCTCTGGCCTGTAGATTCTGTGTGATTCTTACTCTGAATCTGAATAAGTACGCGGGACCACTGTGTGCGGTAAGACCATCTCTTTTACTTCCTGTAAACTATCTACCGGCATGCATTGCCAGTGCGTAACACGTAATTACACAATCAAACAGTGAACACATACTGCCCATACAACAAATGTACCAGAGACAATTATGAATACACCACATCTCCCCTTTTAAACAAAAACAGAATATTCCTTTTCTCAGGACAGAACTTCTCTTTTTCAAAGCCATACAAGAACATCTGGCAAACAATCTGCATTACATTTTTAACCTTTTGTTTTTGTTTTCTTGTTCTTTTCTTTTCTTAACAACTCTTTTTAGCTTTATTTTACTGTGCTCTACAAAACCCTTATAACACAGTTACATAACAACAACCTTTTTTTTTTTCTTACAGATCTAACTTTTTAGGTTTAACTATTGGCCTCCCTGACTTGGTTCTGACCACATCAGTGTTAACAGGTGTAGCAGGGATCACACTGGGTGTTTGAGGCTTCTGCAACACAGGCACATTAGCAGGTTCATGCACAGGTAAACTTAAAGGAATCAAATGCACACGATTACGCCTCACAGTCCCTTGTGGTAACTCCACTGTGTATGATCGGGGTGTAGAGTGATTTTGGATAACAGTGCCTGTAGTTTTGACATCAGTCACCCAAACTTGCTCTCCTGGGGACAGGCTGCATAAAGGTTTTGCGCGGTGGCGCCTGTTGAAGTTTGCCATGTCCATCATCCTCTTCTCCCTTTCCTTTCGAGCGAGCAGTGCGTTGTCCGGCAGTGTGGGCTCCAGCTGCGATGGAAGCATCGGCAGTGTGGTTCGCAGACGTCTGCCCATTAAAAGCTCTGCAGGGCTGTATCCGGACTGCAGTGGTGTAGCTCTATAGGCAAGAAGAGCTAGATAAGGATCAGCTGCTTTTTTCAGAAGATTTTTTACAGTCTGCACAGCACGTTCTGCTTCTCCATTACTTTGCGGAAACTTGGGACTGCTTGTGATGTGTTTGAAGCCGTATGCTGCTGCAAAGTCTGTAAAGATTTGACCTGAATACTGTGGTCCATTATCAGACATGAGGACCTCTGGGATGCCGTGACGGGCAAAGAAAGATTTCAGGTGAGTAATGACATCGTTTGATTTTGTCCTGTTTAACAAAGCAATCTCAACAAATCTAGAGTGATAGTCAACAGCGAGAAGGTAAGTTTTCCCTCCCAGCTCGAAAAGATCTGTGCCCACTCTCTGCCATGGGCGGGCAGGGTATTCTGTTGGCATGAGTGGCTCACTGTTATTGTGTCTTTCTTGAATACACGTTTTGCACTTGAGCACCATCTCAGAGATTTGTTGACTCAGCCCGGGCCACCACACTGTTTGGCGTGCACGAGCTTTACATTTTACAACACCTTGATGTCCTTCGTGTAGTTTTTCCAGCACCTCGTTTCTCATTGCTGAAGGAATGACAAGCCGTGTGTCTTTTAACAAAAGGCCGTCTTCAACAGTGAGCGTGGCTCGGTCAGGCCAGTAATTTCGCAGTAAAGGCTCTTGTTTTGCATGTTCTGGCCAGCCTTCGGTGCACATGTCCATGACGCGAGCACACACACTGTCGCTTTTCAGTTGTTCCTTCAGTGTTTGCATATATGATGAACTGACAGGCATGTTTGCTACAATACTGTCGACATATATGTCTGTGCTTTCCATTAGCTCTTTGTCTGACAGGTTCATTGGTTTTTTCAGAGGTGAGCGGGACAAAGTATCTGCTGTCCAGAGCGATTTCCCTGGGGCGTACTGCACAGTGTACGAGTAACGCATGAGTCTCATTCTGAATCGCTGGATCCTGGGTGGCAAGAGATCCAGAGCTTGTCCTCCCAGTAAGGAAACGAGAGGTTTGTGGTCCGTTTCAAGACAAAAATGTTTACCAATCAGGAAATCACGAAAACGCTCACACGCCCATGTAGATGCCAGTGCCTCTTTTTCCACTTGTGCGTATCGTTGTTCTGTAGGAGAAAGGGACCTCGATGCATACGCCACTGGTCGCCATCCTTCTTCCCACAGCTGCAAAAGAACACCTCCGAGACCATAGGATGAAGCATCTGCTGATACTTTAATGTCTCTGTTGGGGTCATACATTGCGAGCACTGGGGGTGAGGTCAGGGCATCTCGTAATGTTTTGAAAGCTCTCACTTGGTCAGTTCCCCAATACCATGCGTTCTTTTTGGAAAGAAGATCTCGCAGGGCTTTGTCTTTTTCAGCTAAATGGGGGATGAACTTGCCCACTTGATTCACCATGCCCAGAAAACTGCGCAACTCTGACACATTAGTTGGCTCTGTCATTTCTGTAATTGCCTCCGTTTTCTTCGGGTCAGGACTGATTCCTGTATCCGCTGTGATGTGACCCAAGAAAGCAACCTTGCTCTGGGAGAGCTCGCATTTTTCAACATTCAGCGTTATGCCTGCTTTTTCCAGTCTTTGCAGTGTAGCATGGAGACGGGAATCGTGCTCCTGATGGTTACGTCCCCACACCAACACATCGTCAATGTGACACACCACTCCTTCGAGACCCTCGATGACCTCCGCCATCATGTGCTGAAAGTGTTCGGGCGCTGAGTTGATCCCAAACGGTAGGCGGTTAAAGTGGAACCGCCCAAAGGGTGTGATGAAGGTGGTGAGTTTGGCAGACTCATCGGACAGGGGAATCTGCCAGAAGCCCATGTTGGCATCCAGTTTGCTAAACACTTTGGCTCCTGCGAGCATTCCGAGACTTTGTTCAACCGATGGCAGCACATATTTTTCCCTGCACACATACTCATTTAGTCCGGTAAAGTCTACGCAAAGTCTTAGCCTAGGGCTGTTTTTCTTTGGAACAACAACCATGCCGGCACACCAATCCGTTGGTTCCTCAACTCGGGTAATGACACCAAGCTCTTCCATTCGTTGGAGTTCCTCTTTTACCCTTCCCATCAGAGGCAGAGGAAGCCTTCGCGGAGTTTTGAGTGAGTACGGCACAGCATTCGGTTTGAGTTTAATGTGATAGGCCCGCTGCACTTTCCCTAGACCATTGCAAAGTTTAGGGTAAGTAGTCTTCAGAGTGTCCATTGAAACCGCGTCAACTCGCACCAGCAGGCCAAGAGCTGTAATGGCGGGCAGGCCTAGCAGTGGAGTGCTCAGGTTTCTTACAACATAGACCTTCTCTGTTGTCTGTTTCGCTCCGTAGTTGAGCTGTAGCTTTGTAAAACCTGCAACGTCCAGTGGTGTTTTTCCAGGGCCTAACAAAGGTTTTTCTGGCTGCTGGAGAACTGGTCTGTGTTCGTTAGCAAAAATCTTTGATAAGTCTGAGTCAGCTATTACAGTCACATCTGCTCCAGTATCCAGTTTGAAAGTGATTTTTGCATCTTTCACTTGTATGTTGGCTGTCCACGCCTGGCCGTCACTGGAAACTGAGCCTAGGAAGAAACCTTGCTCCTCTTCCTCCTCAATACTTTGCACTGTCTTGCTTTGTCTGCAGACTCGCTGGTAGTGACCTTTTTTTCCACATAAATGACATTTTGCATCATTTGCTGGGCACTCAGGTTTCGGATGTGGAGAGCCTCCGCACTTGTAGCATTTGTTACTTTGTCTCTTGCTATATTGCTGTTGTGTTTTGACAGTTTTATTTTTGAACATGTTGAACTTTGTTTTGTCGTGCTTTTGTATCACTCTGTCAACTGTTTTCGCATTTACATGCATTACATTTGTTTCACTTCTCAAAGCTGACTGTTGCTTTTTGATTTCTTCTGACTGCCTGGCCATATTTATAGCTTTATCCAAGTCCAAGTCTTTTTCCATCTGCATGCGCTCAGACAGCCTCGTGTCGGCCAAGCCCACTACTATTCTGTCTCTTATCAGCTCATCGTGGAGCGGTCCGTAGTTACAGTGCTCTGCTAATGCATGCAAGGCAGTCACGAATGCATCAACAGTCTCATTCGGCTCTTGTTTGCGCATATTAAAACGTGCGCGCTCATAAACAACATTTTTCCTGACAATGAAAAAGTTGTGGAAGCTATCTCTCACTTTAGCATAGTCCCGTTGGTCTACATCACTTAACTTTAGTCCTCTCAGGACGTCATCCGCTTCGTCTCCCATACAATATATGAGAGTGTTCACTTGATTTTCCTCCGAGCTCGCAGACAGATTACTTGCCTGACGGAATCTCTCGAAGCGACGGACCCATCTTGTCCATTCGTGTGGTTTGGAAAAATCAAAGGGCTCCGGTGGTTGGATGCTAAACGTAGCGCTGGGAGTGCTAGCCGCGGTGCTAACTCCTGCCCTCGGACGATCGTCTACGTCGTCATTCGGCATTTTGTTTCCACCTTCCCCTTCTCCTCACACTCGGCAGATGTATGGAGTCTTACGAGTCACACAGCACTTCTGACACCATGTGTGATTCTTACTCTGAATCTGAATAAGTACGCGGGACCACTGTGTGCGGTAAGACCATCTCTTTTACTTCCTGTAAACTATCTACCGGCATGCATTGCCAGTGCGTAACACGTAATTACACAATCAAACAGTGAACACATACTGCCCATACAACAAATGTACCAGAGACAATTATGAATACACCACAGATTCCATGAATGGTGGCCACTTCATGACTGGCTTTAGCGTCCTTAGCCCCGTTTTTCTTTTTAGGCTTGTGTTTCAGGTCGTGGTCCATGTTTGCTTCTGTGTTTGTGAAGAAGTAAGCTCAGGTGTGTTTAGTTTTAAACTCTGCAGAGGGAACTGCGATGTAGCTGTTGTCAAGGTGATCATTGGTTCTTATGCAGACAGGGAGGGCGGCAGATTTTCATAGCATAACTTTAACCTTTCACATGCTCACTGTGGTGGTCTGAGCTGAATTTGTTGGGACATCTTGTGCTGACACAGTAAAACATGCTGTGCTTCATAAATTAGAGTCAGAAAGAAGGAAAAGGGAGGGCTTGTTTTAGGGCGGGGCTACTGTGTGATTGACACTTCTGGTGCCCGTTGGTCTTTCAGTTAGCCCCTCCCCTCCCTCTTTACATGTGCTTTTGAAACTAAGTCCATCGTTAATCTGTAACGTATTCCTCCTACCCAGAAATATGACTGGTCAGCACATTGACCTTCTCCACCTTCATGTAGCCGCTTAGTTTCACTCGAGGTAATAAAATAGTTCCTCTGAACGCCCGTCATTAAATATCTCTAACGAGCCGAGAAGGAAGCAGATATAAAAGCTGGAGACAACTCCCAGCTCAGCTTCTCTCATCCAATCAGAGTCCAGTCCAGATATCAAAAAGCACCTTTACATGGTTCACTGCTGTGGATTTAAATACAAGACAAATCCAGGACAATTTAGATTGTTTTTTCTTTTTTATTTGCTGTTTTGAACACAAACACGACCAAAGCGTGCTCGGTGAGTTGGTGGAGATCACTCTTCCCCAGCCTGCTGGAGCCTCCTTCCCAGTGCTCTCAGTGTTCTCCTCAGTGGTATGCGCGGTAACCCTCTCGCAGGTGCGTCCTCGGCACTCTCTGTTTGGGTTCCTTGTTCCCTCCGCAGACCCCTTTCTCTCGCATCTCCGTCACTTTCTCTCGCGTCTCCGTCACTTTCTCTCGCATCTCCGTCACTTTCTCTCGCGTCTCCGTCACTTTCTCTCAGGTCTCCGTCACTTTCTCTCGCATCTCCGTCACTTTCTCTCGCGTCTCCGTCACTTTCTCTCGCGTCTCCGTCACTTTCTCTCGCGTCTCCGTCACTTTCTCTCGCATCTCCGTCACTTTCTCTCGGGTCTCCGTCACTTTCTCTCGCATCTCCGTCACTTTCTCTCGCATCTCCGTCACTTTCTGTCGTGTCTCCATCGCTCTCCAGAAACTCTTCCATGAAGCGGTCTAAAACCGGAAAGCCATCCTCCATGAAATGTTCAATGATGCTCATCACATCTTCACGTAGCTTTTCCAACGCCTCTGGCCTGTAGATTCCATGAATGGTGGCCACTTCATGACTGGCTTTAGCGTCCTCAGCCCTGTTTTTCTTTTTAGGCTTGTGTTTCAGGTCGTGGTCCATGTTTGCTTCTGTGTTTGTGAAGAAGTAAGCTCAGGTGTGTTTAGTTTTAAACTCTGCAGAGGGAACTGCGATGTAGCCGTTGTCAAGGTGATCATTGGTTCTTATGCAGACAGGGAGGGCGGCAGATTTTCATAGCATAACTTTAACCTTTCACATGCTCACTGTGGTGGTCTGAGCTGAATTTGTTGGGACATCTTGTGCTGACACAGTAAAACATGCTGTGCTTCATAAATTAGAGTCAGAAAGAAGGAAAAGGGAGGGCTTGTTTTAGGGCGGGGCTACTGTGTGATTGACACTTCTGGTGCCCGTTGGTCTTTCAGTTAGCCCCTCCCCTCAATGGCGTGTCCAGCGGGGTGGCCTGGGGGGGCACAGGCCACCCCCCAAACCAGACTGGCCACCCCAGGTGCCACCCCAAAGGCAAAACAATAAAATTCAATCAAATATCAAATGTCCGATTATGTTTTCACGGTGACGCTCAGATATCCGAGTGTAAGTGAATGCAGCATCGCTTCTGCGCTATGTGCATCACGTTAGCAAAGGTAGGAGAGCCAAGCGCGAAAGACGTCACTGCAGGAAACAATTTTTCGGTGAAAGAAAATGAGGACAGAATAAATGTCCCGGTAAGTAATATTAAGTTTGTTGAGTTTAGTAAACTTCGGTGAAATTAGAATACCAAGGAAAAAATAACACTTAAAGAATTATTGCAGCCGTGGAATATTTCAGGCAGTATGCTACTGAGGGCAGCTAACATAAGAGTTATGAGTTATAAGATATAATCTAAGTCGTAACATTGCTGTATGGAGCTGCAGATTTGGTTGCAGGTTAACATAGCTGGACTGGCCATCGGGCTTATTTGACTTATTTTTTATTTTTTTTGTAACGGCATGAACAATGAGAGGTGGTGGATTGGCCAGATGCAGGTCGATGTGTAGAAATAACTCCGTTGTTTGGTGGTGGCTATGGCGGGGCTTCCACAGAGGCAGCAGGTGGATGAGGGAAGGGGAGGCAGGAGGAGAGACCCGAGGCAGCCACCAGTCCGAGTGTCAGGTGAACTGAACTTCAGGTAAGAAGTTATGACCTGCAGTCTATCTGGGTCAGATATGAACCAAGTTTAGGTGGAGTTTATTTTCGTTATGCTGACTTTTTACTGTCAGTTGCAATAACTCGTACTGCGTTCTAGCCAGCATGATGGAGTTTTTATACAGCTGGGTGGTGCTATGATGTTACTGATAGTGAACTTTATTTTATTCATAAGGTTAGTAGAGTTGCCAACGGCTCCTTAAAAAAATGGAATGGTCCCTCATTCAGAGAAAATATTACACGTTTCGTATTGAGCTGAGAAGAGACGCAGTTTGTCCTGGACTTTAGCTAGAATGGAAAAGACACAAAGCTGGATTTATTCTGTCGTTACGCTGCACAGCTGCCTCTCCTCTCATTCTCCCCCCTCCCTCTCCTGTTGCTACTTCAATCATGAAACTGATCAATGATCAGCTGATCGGCTTTTCTCTCTTGTTTGTTTATCGCCCACTTTGCGCCAGAAAGAGGAAACCAGCAGATATTGCGCTAAACAACAGCAGCACGTTTAAGCTTGATCAGCTGTTGTTAGAATTTATTTAATATTAATTTCTAGTATCAGCTGATGTTTGCTGGAGCCACAGCTGTAAAGCTGCTGGTCATGATGTCGGTTTGGATATGTGGTGAGAGGGAAACATGAAGATGAAACCAGGAGATGTCCTTACTGAACCATCAGAGCTGAACAGGTGATGGAGAAACAGGTTTACCTTTTAGGTGACATGAATGAGTTGAAGTTATCAACTGTTTCTGAGAGACAAATAACACCAGGATCCTTTTTTATGTAGCTGACAGCTGGTAACTGTGCAGGGGCGGGTCTAGGAAAGTTTTGCCAGGGGGCCAGGTAGGGCATTAACAGGGAAAGGTGGGCACAAAGAAATACTTTTCTTTCTTATTCTCATTTAAAATAGCTAGTTTTTATTAAATAATTATCTAAATCTTACAACCAAAGTTTTTATCTGACGTAAAATGTATAGAAATCATACATATACCAACAAGACTGTACATCACTGTCACAACAGGGTTTGTTTTCAGTCAAAGTCTTTATGGCTTTACTACCTGGTGGGTCGGTCTGTAGTAAAAATGCCCAATTTTTTTGTCCCAGTCCAGCCCTGCAGGTTATACTGGCAGTGTCACCATGCCAGCTGACTGTATTTCATCATCAGCCAGTGTTGTTCTTTATCAATATTACCAAAGTTTACCATAAGGCAGCATAGAAAGTATTTACTTGCTTTCAGGTTTTATTCAAATGTTAGTCTTTTCATTTGTTTCCCCACTTTTTTCCTGTTTCAAAATCAAACACCAGTTTGTGAGAAGATTATCTTCTTTTTTTAACAGGCAGAGAAAGTTTTGCATTGGCATTGGCTAATTTGTCAATTGTTTGTTACAAATGTTCATATTTTAATATTCAAAAATGTTTTTGCCCAAAACATATGTGCACTATATGTCAGTAAAAATACTATGCAAATATTGATGTCCTTGATTGCTGAGTAAACACTGACAAAACACTGATTGTATCTCTTGTACTTTATCAACGCAGTATCTAAAAACTTTGCACCGTAGTGGTTAAAATCTCATTCTAATAAGAGTTAAAAGTGCATTTGGTTATTAGGTTTATAGGATTATTGAATTATGGTTAAGGGTTGGTAGAATTTTTTTTTTAAACATTATCTGCCAATTAAATCTGCCACCCTTCTCCAAATCTGTGCCCCTACCTGGCCCCCCCAACAAAAATTTTCTAGACACGCCACTGCCTCCCCTCACTCTTTACATGTGCTTTTGAAACTAAGTCCATCGTTAATCTGCGTCTAGGACGCAGATCTGGCCTCGAACAGTAAGAAGGTGTCTCCCCGTCTCCTTCCTGACCGCCTCCGTTTGTGTTCGCAGTTCTGGTCCCTGTGCGGTAACGCTCTCACACCAAAGCGGGGGATTTTCGGGAAGACGGGCGACCTGCAGACCATCTTGTGTGTGGCCTCGGCTAAAGATGACATCACGTACTCCGGGGCGCTTAACGGAGACATTTACGTCTGGAAGGGACTCAACCTGATCCGAACGGTCCAGTCCGCCCACAGCGTGAGTCTCACCTCTGCTTCCCGTCGCAGCAGAAGGCCAGCGTGACACTCGTCTGCACGTCTGGCTGACGTGGGTCCATCGTTGCTTCATTGTGTGGATGCGTGTGTGTTCTCAGGCCGGTATCTTCAGCATGTATTCCTGCGAGGAGGGCTTCGCCACGGGCGGCAGAGACGGCTGCATCCGACTGTGGGACGTCGACTTCAAACCCATCACTAAGATCGACCTGCGAGAGGCCGAGCAGGGATACAAAGGTACGGTCACGGGGTCACCGCAGGTCATTACAGCAGCAAAGGTGACAGTGTTGCATCACACAGGTGCACACAGGGACGAGGTCTCAGCTTCTAACACGATTTAACAGAAAAGGTTCGTTTGAGGCTGCAAAGTTAAGGTACGGAGAGGGGCTCAGGTGGGAGGGAGGGGCTCAGGTGGGAGGGAGGGGCGGGTTTATCTCTATTCTAAACAATGAGGAGGAACGGTCCTTACATCCCGACGGTTCTTTGTCAGCTGAAGGTTTTAAAATGACCTGATTTTCTTTGAGGAGGTTTCTCATCTTTATTTGACCTGATTCAGCTCAAATCCAGAGGTGGTGGCTGTTTGAACCCCTCGCCTCCCCCTCCTCTGAAATGTCGCTGCCCAGCAGGAGGTGCAGACGTACGCTCTTCCTTCAGGAGCAGCTCGAGGGCGAGCCATTAATCCCACCGCCTCCTTTTAAAATCTCCTCTCTGAAGATTTTGAGGAAGAAGTTAAAAAGGAAGAAAAGATGAAAGGAAGGAGGCAAAAGTTTTGTCAGTTTGAAACGAGTTCTCCTCTTTAACACATCTCTGCTGCAGACACGATGGAGCTTCTGATTAACCGTCAAAGTTCATCTCCTCAAAAACATCCTGAAACCAGTCGCTGTGACATCTGTGGACAGGAAATGTGGGAGCATCCTGCTCTAGGACAGCTTTGCATGATTCTCCTTGTTTCTTATAACGCTCAACGGTTTGAATCCGTCCGAGTTCTGACATTGACCGACGTGACCCAACAGATACAAACCTGCCATCTCATGGTGGATTAGTCTGAAAGGCTGCTAATATATCGGCGCCTAAAAATGTTGGAGTTCCACGCCCGATGAGACGACGAGCCCGTCCTCTTCGCCTCTCGCTGCTCTGTACGTGGACAGGAAGTCGCTTTGTTTCTGCTTCCTTCTCCTCTCCCACGGTGCGCCGCGCTCTTCCTGCGTCTGAAGCTGAAGAAAAAATAATCGTTCCCAGTTATTTCCCACGTGCCTCACAAACTCCTCTGCTGTCGGCCTGTTTTGGCTGCTGAACCTCTGGAGTTTCTAACAACATTACAGGAAAACATCACATGCTGAGCGATGCCATCAGCCACAGCAGATGCTCTTAATTGGCGAGCGCTGAGCTGCTGAGCAGCCCTGCTAATTACATTTCCGATGGTGGAAAAAAGCAGTTTTAGCAGCAAAACTTTAAAAAAACACGAAGGTTGAAGCCGAGCTGAGTCAGCAGGTTGAACTACATTCACAAAGTCCAGATCTCCCTCTGATCAGACACCTCCTGCGCTCCTCCTGGGGGTGTTCTGAACTGAGATGAATGATGTGAGTGTCCACGTGTCTCTGCTGTAGTGCAGGTGTGCGTTTCAGTCGAACCGGATTCTTTTCCTAAAACTAACCGAATCATTTTTGGTGCTTTTAAAGTGAAAATAAAAAACGAAGCAGTCCAGAGGTTCATGGAGCTCCGTCCACCCTCACCTGGCTGCACCGCCACCTCTCCAGCCTCCAGCAGCCAGCGACAGCGGAGCTCGTCTTCATTTATTTAGTGGATTTAACCACCGAGTTCATCAAGACCGAGGACCTGCTTCCTCTGCAGCGCTGTCGTCTTCCATTTTTATCCTCCTGTTTGCTTCTTTTCCTCTCCACTGGTTTTATTTTTGTCTTTCTCCTGATGTTTTGACAGTTTTGTGTCACCTTACCTTCTCCTTTCCTCTCCTCCCTCCTTCAGGTCTGTCTATTCGCAGCGTCTGCTGGCGAGCCGACCGGATCCTGGCAGGGACGCAGGACAGCGAGATCTTTGAGGTGAGGAAGAAGACGAAACCTCACGCTGTTCCCTCCCTGCGGCGACGCGTTTCAAAGAGTTTTATTTTTGTGAAGACCTCCTGCTGACACGCAGGCAACAAAATGTTCTCATTAATCAAAACTGTGAAGAGTTTCTAATGTCAGGCAGTTTTAGCAGCTCAGATCGGCACTGAAACGTGCGTGATGTGGTGCTTTAAAATGTGAAAACCTGCTCTTGAGTTGTTGTACCTGTGCAGGTGATGGTGCGGGACCGGGACAAGCCGCTGCTCATCATGCAGGGACACAGCGAGGGCGAGCTGTGGGCGCTCGACGTTCACCCCAAAAAGCCTCTGGCTGTCACCGGCAGCGACGACCGCTCCGTCAGGTCGGTGCTCTCTTTGGACTGTGAATCATGCAAAGCTACTGTGGCTGAGTGTGAAAATGGAAGCACAGAGCTGAGGCGAGCAGAGTGATACAGATCCTTACACTGAGTGCTGCTTTGGCTCTTCCTCACAAAATCACTTTGTTTTCATCTGTTATGAACAAAAACTGACAAATCTGAACCTGAAACAACCTGAAATCAGCTCATGGAGACATCATGTTGCATTTGTACCTTTCTTAAAAATATCAAAGATTATAAATTTAACTTGTTGATTACACCTCTGTGTGTGTGTGTGTGTGTGTGTGTGTGTGTGTGTGTGTGTGTGTGTGTGTGTGTGTGTGTGTGTGTGTGTGTGTGTGTGTGCACCTGTTTCCATGGTGAGGGGACGTCTGGTGCCTGTGGACCTGATTTCAATTCAATTCAGTTTTATTTATACAGCATGAAATCACAACAACAGTCGCCTCAAACTCTTTATATTGTAAGGCAGACCCTACAATAACACATACAGAGAAAAACCCAACAATCATATGACCCCGTATGAGCAGCACTTTGGCGACAGTGGGAAGGAAAAACTCCCTTTTAACAGGAAGAAACCTCCTGCAGAACCAGGCTCAGGGAGGGGCGGGGCCATCTGCTGTGATTGGTTGGGGTGAGAGAAGGAAGACAGGATAAAGACATGCTGTGGAAGAGAGACAGAGATTAATAACAGATATGATTCAATGCAGAGAGGTCTGTTAACACATAGTGAGTGAAGAAGAAACACCCAGTGCATCATGGGAATCCCCGGCAGCCTACGTCTATTACAGCATAACTAAGGGAGGATTCAGGGTCACCTGGTCCAGCCCTAACTATATGCTTTAGCAAAAAGGAAAGTTTGAAGCCTAATCTTGAAAGTAGAGATAGTGTCTGTCTCCTGAATCCAAACTGGAAGCTGGTTCCACAGAAGAGGGGCCTGAAAACTGAAGGCTCTCCCTCCCATTCTACTTTTAAATACTCTAGGAACAACAAGTAGGCCTGCAGAGCGAGAGCGAAGTGCTCTAATAGGGTGATATGGTACTACAAGGTCATTAAGATAAGATGGGGCCTGATTATTTAAGACCTTGTATGTGAGGAGCAGGATTTTGAATTCTGGATTTAACAGGAAGCCAACAGGAGAAATCTGCTCTCTCTTTCTAGTCCCTGTCAGGACTCTTGCTGCAGCATTTTGGATCAGCTGAAGGCTTTTCAGGGAGTTTTTAGGACTTCCTGATAATAATGAATTACAGTCGTCCAGCCTGGAAGTAATAAATGCATGAACTAGTTTTTCAGCGTCACTCTGAGACAGGATATTTCTAACTTTAGAGATGTTGCGCAAATGGAAGAAAGCAGTCTGATATATTTGTTTAATATGTGCGTTGAAGGACATGTCCTGGTCAAAAATGACTCCAAGGTTCCTCACAGCGTTACTGGAGGCCGAGGTAATGCCATCCAGAGTAAGAATCTGGTTAGATACCATATTTCTAAGCTTTTCAGGGCCGAGTACAATAACCTCAGTTTGATCTGAATTAAGAAGCAGAAAGTTAGCGGCCATCCAGGTCTTTATGTCTTTAAGACATTCCTGCAGTGTAACTCATTGGTGTGTGTTATCTGGCTTCATGGACAGATAGAGCTGGGTGTCATCTGCATAGCAGTGTAAATGTATGCTATGTCTTCTAATGATGCTGCCTAAGGGAAGCATGTATAATGTAAACAGAATTGGTCCTAGCACTGAACCCTGTGGAACTCCATAATTAACCTCAGTGGGTGAAGAGGACTCTCCATTTACATGCACAAACTGGAGTCTATTAGATAGATATGATACAAACCACTGCAGTGCAGTACCTGTAATACCTACAGCATGTTCTAATCCCTCTAATAGGATATTATGGTCGACAGTATCGAACGCTGCACTGAGGTCTAGCAGGACAAGCACAGAGATGAGTCCACTGTCAGAGGCCATAAGAAGATCATTTGTAACCTTCACTAAAGCTGTTTCTGTGCTGTGCTGAGCTCTGAAACCTGACTGAAACTCTTCAAATAAACCATTCCTCTGCAGATGATTTGTTAGCTGTTTGACAACTACTCTTTCAAGGATGTTTGATATAAAGGAAGGTTGGAGATTGGCCTATAATTAGCTAAGACTGCTGGGTCTAGAGATGCTTTTTGAGTAAAGGTTTAACTACAGCCAGCTTGAAGGCCTGTGGTACATAGCTGATCATTAGAGATAGGCTGATCATATTTAAGATCGAAGCATTAATTAATGGCAGGACTTCTTTGAGCAGTTTTGTAGGAATGGGGTCTAAAAGACAGGTTGATGGTTTGGAGGCAGCAAATATTCAGAGAAACAAATCTCTTTCATTTTTATCTGTCATCAGTTTTCTGTAACTCCAAACGAAACACATGACTGTCACACCCACACATCATACTCATCATCATCCTCATCGTCTGACCATCGTCATCATGATAACGATCGTCGTTCTTGTTGAGCGATGATAATGCTGTTCGTTTTGGAGCCACCAGATGGAGCTAGTACCCTCTCCTGATTGCATTTCAAAATAAAAGCCTGCGGGTTTTTGAGCAGCAGAGATTGGACTCAGAGAGGAGTGAAGAAGGGAAGAGATCTCACTCTGCCACCAAAAACAGCTCTTAGACTACATCACTGACTTTCTAGGCAGTTATTTTTGTTAAAGCCCCAGATTGCCAGTGGCTAAAAATATAAAGTAAGTTTATAAATTATTTTTAAATCAACTTTCCAGATGTATAACAAAACCTCAGATACGATGCTGACTCGGAGGATTGTGTATTTATGTGTTTTTGTAAAGATAGAAAAAGAAAATATGTCGCTCAGCTTTTAGAACCGACAGGAAGCCCAAACATACATTTGTATCATCAAATACCATGTTTTGAATTAATAACATTTTATTTATTGTTTTAAATTAGCATTTGAATCAGTATTACATATACCTCATATAATAGTATTATTATTATTATTTGCAATGGTGAAGCTCAGCATTTATACTTTCTTTATTTTTTATTTTGCTGAATCATTGAGACTGAAATAATTAGAATGAGATTTTACAACATGTGTTTCCTTTGCCCCCGAAAATACCAAAAGAAGACAGTTCTTTATAGTCATAACGAACGTGATGATTTATGTCATAGTTCATTAACATAAGCCAAATCACAACCACTGAGGCACTCATTTATTTGTCCATATACTTTTATTTATTTATTATCTCACTCCTTTTGCCTCTTCTTATTGTCCTTGTCTTCAGCGTTGTGCTGCTCTGTTGTTGGTTAATTGGCCCCTTGGGGATAAATAAAGTCTTCTGATTCTGATGATCAGGACCAGGTAATTCTATTTCTAGATTGAAGGTTTTTATTTGCAATTTGCGCACAGGACCAACAGTCCATGCACACTGGAATTATTGTGCAGAGCCCTCCAGGTCAAGTTACACTTTTTACAAGATATAGACAAAGCAAATAAAAAAAGGAAAATAGAAATAAAGGAAGGAATGTAGCAATCATAGTGAGGGTGGTAATACACTTCCTAGTACTGGATTAGATTGGATTGGATAAAACTTTATTAATCCATCGGGTGGGTTCCTCCAGCAAATTCAGTTCAATTGCACGCATAACATTGCACTTATTAATGAATCCTTCATACTACACACATGTTCTAACTTGCAGGTCATTCAGGTACACAGGATGCAAATAATGCTGGACAAAGAGAAAAAGGAAGAAAATAGAAAAATAATTGTTTGGGTTTTTTTAAGGAGTGAAAATAGGAGAACGCGAGAGCCTCACACCTGGGCCACTCAAAACCTCAGGTCCTCTGAAGTTACCTGAGAGGTGAAACAGTGAGCGCGTGCAAATTTTCCACACACCCCTCGTTCCGACCGGAAGTTCGGCTGGGTGTTTTGTGCTGCACAGTGAGTCATCGCGAGTTCAGGAGACGATCTCTGCCTGGTATTCGCTTTTCTGTCCAACAGCAGCGCAAACCCGCAGAGGCGAGCGGAGCGCACGGAGCGGGGGACGCCAACGAAAAACGTCTGGAAATATAGATTTCTGTGCGGGATAACGGAGGCTGGCGCGAGCTCGAACCGGACTTACAGGATGAAGTAACGCGGGGGAAAAAGGTTCGAACATCCAGGAGACAGTAAAGACACAGGAAGAAAGGTGAGTCAAACGATCCCAAACTTCAGTCCAGACGGCGGATCTGAGCGTCGTCTATTTACTGGAGCACACGCACTCCCTTAGGATTTTTATTTTTCAGTGAAGCAGCTTTAAGTAGACCCGTGTGTGTGTGGGTGTAAAATAATTTTAGTGTGTTTAACTGTGGATGTAAGTTAAAAAATGAGAATTAAATTTTATCCGTGTACAGATTTTATTTCTGTGCCAGCAGATAGACGCATCCCCTCCTTCTCTAACTGCTGTCGTGGAAAAAAAAAGTTGGCTGTAGTTTTGCTGCAGCAGAAATTTGGCTCGTTTTTGATTTAAAAAGTGACAGATTATCGCTTTAAACTCACAGGGGCTTTATTTAAACCCTAGATTCGGACTATTTTGGGGTGTAGGGGTGTTTTCGGGGGCGTTTGGTGAAGTTTGTTTCGGGAGAATTTGTTTCCAGCTCGGTTAGCCGCATTCCTGTTAGCGCTGCTAGCTCCGAGTTAGCTCTGAGCGGGTTTAAGGTGCTGAAACGAAGAAGAAAAACTGGTTAAAGTTTGTTGTCAAAGTTTTTTTACGGCGCTTTTCGTTGCTGACCTTCAGTGTTGTTAACCTGGTTAGCATCGTGGGCTGGGCAGCCGTGTTTCTGTATGTTTACCTGCTTTAAACTCTGATTTTTGACCCACCTGAGCAGTCAGGTAAAGCCACCTGTGAGCTCCAGGTTTCCAGGCTGCTTCGGCGTGTTTTAAGGTGGTTTTGATCTTAGTTCTGTCTCTTGTTTATTCCGCCATGTTTCTCGCTTTTAATCATTCACGTGTCTGCAGCTCATAATCAATACAGTTCACTGATCGACTAATCGATTAACTATCGCGGCTTTTATGTCTTTGCAATCTGAGAGGTTTTATAAGGCAGCATGAAAGAGTCACTTTTATTTTCTTGTACCTCCTTAAAAAAATCTTAAAGTACTTGTTTAAAATACTTTAAATTTAAACTAAGGCCATTTCCTATTTTTAAAATGCGCGGACATGGGAGTAATCTTTCCAATAATCTGTTTATCAGACATCACAGATTTTAAATCAGCTTAAAAAAGTGCTGCTGTAGTGCAACAGCAGGATGAAAGAGTTCCCGGAGAGGCAGCTGATTCCTGAGCACCTTTAATGTGATGTCATTCACACCTTTCTCTAATAAAAAACTAAACACCTGCACATCCACCTGCCCAGCACTGTGTGAAACAGTGAAGCAGTCCTCTAATCCAGGTGTGTCAAACTCATTTTACATTTGGGGGGGGGGGGGCTTGATTTTTAACTCACGGTTTCTGTTAAACTGCAGGATCTAACATTCAACCACATCTGGCAGCTCATACTGGGAACAGTTTAATCACCTGTATATAAAACCATTACTGGAACAGCCCAATCATGAGGCACATTCATCTGTGGCCTTGATTCAGTAGACGTCCTCCAGGTTTCGTTGCAGCACAGACTCTCAGGGTGTTTGCTCATATGAAAATCTCAAACACGAGGCCGACACTGTAGGAGAAGTATGTGGGTAAAAGCGAGCACAGTTACCTGGACCAGTTTGTTTTATTCAGTAAAAACGGTGTGTGAGCTCTTTAACGATGCTCTGTCATGTTCAGCTCATATGTGCGTTTACTCACCCCTGTCGTGTTTGATCATTGATGACCAATGCAGAAATAATAAAGAGGAGATTTAACGTCACAACAATAATAATTTAATCCAAGTGGTCTTTAGAGTCCTTAGAATTCTCTTAAGATGAAATGTGATGTGAGGTTTTCAGAGTCGTTGTGTCAGACGTTAGTGTGAAATGTAAAAATAACTGTTGAAGCGTTTTTGGCTCTGGAGGCAGAGCGAGTCCAGATGTGCAGGGAAAACACTGAAGCCCGAACTGCCCGCCTTGTGTGGGTGAATGACATGAAATTGCCAAACATTAGTTTAATTTACAGCAGGAGTGGGCGATATGAGTTATGTCACAATATTTCTAGAACATTTGGGATCATCCTACCAGTGATGCTTGCATCTCTGCAGCAGCGTCTGTAAATGTAAAAGCAGTGACTTTACAGACAGTGACGAGGCGTTAGCACTGGAGTTTACATGTGTTTACATGTGATTTGCAGCATCTGCTCGATGGTGTGTGCTGGGTGTTGAAGTAGCTCCTGCTTTAGGTACTAAATCATCATCGTCACAGGCTGCTCTCGCTCTCAGACATGTCTGGCCTTGTCTTGCTGTTGCACACATTAGGGAACTTAAACATGACAACATGACGCTATAATATCAGTCCAAGTTTTATACCAGCGTTGGTGCCGATGATATGATTATAGAGGCACATGGTCGAACATCGCCTGAAGAGTTTGTGGCATGAGAACTGCAGCGTGTTGGGATGGTTGCAGTAAAATCCTGCATGAAGCGATCCTCGTACATGCTAACGACCGTCTGTTTGATTATTAGACCACAACCTTTAGATATACAAAATACACGAGTATTTGGGTGTTTGGTGCTGATTTCCTGGTTGTTTGCATGTTTGCTTACTGAATATGGATGCAGGGATAATAACACACATATTATTTTCACTGTAAGCCGACTGCTGATGCCTCGAATGGGCCTCAGATAAACATTTTTGACCCGCATCGCTTTAGGTGGCGTCTTTTAATGGCTGCTGAGGAGAGGAGGAAAACCTGTTTGGCTGCCCCTGTGAGACCTGGCTGCTGGCATTTATCTGCCTCCTGCATATGGGTCATTAAAAGGTCTTCAGTGACAATCAGGAAGAAGAAGCTTTAGAAATGTTGCCGAAAGTAGATGCCAACCCTCTGGGTCGTCTTCTTTGTTTTGTCTTTTGCTGCGTCTTTAACTCTGTTAATGGTACAGAATCTTTTAATATTGTTTAATGCCTGTTTGAGTATTTTTAAAAGCCTGTAGAATCTGTAAAGGTGTATATAGCCTTGTAGGGGTTTTTAACATGTTTAGAAGCTTTAACTGTGTCTGAGTTCTGTTTAGTGCATCCAAAGTCTTTAAAGAGTGTTGTGTTTAAAGTCTAAGGGTGTCTAAGCTGGATGTCCGTCTGTGGTCTGTTGAGTAGTTAGCTTTGAGATGCTAACAAACAGAAACCAGACAGTCTGTGCACGCATCCAAACCTCCACAGTGTAAACGGCTGAAACCACCAAATGATGTCTTCAGGTTCCTTTTTCCTGCCTGCAGCCTCACGTACTCTGTTATAATAAATATAAAGCATCATTTAAGTTTCCTGTATTTTAAAAAGGTCTACAGAAAGCATCGATGTCGTTGTTGCTCTCACAGCCTCTACCTTTGCAGGCCGCCTCCTCTTCCTCCTCCCTGATAGGGAGCAGAGGCACACGGCAGGGCAGAGAGGGGGTGTTAGAAATTAAAATCTAGTATTATCCGTATGTCAGGCAGCTGTACATTCCTCAGCCAAGCCCAGATCGCTGTAACCGAAATAACACTGACAGCAGGCGAGTGAGCGAGGCCACAACAAGAGAAACAGAGAGAGAGAAGGGGGGGGGGTCTGAAAAAGATAAGACTGGCAGTCGCCGCCTCCTCCACCACCTCCTCCTCTTTGTGTCATAAAACCACTGAATCTTTATTTTTTGAGTCATGTTTATAGTTTAAAACAAAAAGAAACATAAAAAACTCTTTAAAGTTTCAAGTGAAAGTTGTTTTTGTTTTGTTTTTTAATTCTTTTTGTCTTCTTGAAACCTAAAGACGTTCCCAGGGATTTGTGATTTCTTCTGTTATCCCATAATTAAATGATCTATACTTATAAAATGACACCAGTCCTCTGCACTGGGACCAGACCAGTGTATAGAAAAACACCAGTTAATGCTAATGGAGTCTTGCAGGGTAGCTGAACCCTGTGTCCTTGTGCAGCCACAGATTACATTTTCTTAGCCAAGTGTGCAAAGGTGTGTTTGTCATCTTCAAACAGTCGTCCGTTTAATCACGGACAAGCCTCACGCTTTTATTTTGAAAGTTTGACTTTTTATCAAACAAAAGGGGAGGGGGCATTAGTGAGCTCTTTTGTGAATGGGGTCCAGGTCACACAACCTTCCCAACCTCCAAGCAGTCTGAGATGGCCTCCCCTTCCTGAGCCTGAGGCTACGTCCACACTAATGCGTCTTTGTTTGAAAACACACTGTTTTCTCTCCGTTTTGGCCGCCCGTCCACACTGAGACGGCGTTTTCCCCGAAGGAAAAAACAGCGTTTTGAAAACGCTCTCGAAAACGAATACATTTGAAGGTGCTTATGTGTCGCAGTGTGGACAGAGAAAACGGAGACTTCATATCAGTCTGCTCCAGAGCTTTTCTTCTTTTTTCTAATTCTCACTCGCTTTTGCAACTTTGTACTTTTGTGTTACTCGCAGCAACGACTCCACCTCATTGTGAGTCCATTTAACAAACTCGGTGCTTTTCCTCAACATTCTGCTGCCACGTTTCAAAGAGACGGAAGTAAATAAGCGGCAGACAGAAATGAGGCAGGGCAAATCTTCTTGCGCTTCACACATGTGCAGCACTGGAACATAAGCGTTTTCGGCCATTTCAGTGTGGACGCACAACTCTGTGAAAACAACTGAACACGCTAGTGTGGGCGCGGAGCGTTTTCAGACGAAAACGCCATTTTCAAATCTATCTGGGCCAGTGTGGACGCAGCCTGAGGGAGGTCTTCCTTCCCACTGTTACCAAGTGTTTGCTCACAGGAGGTCGTCTGATTGTTGGGCTGTCAGTATTTACAGTATAAAACACCTTAAATGTGACTGTTTCTTGTAAGTTGGTCCTTTGCAAATAAAACTGACTTTAGCTGAACTTAAAACATTGAATAATTCTGAAGTGCACACTCAGGCCTGTGAGTCCCGTTCAGCCATGGCTCATCTCTGCCATTCAAACACACTTCGTATACTGAACTGTACATTTATTGTCTTTCAAGAAGTCATTTTTATTCAGTGTTTTCATAAAAGCCTCATTTTTATGCATTTATGCTACTATGGAGAACACGTGAGTTGAAGGACCAGTTGGAAACCTTTATCCAGCTGCTGATGTTGTCATTGCTCAGCTCTGCAGTCTGAGTATCACTGAAATGCAGCCACGTGCTCGTTTGACGTTTTCACTCATTTCCTCTCTTTCCCCCACGAGCTTGCTCCCGTCTCTGTTCCCGGCCTGCACCACTACACTTGAGCCCCGTTCCCATTCGTACCTGCTCGGATCGACTCCCCGCGGTTTTCAGGGTTTTCCATTAGGTCATAGTACCTGCTCGCCAGGGGTCCCAAAGCGATTCGTACAGATATTAAAATGTGACGTTGTCAGGCTGCATGCCATCGATTGGCTGGTCAGTGGCGTCACTCGATGAGTCACGAGCGCGTCTAAATCACGAAAATCAAAACCACCATTTTTGAAACTGCTCAACGTGGGAAACGGCTACTCGTGGTCCCCGGGTCTGACAAAAAGCCACGGACCGAGCAGCAGGTATATCGTCGTGACCGCAACGTGAGTCACCGCGCCCTCGGTTATGTCTTCTCAGGCGCTCAGAAAGAAAACCAGAGGAGGTGAATCACCCTGGAGACGGGCCGTAGCTGTGATGGTGGTTGATGTGGTATGGCTAAAAAATCCCAGTTTGAGTCTGTGATACAGGAAAATGCCATCCCTGCACACACGTCAGACTGTGTTTGTGGGAATTTTGTGTTCAAACTATAAAGAAAAGAAGATGATTGAGATAAATCTGACTTTTGAAGTTTGTTGTCCCACAGATAAGCCCTGTCCTTGTATTTGAATTTTAAAACTCAGACTCGCCGTGTGGCTCGGGTGGAAGAACGCGTTACTTTGCTGGTTTGTCTGTTATTAACCCTTGTGTGGTGTTCATATTTTTGTTACTCAGCCAGTGTTCATGGGTCTGGTGGACCCGCTAGAGTTTTGGCTTTCCAAATTAACACTATCAAACAATTTTATGTTAAATTACTCAACAGATGTTTACTTCATCCCAATTACAAACCATATGAACAGCAAACATGGTTAATTTTTTCCCTTTACCTTTGTTAGATCACATTTATGAATTAATGTGCTTCTCGTTTTTTGTTTTTTTTTTATAAAATGTTATAAAAAAATAAATCCGTTATAATCAAGTGGAGTGAGTGTAAAGACACAACACATTTACACGTGAAGCAATATGTTTCACAACTAAATGACATCAGCTGCTCATCAATGGTGATATTAGGCCCAGGTTTGTAAAACAGGGGGAGGTGGTGCACACACTTATCCCACACTGTCCTGATGGCAGCTAGCTTGTCTCACTGCCGTCGAGCTGGTCTGTCGTCTCGGTTATCAAAACGGATAATCCTGGAAATTTTGTGGAAGTTTTCCAGAGACACTGATGCACGGATAGGTTCTTGCCGGTTTCTGCATCCCACAGGGATTCTGTCGATTCCCCTTTGGACCTTAAAACTCCTGCAAGGATAAAAACCCCAAAGTAGGCCTTTGGGGTTCTTAGATTAATTTGGTCTCCTTCCACCTCTCTCCAAAAACACACCTTCCTTCTAGATTACTGCAATCCAGAATAATTTTCTGGATGGAATCTGGGATGAAAAGCTCAAATGAAGACTTGATGTCCTGCACATGAGTAACTGCCAGCCGTGTTGGCCCTGGCTGATCACAGTAACAGCTCTGCAGGGTGGCTCATTTCTTGGGCAAGAAGACCATTCAATTTCACCAGTTATTGACATCCATATTTCTTCACTTGCTGTCTGGTGGGCTTGTTCTGGTCCTGGAGCTGGCTGCAGATGGGGTACTCGTCTTCGTTTTGTTACTAAATGATGCTCAACCTCATCCTCTTCTTCAAAGTCACTGTCAGACTCTGAATTTTCAGAAATGTGAAATATTCTGAAACCTCTTTGTCAACATCATCATCTGAAGCCCCTCTCTCTTCCAAAATCAATTGGATGGCCCTCGCAGCAGATAATCTTTTGCCATCTTGATCAGTTGTGATAAAGAACCACACTGGCAAAGTCTTATTTATAGTATTATGCCCCTAATTTGCAGGTGGGACAGGGTATGAGAAAATAAAATTTGGATCCCTCAAGAAAGAGGGTAAAATGTGCAGGAATGTAAGAGCAGACGGTGTTGATAGTTGAATTTTCAACAATGTTGCAACTTTGTGCGGAGCAGGAGGGGAAGAAAACACTATCAGCAGCACCAGAGAGGAGGAGGACAGAGTGTGGGAACACAGGACCTGCACTTTCAACACTTTTATTAGACCTGGGTCCAGTGGACCCGAACACCTTGTATGTAATGTAAATGCGTGGGGGGAGGTACAGTATGAGGTCACTGAAAATTAGTTCAGATTTATGTTCTTCAGAGAAAATAAGCCAAAGCCAATGAATTTCAGGTTGAAAAAATAATTAATTGTTTAATTTTTCTTTTGAGAAAAACTGAAAACGGGTCTCACAGACCCGAACACCATACAAGGGTTAAATAGGATTAGATAATGGATGAAAAAAAAAAAAGAACAGCAGAAACTTTTCTCTTCATCTGAAACACGTCTGTGAGGCTTTTTAAGATGTCGTAAACAGCTCTTGGTAAATGGCCTGTATTTGTATAGCTTTACTACTCCCTAAAGACCCCAAAGCGCTTTACACATCCAGTCACGCACACATTCACACACTGGTGATGGCAGCTACAGTGTAGCCACAGCCACCCTGGGGCGCACTGACAGAGGCCGGGCCCTCTGACCACCACCAGTAGACAACAGTCTCATCACATGTTTGCCAGCTTCAATGTTCAAAAGTCAAACCATTATTTTTAGCAGCAGTGTGTGGACTAACAGGCAGCTCTGGCCTGTCTGATTGTTTTTGTGGATAAAACTGGAATAACAGAAGATCCGGGACTCTGAGCGGTGTGAGCCACGAGGTGGTCAGAGGAAACGCTGGCGACGTGTGTGTCGCTGTTTCACATCCATGCAGTCGCCCAACAGAAGAAAGTATAAACGAGAACACAAAATTATTAATATCAGGCGCAGGCGGCTGCAGAAACTGTAGGCGATTTGTTAATGATTCATTATTTGTGAATCATCGTGACACGGCAGCTAGCCGCTGGTTTTACAACGTCAGGTGACGCGGTCGGTGGTGGGTGGGGCCTTAAAACTCACGGCCCAGCTCGCTGCTGGAATCAGATGTTCTGTTAAAGTTGGCGTGCTGCTGTGCGACACGCTCGCGGCGTCTGATTTAGGGTTTTCATGCTCAGTTTGTGTCGTTTTGATGCTCGGGGTGTTTGTCTGGTGCTGGCGTTATTTCTCCACGATAACCTTAAACACTGAGGCAGGCTGATGGTGAGCAGCGAGCACACAGGAGAGCTGAAAGCAGTCTTCTGGTTGTTCAGGCTCCTTTTCGGGCCCAGCTCTGTTATTAAAAGCTGCTTTACAAACTCACTGAGCTTCCCCCCCCCCCCATCTGTTTCTCCTCCTTCCCAGCGCTCCGTCTCAGTTTTCCCTCTCCTGGGAGACTTTCCACCCTCGGAGGTTGAGCTCGGGGATCTCTCCCTTTTCCTCTGCTCTATTTCCACCTCTCCTTTTCCTCCTCCTTCCCTCCCTCCATCCTTTTCTCGGAGTGGGTTTCCAGTCTGGCAGGCTGGGGATCAGATTACTCGGAGTCTCGGAGGCTCTCTGGCGAGGTGGCATTGCTGGAGGAGGAAGAGGAGGAGGGATGAAGGTAGGAAGGAGGAAAGGAGATCGGGTTTCACATCTCCAGCGCTCCCTTCTGTCTGCCTCGCCTCCCTCCTCCTCCTCTCCCCCCAGCAGCCTGGAGACAGAGTGGCTGAGCCAGGGAGGAAAACATGCAATCCACCCTCCTCCTCCTCCTCCCCCCCTCCCCCTCCATGCGGCCAGCCTCTGTGCAGATAAATAAAGGCAGTAAATGGGAGCTGAGCGCACAGAGGGACGATTCTTCACCTCCGTCCCTGCAGAGAGATTTCATGTCCTCCTCCTGAGCGTTTTTCCTTCTCCTGGATTTGTGGCAGAGGTCACTCGGGTGTAGATGAATCAGTTTGTGTCCATGCGTTACTTTTTCTAACATGGTGACCCAAAGTGTGGGCCGAGGACCCCTGATGGGCTGCTTGGATACCGAGGAGGGCTCGGGCTGATTTATAATGAATACTGTTTAAGGAATATATATAATAAAAGTTTGGTTGGAGATTTTTCTAGGTGAAATCTTTGATGGTGATTCAGATGATTTTTCTTTCTCACTCAGGTTTTGTAATTTAGTGAAAAATGTCTTTGAAATATTTATATTTTAACACAAAGCTGAACTAATGAAACATTTTTTTTTACAAGTAATGTTTAATGTTCTTCCTCTTCTGGCCTGTTTTTGATCCAGAACTTGTTTTGTGTCTTAATCTGGAAAATAACGATGTATGATGTAAATCACCCTGAAGGAGACGCCTCAGCTTCAGCTTGTGATGCTGAGAGTTGTGTTAAAGGTTTGTGTTGTCAGAACATAGTTTGAACTGGCCTGCAGCAGTCTGTGTGAACGACTGAGCTGCCCACCCGCTGCTTCTGTAAGCATGTAAGCCTGCAGCTTGTTGGATGTTGGAACGTAGTGTAAAATGCTCCCTATGAATTCCCAAACTGATGAATGCAAATAGCTGAATTTATCGACATCAGCTGAAGGTCGAAACCTCCTCTATGCTTCGACCTCGTCCTTCCTCCAGCGGCTCCAGCAGACCTTCAGTGGTATCGATCTCAGCTTTAAATACACACCACCCATCCCAGTAAATAATTCAGCAGACCCCCCCCCCCCAATGAAGACAGATGAATACCCTCTCTGCTTCACGTCAAACCGGCTCTTTTAAATGTGATTACTCGTGCGGTCATGTGACTGCAACGAACAGGGCTGATTTCCTCGACTTCAGATATCTGAAGTCTCACCAAACCACAGCAGAGGAATCGGAGCTTTCTGTCCCCTCATCACAAAACCTCGTTACAAAACAAGACTTTACAGTGTTTGAAGCAGAGTTGGTGTCACCAACTGGCTCCAGTCAAGTTTGTCTCACTCTGGTATTATTGTGGGGTCTTTACTTTAAGTGATTTGGTGCTGTGTAAAGAAAATTGAAGTGAAATTTCAAGCATGAAGTAAAGATGATGTATTGGAGCATCTGCAGACCAAACACACATTTCCTGGACATTTATAGACAGAAATGATTTCTTTAGTTCTGTTTGACCACAGCTCTCTACATAAGTATGACTTCATTCTGTCAGTTTGTTTTTAGCAGAAGTTAACTAGTTGAAGTTAGTCTCCTTTAGGAAATCTGTTGTTGTTTAAAGGAAGTCTGAGGTTGTCTGACTGATTCATAGGAAGAACTGTCAGACGTCTGTTTCAGTTCCTCCTTCATTCTTCAGGCAGATTTGTTTTTCCTAATCCTCCTAGCTGGTGGGGGCAGTGGTGATGGCCCCTGACCTCCATCCTGACCCCTCCCCTCCGTGTCCAGCTCGTTAACGGAGCCGTCTCCTCCCCACCTCGATCGTGGACTCAGGATTCAGGTGACGGTGGATCTCTGCCTCGGTCCTCCAGCCTTCATGCTGTTTGCAGTAATCAGTTTTGCACGAAGTTTAATGTGTGCACTGGGTTGTTCTCAGAAATGGCTGAATCTTATAGACCTACACAGCGAATAAATGCCTGAGCAGCCCAGGCTACCAACACACAGACAGTCAGCAGGTAACCGTACAATCTGTTTTTGTGTTTCGGGGGAAATAATTGTTACAGCATCACGAGCATCCAGCAATCACACGTTCATTTAAACTCAGATCTTTTTTCCTCATAAATTCAACTTTTTTTATCTGTTTTTTGTGAAGGGTGTGTTTGAGTTTGGGCTCAAGTTTTTTGAGTTTCAGAAGACCGAAAGCTTCTACGGCACTTTCTCTATGTGAGAACGACAGTTCATCGTTAATCAGCTTCATTGAAATTGTTGTAATCTGCTCTGAGTGCAGGTGGAGGCGTCTGCTGGACTGAGCTACAAACGTCGTCGGGTTAGTTTAGACACAAGTATCAAGCACATTGTCGTACGTATTAGTAAAGGTTGGATTTCTTTGTCGTCTTTTTAATGTCAAAGCAGAAAATCTTATGCGTGAGTGTCACATTGGCGCTCCCTCTTCATTTACTGCCCTGTTCCCACTCTTTCTTTTGCCAGTTCTTAAGTGGTGAAAATAAGCAGAGTCTGGTTTTTAAGTGCTTTAGAAGTTTGAAAATAAATCTGAAGCTGAACTATGCAAACTGTTTGAGGACCGAGCCGTTACAGCCGAGTGTTTACGGTCCTTTTCTGTCTCAGTCGGTTTGTCTTGTACGACCGGCACCCCTCAGTTTTCCCACTCCGCCCGGGGTCTGTGAACACAGCGCCGCTCCCTCCTGGTTTCTGCTCGTTAATTTCAATTATCTCTGGCTGCCGGCTGCTGTTTGCTTTGATGCCATTAGTGTCTCATCCCTGCGCTCGTCTTCCTCTGTTGGTTTTGTGAAAGCTGGGATCTGAGACGTGGGACATCTGAACGCTTTGCTTCCACTTCCTTGCAGCGCCGTCCAGCCCTGCGGTGCACGCTGAAGACTCCGACGCTGTGGAAAATGTAGGTGAACAGCTCAGTACACCTGTCACCGCTGCAGGTGAGACAGTTGGAGCAGTTTCCACATGTTAATTGTAATCTGCCCGAGCATCACTAAGAGCATCCGACAGGAAGACGAGTCACATCATCAAAGTGCAGAATTGAGGTCAGGAGGGTTGGGTCAGGTTAAAACGTCATTGATGCTCTTAGCTCCTCCCCCTTTAAGGAAGCTGTCTTCTGATTGACCGCCCCTCGTAAGCACCGTGACCAAAGGCAGTGTTTGCATTTGTAGTATTCCACACGCACGGCTGATTGTCGGGCTGCAGCGCCTCGTTCAGGGTCGATCCTCTGATGTGTGTTGTGTTCGGGGGTGGTGATGTAAAACGGCGAGTTTGGTGGCCAGCGGCACTGGCGGTTTCTTTGGGAATCAGGTTGACGCAGTGTGGCCTGAGGCGAAGCAGACGCACAAGCGCTATAGCGAGGCTTCAGCGGCGTTTAAATGCTGGACTTTGTTTTCTCTCCCCGCTGCAGACAGACCTCCTCCTGAGCTCGTCTCCTCTCTGGTCCTGCCATGTGTTTGTTTATGTGCCGGCACAGCTCGGGCGCTTTGCCCGTCTGCTTTCACACAAGGACGACTGGTTTCACTGCTTTCCTGTTAGACTGTGGTTTCACAGCATCTCACACGTCACTCAAACGCTGGAATTTGCGTGTAAACATCAGCTGCCCCGGAGCACTCTAAGCCCAGTTTAAAGCAGAGCTGACTGTGGCGGCTGATTATTAAAAATGAGTCTTCAGGTGGGCCATAAGGCAGCTTTTTAAACTGCTAGTACATCTACACGTCAGGTGATCACAATACTGTGAACTGTCTCGTTCAGTTTGTTTTGGACAGGAGGAACGACGTCAAGGCCAAAGCTGTGAGAGGTGTGCATGAGGTACACTATCAGAACTACAGCTCCAGCTAAAGGCAGGTGGACTGGACGTCCAGATCTGTTTATTGTCCTTATCTGACCAATAGCGTGGCTGCTGATGTTCACTGACAGGCTGTGCAGGCAGGTTCTTCTGTTTTGAGTAACTTACCTGTTTGAATTTAGTTAAATGTCCAAAATAACCTCTTCAAGAATGAATTTCAGCTCCCATCTGAATCCATGTTTATATTCTAAGAATAATTCGGAGAGGTGTGTGTGTGTGTGTGTGTGTGTGTGTGTGTGTGTGTGTGTGTGTTAATAACATGCAGTCAGCATGAACTGAGCAGCTTGCTGTTTCTCCCTCCCTCTCTCTGGCTGTCGGGCTTCCTTTAAATAGCTGGTTGGTGTAAACAGCTCGCCGTGACGGTAAATCATCACGGGCATCATGAGCACTCACCCAGAGCTCACTGTCACCTGACTGGATGGATGGCGGGCTGCTTCTCATTCACTTCTTAAAGGAAACAGCCTCCACCTTATGACCATAAACATCCACGCTGTTGCGTCTCCACAGACCTGTAAACACTGCCACATTTGTCTTACTGCCATAGGATCTCTGTTTGTTTTTAAATAAAGTTTGGAGTTTTATTTTGAAAGGCCGAGCAGAAATGCAGCTGAGGAATGCTTTGACATGTGACTGATGTCCACGCCAGGATCAAACTGGCTGTGTGAGGCGTTTATTTAACCGCCCTTCTGACTGAAGAGGATCAGAACAGATGATCTCACTTAGAGTAACACAAACATCGCCACGAGGACTTTCTGGCTCTGAGTCGTTGAGACCTTCAGTTCAGCTCATCTGGTCGAAACGATTGATTTCAGCTCGAGTCCGATTATCAGAGTGGAAGCGGTTTGTAAGTTTCACGCAGTCATGATAAAGCATTCAAGCAAGCGTGTTGTTTCCCTCACGGCTTTTCCAATGTGCACTTTTTTTTTTTTTTAAACTAGGTCTTTTTATTAAGAGGTTTTCCTTTTATACATATAAACATATATATTATACATCTAAACAGGAAGAAAAAAGGATTACAGATCTGTACATTCGGGTTAACTAGTACATTTAGGCTGTAAAGTGGGTTCAGAAATGTATCTTCAGCTGTCAAATAAAAGGAGAAAAAAAGAAAGAAAAAGGGAAATATAAACAGATGTATGATATTTCCCAAAGTAACACAATCCCTGCAAAATAATCCCATTCATTCCCACCCAGGTCACTGCCCGACACCTGAACACTGATTTCCACACCTGACATAAGAGAGTTTGCTGAAAAATTCTTATCGATTTTGAAATTTCCCAGTAGAGTTCTGGAGTGAGTGTCTTATTTGACGCCATGAGGTCATATAACCACAGTTTGTGAGTGGGGGGGGAGCGTCCTGCCACCTCAGTAGGATTGCCCTCCTGGCTAACAGGGAACAGAAAGATGTCGTCTGTTTTTTTAGAGGCGTAGAAGCACCTCATTCCCACTGATGCCAAACAGAGCAAGAAGGGGGCCAGCGTCACACTGAGAATCCTGGACAGGTATGAAAAACATCTGTCCAGAACTGAACGAGACTGGGACAAGACCAGTACATGTGGACCAGTGAGGCTTCAGCAGTTTTGCATCTGTCACAATGTGGAGTGATTTCAGGATGGATACGGGACAGTCTGGATGTTGAGAAATGGGCTCTATGCACCGTGTGAACTGGATTAAACAGTGGCGGGCGCATAATGATGTTGTGTTGACATGTTTGAGTATGGAGGCCCATGTTTCGTCAGAGAAGGTTACGTCTAGGTCTTCTTCCTACAGTGTCTTGAGCTTGGATAAAGAGGTATGTCTCAATATGTCTGTGAAGGTTCTCAGTCATCCAGGTCATCGTAGTCAAAGGAGCTTGCAAAGAAAAGCGTCTGGACTTCTTTAAGTTGCTTGAAAACGTTTCACCTCTCATCCTCTTCTCGGATGAGAGGTGAAACGTCTTCAAGCAACTTAAAGAAGTCCAGACGCTTTTCTTTGCAAGCTCCTTTGACAGGTATGTCTCAAATTTAACATTTTATTCTAAAGCAGGGAAATCAGCCCTCTGTTGGTTGGATTGAGTCGTAGGATAGTTTCTAATAGTGGAGGCTTGAGCCTGGAGTCTGGGAACAAATAAAGTGCCTGGTTTGCAAGTATCTGAAAAAGTGTGACGGTGGAAGAATATATTTGTTAGCAAGTTGTTCAAATGATGCTGGTTTGTTGGCTATGAATAGGTCCTTAAAGCAAGTAATTCCACTTCTGTGCCGCTCCACAAACCCACCGTCCTGGGTCGAAGGTTTAAAGAGATGGTTAGATGGGGCTGAGAAGAGTTTAAAGTATGTCCTAAACTGGCCCCATATTTTTAATGAGTGTACCAGTACGGGGTTGGGGATGGAGTTGAACGACGAGGATGAGAGTGGAGAACAAAGTGCAGCTGGTAAGGATATACTGTTGTCACTATGCAATTCCATACTCAGCCAGTCAGTCGGGACGGGTATTAACATCTTCATGGGGACCAAAAATTGGTAGTTTTACTATACTTGTGGGGACATACAGCCCTCGTGGGGACCAGGATTTTGGTCCCCTTAGGTTTGAAGGCATTTTTGAGGCTCAAAATGTGGTTTTAGTGTCAGGGTTACAATTAGGTTATGGTTAGGTATTTAGAGTAAGGGTCAGGGTTAGGCATTCATTTTTGATGGTTAGGGAAAGCATTATGTCAATGAGATGTCCCCACAAGGGGGGGTGTGTGTGTGTGTGTGTGTGTGTGTGTGTGTGTGTGTGTGTTCCTGTCGGCCAAGCTTGTGACCGCTCTCGTCCTCGGACATCTATTTTCTCCCCTTCTCTTCTATAATAACTCACCGCTGACGGGGTTTTCTGCCACACACACACGCATGCGTCTGGTTTGCTATCTTCGTGGGGACATCCCACTGACATAATGCTTTTCCTACCATAGTAAGAGCCCGAACCTCTAGCTGAGTATTAGTTTTGGCAGCTGCACGTAGGTGTAGTGTGAGGAGGAGGGACTGCTCACTTAGGGCCCTGACCTTTGACCTTTACAGCAGTTTGTTCAGATTTGTGTGATTAGTAATTTGCTCTGTAGCATTTTGGACTACTTTCACAGTTTGAATGTGATTTTTATTTTTTTACATATATTTTATATACGTGTGTGTGTGTGTGAGTGATTTTACTGGATTTTAAGCTCCATTAAAGCTCAGACTCACTCGCTGTTTAACTCAACTCGAGCCGAAGAAAAAAAGGCAACAGGTGGCTGTTGTTGTTATTGTTTTTTATTATTGTTGTTGTTGTTGTTACTTCTACAACAATTATTATTTCTGGTTTCTGGACTTGGACCTGACTCTTATTTTGTCAGACTGGCTGTGGTGTGAGCAGCTTCCTGTCAGTCCTCGGTGTTGGACTCTCCTCCTCTCGGCTCTCTGGGTGTGAATATTAATTTGCTCTGAGGACATGGGCCTCCTCGGCTGCATAAAGCCTCCTTTGAGGAGGCCTCTGCGCTCAGATAAAAAGGCTTCTGTGCCCGAGGAGGCGAGGAGGAGGCTCCCCGTCTGTCAGCCACGCTGTTCCACTTATCTGACATCAACACTGAGCTAATGATGAGCTGCGTTCATGCCCGGAGAGCTTAAGGAGGATTTTTTTTTAAAGGTGGTCCTTCAGAGGGTGCACAGTCTTGGAAGGTGGCGTTTGGTCCTCGAGGCTCCTGGGAACACTTTCATCAGTCAGTGAGGACGATGATCCGGACTGATTTGAACCCGTGCTTTCCTGACCTCTGTTTGGGTTTTCAGCCAGGCAGAAAACGCTGCCGCCTTAATGATGATTGATGATGTTAATCAGGTACACGTGCTGCAGGTATGATCATCACTGAGTTATAACCATGTCGTTGTTTTCCTCTCTCTCAGCTGCCGCCGTGATGTTGGCTTGATCTGACTTCTACACTACGTTTCCCATGGAGCCGTGTACCGAGAGGCACATTATTCCACCATGGACTCAACAGTCAGGTACACACACACACACACACTACACTACACTACACTACACTGATGTGTCACATCTGCAGAAAATACAAACAAACTTTATATTTTGTGGATGGCTGCGGTGATTACTCTGATTGCCTGGGCCTGTCTTGCGCTTCAAGGAGATTAACCTTTGACCCTAGGGTTGTTTAAGAAAAGGCTGGCCAATCAGGAGGCTTCCTGGCTTTTAATTGCAGGCTCTGATTGGGTCATTGGAGCTGTCATGTGGTTTGATTAACAGCAGAGCAGGAAGAGCACTGATTACAGCAAGCCGATGGCTGCATCGCCATCAGTGTGTGTGTGTGTGTGTGTGTGTGTGTGTGTGTGTGTGTGTGTGTGTGTTGTAGGGGAAGTGTTTAAGAAAAGCTCTGGAATGTGTGTAAAAGGTTAAATCTCCCTCAATGACAGTTTTTTTTTTTTTTGTGTTCTCCGGTTTGATCGTCTCTGTGCTGTTGATCTTTTAAAGGTCAAAAATGTTGACAGTCAGGTTGGAAAGGAGGATCCTGTCAGCTCGGCGCTTCTGTCTGATATTTTTGGGCTGAATCGTGACACACACACCTTAGTACAGCCTAATCAGAGTGGGCGGGGACGCATGCTCGCACCGCTTTGCTGCCGTTGCGTCCGGCTGGCCTCGGTCAGTTAGTGCTGGTGTCACTGGGTGTTTGAAAGGATTAGACGAACACGTTAAAATGGAAAAAACAGTTTTCTGTGATGGGGGCGGGGCTACAGGAGTTGGAGAGGCATTATGTAATGTCACACCAAATTAGGGCTCTAACTAATATCGAAATACTGCTCAGGTCTCAGCAGGGGAATGAGTTACTGTGAAGATGATGATGATGATGATGATGAAGGTGGCCTCGCTGCTCTTTGGGCTCTGTAATCATAATCGGGTCGACAGTAATGCAGGTAACGTGCTGCGAGGACTGCCGGACGGTGTTCAGCATGAAGACGTTTTCATTTCTTTTCCTCTTTTGTTAAAAGTGAAAAAACTTGAAGCTCCTGTTTGTTTGTAATCTCTGTGTTTGGCTCGTGTTGCCTTCAGGGTTAACTTTGATGCGACGCAGTGTTACAGCTGCAGACGGTCTGATTCTTTGGCTTCCTTCAGTCGGTTATTCACTGATGTTTCTGAAAAACAGCAAAGCCAGCTCGTTGTTAGTGTTTTATTATCAGCGTAGCTATCTGTGACAGGACGGCCATTAGCAGTCAGCCTGAGAGAACACTTTATCAGACGCTCACGTAATCGGCTGCGTCTGACATTCGTTTGCTATTTTTGGAGATTGTTGACATGTTCTTTGTCACTCGGTTAAAGCTGGAATCCTGACTGCAGTTGAACCCTGTCAGGTTTGCCCTGCGCGCCGCCGCATGTGAATGAAGCGTGGAGGTGGGGGGGCAGAGCTCCTCGGGGACATATGGGAGCGATTTGGTGCTGCAGACTGGCCGGCTCTGTTTGAAGGTCTGTCAGCGAGCTCAAACTCAGACGCCTGAGTCACCGCGCGCTGAAACAAAGGCAGCAGTCGGCCTGGTTTCAGCACGCAGTCACATACTTCGAGGAAAGTCACGAGTGGCGACGAATGCTCGGGGAAAACTGAGTTCATCACAGCTCGTGGATGGATCTGAGATAAACAAACGTGGAGAGATGAAAGCAGCAGCAGTAACAACAGATTAAAAGTGTATATTTCACCTGTTTTGAAATAATTTAAGGCCTCACATCGTTCCTGCTCTCAGGAGTCGACAGAAGGAAGCTGTGAAAATGTTAATTAAACTAATGACTGATGTCATTACTGTACAGCCACCTCAGTGGACGTGCTGACGATGAGCACTGACCTGGTTGGCTGATTAACCATCATTAACTGCAGTGAAGCCATGAGTGAGATGTCCCAGCTGTTAGTCTAACGTCCAGGCGTCCATGCAAAGAAGATTTATGAGCTTTAGCTGAAACTCACGATCAGTGATTTCTAAACTACATCTCAGTGACGTTTTGTACCTCAGGCCTAATTGCTCGATCGTGATTGGACCAGTAAATACACCCTACTATATGATGATGGACCAGTGTGCTTGAACCAGGCCAGTGCTGGTTAGTGTGAACACTGATCTGTCATTGAGTGATACACTGATGAGTGCAGGGCATCATTAACAGTGTCACATGGCTCTTTAACAAACACTGGCAAAAAACACACTTTTTTGGCTCCGTTTATTTTTATATCCATATTTGCAGTTTACACACACACACACACACACACACACACACACACACACACACAGGACCACCTGTATCGTGTCGTTTGTGGCCTGGCTGCATTTTCAGCGTGACACGGTGAATGAAACCATCCAGCCTCTCTGCACAGTCCAGTCTGACCAGACCACCCACACACACACCCACATACACATGGACACACACACCCACACACACATGGACACACACACCCACACACACATGGACACACACACCCACATACACATGGACACACACACCCACATACACATGGACACACACACCCACACACACATGGACACACACAAAGTTACCGTCATATTTTAGTTGTATTGTGTGTGGGAAAACTTGTTGGCGCTCAGGTCTCTGTAGTTTCCCCTCCTTCATACTGGGATGAGACGGTTTTAGCTCCACCAGAAACAAGCTGCACATCCTTCAGTGCACTTTGGTGCAGAGCTGTGCAGCCAGTCTGAACTTCTGTTAATCCCACCAAACAGAAACAGACGGTCGTCAGTGAACAGAGCCCACCTGCTTCTGTCTAACATGGTGAACATCTCCAGAAGCTCCATAGAGCCTCGTTTTCTCTGGATGAGCTTGAGCGTGACCCCCCCCTACTGGAAGAGGACGTCCAGAGAGTGAGAGTGTTTCTGTTTGTAGCATGGCTTCACTATAACTGTAGAGAGGAGCCCAGGGCGGATGGATGGGCCAAAGATCTGTGATAACTGTGGCAGGATGTGATAAACGCTCTGTTTAAAGAAGGAAAGTGTGGAAGCTGAGGTTGTTTGATCCAGCATGAGGGGAGGGTAACGTAAAGCACAGTCCCATTTAACCCCGTTTACATTCAGCAATGATAGAAGTGTTTCAGTACGAGCTGAACTGGTTGACTTCCTAACGTTTGTCGTGTTCTCCTTTGTGATTCTTTATATTTTTCACAGGTTTTTCTGTGTTTCAAATATGTGCTAAAATTCTGGACCTCTCCTCTGCTGCGTGGTGAAATGCCAGCAGGACGCTGGTTTCCTGGCCCGGAGAGCTGCAGGGTGGGGGTCGGTGTTTTCCATTACCTGCTCCCCACATTCCAGCAACATTTGGAGGAGGAATGGGGGGAGGGCGGAGTGAAAAGCGAGTCTGAGGGGGAGGTGAAGGAGGAGGCTGTTAATCGAAATGCAGCAGAGATCAGCTGACTGTGGCTACAAACAGAAATCCTACTCTCGCTCAGAAACAGATTATTTAATTTGCTGGCTATAAAAGTGATAAAGCAAGGCTGTGATTGGGCAGACAGACTTTGCTCCACGTGCCCCTGCAGGGTGCATCACACAAGACAGTTAAAAGGGAGTTTTTCCTTCCCACTGTTGCCAAGAGTGTCGGGTTTCCTCTGTGTGGTTGTAGGTCTTTACCTCACGCTGACTGATTTGGTGCTATATATGAAGCCCATGTGAATTGAGCTTTGGATGGGGTTTATGGGCGGGGCTTTTGTGGACAGATGGGGCGGGGCTCAGAAAGTTGAAAATTACTGAGAGGAGAGCTGCAGGTAATCATGCCTGCCTCAACACGGCTTGGCTGCTGTAATGCTGTTTTCTGGAGTCGGCCAACGATCTCTTGCTCGTCTTCAGCTATGAACATGTAACACCTGTCCTGTCTTCTCTTCATTGGCTTCCTGTTCATCACAGAATTAATTTAAGCCCTAACACTGGTTTATAAATGCCTTAATGGTCTTGCTCCTTCATACCTTTCCGAGTTACTTCAGCCTTATATTCCTTCACGGACCCTCAGATCAGCTGCTGTTGTTGTCCCAAAATCGAGGCTTAAACGTAGAGAACGAGCCCAAAACTTTGGAATACGCTGCCTTTAAATATTAGACGGGCATCTTCGTTTCCTGTTTTTAAAATGCTTTTGGAAACGCAGCTTTTTTTCGATAGTGTTCAGACTGGCTTGAGTTGATATGGTTTTATGTGAGTGTCCGTGGTTGTATCTTGTGCTTCTGTTCAGCACTTTGGGCAAACGTTGTTTTTAAACGTGCTATAGAAATAAACTGGGTTTGGATAATGCAGTTTGCTTTATTTACCTTCAGACTGAAATATTAAATATATGATTTCATTATGCATCTGATTTGAGGTGTGTGTGTGTGTGTGTGTGCGCGCGCGTGTGTGCGTGTGCGCGATGAGCCGTTGTCTCTGAGAAGTTTTACTTTTAGTGCTGTTGTGTGTTTGTTTGCTGTGCCTCTGATTGGATTTATGACCTTGGGGGAGGATGGGGGGGTAAATCTGGATGTTGGGGGGTACCTCGTGATGGCTGGGGTCGGCATGTTTAGTACCTCCCATGAAGCCACTTTGGTGGAGGTAACTGGTTTAACTGGGACGGCTGCCTGAGCGTCCTCTCCCCTCAGGCGTGCGATTCAGGATCATAATGTTGTTTTTATGATCCGAGTGTGTTTGTTTTATGACTCAGCCGTGGCACACAGCACTGGGAGTGATGGATGGACTTGTTTCTATGGCGATTAGCATGATTAAAAACGCTTAGGGATCCTGAACTAAGCGGATCTGCTGTATTATCATATAACTGGGACCCGTGTTAGCCTCTGTCTCCAGCTTTGATCGTAATCAATAAACGGATCGTACTGATAAAAAAAATAAAAATAAAAAAAAGATCCCGTAAACCTGCGCTGCCCCTGTGGATTGTGGGTAATCTGTGCTGCAGTAACACGATGATGAAGAGTTGAAGTAAATGTTCCTCCTCCGGTTTGGTGCTGCAGCCGCTCTGCAGATCCTCTGTCGGCCTCTAATGAAATTAAGCCTCGCTGCTGCCCGCTCTGCCTCGCGCGTGCGCACGCGCACACACACACACACACACACACACACACACACACACACACACACACACACACACACACGGTGAGGGCGTGTGCCACTGAAGTGAGGCTCAGGCACTCTGTGCTTCAATTCCCCCAAATCATTCAGTTTAAACCAAAAGCATCGTTTTCTTCTGCGAGCGCACCAACGGGTCAGACTCGGACACTAAAATCAGCTCTTTGTGATGTCATCGACAAATTGAAAGATGCTTTCAGAATAAAAGCTCTGGCAGTCTGTGTCTGTGCTGGCAGCCCTCTCATGATAAATCTTACTTAATAAGAGTCTGGAAGACATCTGAGTTGCTCTTGGCCTTGACGTCATGTTACATCTGCATGTAGGGTCACCTGATGGCAGCTTAAAGTTCATCCTGTTAATAAAGTGCTAATAAACCCAACGGAAGAAGAAGAAAAGGTGCGTTTGAGTTAATTTCTGGGATTAGATGGAGGATAAGGATTAGGGCTGGGCGATATGACCCAAAATTCATATCTCGATATTTTTTAGCTGGATGGCGATATAAGATATATATCTCGATTTTTTTTTTTTAAGCCATAAAGTAAGAACAAAAAGAGAGTTCTTAGTCAAAGCTGTGTCCCAGATGTCACACAGGCACTTTTATTAACATACAGCACAGATGTACATGAAAAATTACTCAAAATTAAATTATGAGCATTCATTAAATAATAATGCTCCATAAATAAAAGAAAACAAGGTTGTTTTTGTGCTAAACAAAGAGCTCACAATTGTGCAGTCAAAATGTAAACTAAAAGACGCTGAGCGTAATAACAAAGACAGATTTTACAGCTGCTCTGTTCCTAACTTCTACTGCGTGACTGACAGCCTGGAGTTTGAAATCCGCTTCATAACCACGTCTCTTACAGGTGCCATTTATGGTCCTTATACACACACAATACGGTAATATTACGTTGATGCACAGTACGTATCACTCCGCGAAGCTCCTCGGTAGCCGTAATGCGCCGACAATCTATCAAGCGGTGCAGCTCCGTAGTTTACCAAAGTCGTACTCAAACATTTTTGACAGATTGCTGAACGCCGTGTACCACATAAAATCGGTTCGCGGCCATCAAGCACAACCAGAATTCATACATAAGGCGCGCTATCAACTTTTGAGAGAATGAAAGGATTTTAGGGTTAGCGCTGTTAGCTCGTTAGCGCGGTTAGCTCGTTAGCATGTTTAGCTCGTTAGCACGTTGACGCCGTCCAGCCCCACGCATGGGGCGATGCGCAGTAACTCGTTAACGGAGATTTGCCGTGTCCGTCTTGTCGCTGCCTGCACGTGAAGCGATGGGGTAGGAGGGGGAGTTGTGTTCAGTGAAGGCGAGGCGGAGTAACGTTGCGTAGAGACAAAAGTGGACGAAAGAGAGGCAAACTTGCGGCTCCACAACTATAATTATAACGTAACATAGACTATATCGATATAAAGGATATTGTCACATCTTATATCTCGTATAAAAATATATCGATATGTTTTAAAAACTCGATATATCGCCCAGCTCTAATAAGGATGGAGAAGAATAGGATTAGGAGAAGGAAGATGCAGGGGGGAAGAGGCCCGCAGCACTGCTCACCGGGGCTCGGGGTATTCTGGGTATTCTTATGCTAATCCATCGCCAGGGAAGAGGCACAGAGCAGCCAGGCAAACAATGGCAGTGGAGCCAGAAAGTCTGGCCTGCAGTCTCCCAGGCCCTGAAAGGCATGTCAGGCAGGGCGCCGACACCAACAGGAGGCTGCTGCAGCACCCAGAGGCCCGCCTGCAAGGAGGGGGCCCCTGGAGGGGCCGGGGAACGGGGCCAAGATGGAGGCAGAGAGAGATGAGGCGAGAAAGAGAAACCTGATGGAAAGCTGGAAGGATGGGAGAGAGGAGGGGGAGAAGGGAAGGCAGCAAATGGAGCATGCTAGGAGAAGAGGGAGTAAGATGAGGAGCAAAGGAGAGCAAGGAGGAAAGAACGAGAGGGAGTGATGGGATAAAGGGTTAGGGTAGCTGGTCAGTTTGGACCATTCAGGCTCCCGTGCTCAGACGAGGCTTTATGGTGCCAGTAGAGCCTTCGCTGCCGCTGCAGTGTTCTCCTAAACGATAGACATCACCACTCAGACAGTAGCATGTCACACGTGCTGATGAAGAGAAGTCAAAACCAGAAGACCAGAAACTGTTTTTACAAAATTCTTTTGACAAAAAAGTTTTCAAACAGTTCCAACATCCGTGTGTCTCTGAGCTTCTGTGCAGCATTGTCATTAAACGTGCCAAAAACAGGCATGACTGTGCTCACACGATGCACTGCAAAGATGGCCTCACGATGTGAGGATGGTCACGTGACACCCGAGACTCTCGCAACGCAGCGAGCATAAGGACGGCCTTAGCCCCAAACCAAACGCCAGAGCAGCTCAAACTGCAGTTCCTCTAGTGTCCACCGGAGGCTCCAGCAGTCAGTCCCCATCGACTCAGAATCAGAAAGGGTTTTATTGCCAAATGTTGAGCAGGTTTACAACATTAGGAAATTGCTGCGGTGCTTAGTGCAAACATACTGTCATATAACGCTTAAATAGACATAAAAAATAAGAATTAAAAGTGCTAAGTAGATAGATATATACATGAGTGCAGGTGGTGATGAGTGCCAAACATGGAATGATGCAGTGAACACAGACTCCCATGTTAAATACGTTTAGGGCCTGATACAGGAGAGGAGAGGTTTGAATTGAGTTGGGTCTGTGGGACACACATGTGGGTGGTTTCTTGGTGTCGCTCACTCGAGGAGGACACAGCTGTACTGCTGCAGCTAACGGACGGACCTCCTGAAATTGGCTCAGGAAGCCTCGTAACTGAGAACAGGCAGCCTTGATGCTCTCGCTGTCACAGACGTGCTTCGATACAAACTTGGGCTAAAAGGACAGAACGACGGGGCTCATGTTTTTACCTCAGAGCTTTTGACAAACAGCCCGAGCTGGTGTCGGGTAAGAAATAAATGATAATTGTAAGTATTTAACACATTAGAGTCCACTGTCCTTATTCAGATGGTTTTATTTTCATTTTTTTAACATGAAATGAGTAACTTGAATGTTTTAGCATCTTTTTCCTTCAGCAGATTCTTGAAACGTTGAGTTTGCATGTGTGAAATTAAATCCACTTTGTTTTTCATCCTGATTTTCACGACGGCTCAGATTTTATCAGCTCGTTCAGGCCGAGTGGAAAGTTTGATGGAGTGGAGCTCAGACTGAGAGGTTAGAAAAATGTCCGTTTGATTTCGCAGAAATATTCTTTCAGCCTGTCCAGGTTCTGATTTGATTTTGATGGAACTCAGCAGAAGGAAAAAGCACCTCCGTCCATCCCTCCACCCCAGTCCCACTAATATTCTCCTGCACCACCGCCCCTGATGCCCATCTCTCTCATTACTGCATTTATTTATTGAGCGCAGGAGCTGCTGGCTCCTCCAATCAGCTCTCAGTAGTGTTTATTTAGTCTGTCGCCGCCGCTCCTCCAGCACAGGAAGTGGAGGCGCATTAAAGCTTGATTATTGATGTCTGGCCCCTCACCCTGCAGTCCATCGAGAGGGGGGCAGTATTGGGGCTGGATTATTAATGCCTTCACCCCACCTCTCCCTCCCTGCCAGCGTCCAGTGTCGTTTTACAGCGTTTTTACAGCTCTCGGAGGAGCTGGAAGGTCTGTAAATCAGAGTGGAGCTGCCCGGGAGTTTCTCTCCTCAGCGAGCTGGTAGCATTAAAACTGACTGAAACATTTAGGCCACGTGACTGAACAACACATGTTCGGCTTTTGTTTTTCCTGTAACGGGAAGTGGGGGAAGTGCTGAAAGCTGCCATCAAATACTTAAAAAATAAAAAAAGATTTACCTGCTGACTCACAGGCCGGTCTGCTTCTGGTTGCACTGGGACAGGCCAAACTCAAACGTACAGATCCGAGCTGAAAATCCTTCTGTGGATCCACAAGGATGCCTGTGAGTGCTTTTTTAGAACACTAAGACGACTCACAGGTTTTGTGATTCCAGCTTGATGTGTATTTGTGAAGATCTCTCCACAAACGTCCAGCGATCTGCATCGATACCAGGAGCTACAACCACAGGATCGGGTTTCCTGCCTTTAACTGGGCAGCGTGGCTGTGACTGCACATGTAGGCACAGCTGTTAACGAATCTTTGTTGTTTGAAGAAACGCCTTTTATATTTGGGTAAATGAAACCCTGACCACAGAACGCCAAAAACAAATCATTAATCAGCCCCATTTATGGTCATTCTGACATCATCATCGTGGAGCTGAAACAAGTACAAAAGCAGCTTGAGCTCTGAAACGCTGACGTTCACGAGAGCATCCAGAACAAGCTGTCAGACAGGAAGCTACGCCAGCAACAATAAAAGTAATCAGAGTAAAACTGTGTATCCTGAGCCTCCAGCACAGATATCATTTTACTTCATAGTTTTATGGCCGAATGAAAAGTTGTTATACCCGAAGCTGCCCTGTTCCATAAAAGCCTTTTAAAGGACTGTTTCTCCACAAGTCTTAACCCGCTGCTTGGGTTTCATCCCACCAAATTTCCCAGCATCCCCGGAGCAGCGTGACCTCAAATTCCTTCCCCTGGGGGGACAGCTATGGCTCAGTGGTTCCCTATAAGGGCGGTTTATTCTGTACAGGTGGGACCGCCAACAATACCTCCTTTCATTCCCACCATCACGGTGAATGTTCCTCCTCCAGGACGCCGGCGTGACGTCCAGCTCGCCAGAGCAGCTACGCTACATTAACCTCTGTTAGCTGAGGAGACGAGAGAGGGAGGGGTTAGGGTGTGGGTTTGAATCCCACTGCAGGCAGCACCTTCATTTATGGAAGACCTGTTTTTGAATTTAGACGTTCTGTTTTACGGGTCTGGGGAAATCCAGAGTGAATAAATCTGCAAACAGCACCTTTAACTTTGTTTTCTGGCCTTTCAAAGCTGATGAATAACAGCTGATGAGTCATAAAATGACGTGCCCACGCGAAGGTCTCTGCTCTTATCTCACCCCGTGCTTTCATTCGGTTATTCTCCTGCTTCAGATTTGAATGCTTCTCTTCCTTTGAACACATCCACAGTGTTTCGTTACTTGTGTAAAGAAAGAGATTTAATCTGGCAGCTGGTTCCCAAAGTAGGGTTGGAGGGCCCCTCCAGGGTCGCAGGTCACAGAGAATAGAAGTACACAGGAGTAGTACCTGCTCAGTTTACATGTGTGCAGCTCGGTGTGCAGATTATGTACCAGCACTCACTGATGAGTTTACGTTTAAATTTTAATAATGGGCAAAAAGCATCTGTGGACGTCGGAGAGCACCTGTGCAGCTACGCAGGTGACGCAGGGATTTGAAGCCCTGAAGGCTCAAATGCAGAATTTCAGGTGAGCTGTTGAGTTTTTTCTTTCTCTGCTCTACGTGAAGCGGTTCTTCTTAAACCGTGTGTGAATGGCTGAATGTAGTGTAAAGCGCTTTGGAGTCCTTAGGGACTGAGTAAAAGCGCTATACAAATGCAGGCCATTTACCATTTTAAACACTGGTTTTACCTGCGCACACTTCCTGTCATGTGATTAAGACCTCTGTGCTGATTGGTGCTTGGAGCTCAGCTGCTCTTTTCACAGATGGTTGTTACTGTTTCTTCTCGTGTTAGCATCGATGAATATTCATGCTCAGAGTCGTGGGAGTGCTGTGAGGACGTCCTAATGTGGCAGTAGCCCAGAGTTCCTGTGTGTGGATTGGTTACCTGAGTGGTTGGTTCTTCTGAACCATGTGCTGCTCAAAGGCGTCGCTGTGCAGACGAACCTGAGTGGACAGACTGTTTGTAGCCAGCGGCTGCTGGAGGGTTTTGTGCTGTAAGTTCAGCCTGTTTACTGTAAACAGCTGCGGAGGATGAGGAGGCCGCCGCAGCCCGAGTCTGAGCCGATTATCTCGGCCTGCAGTGGGTTGGAAGTTTGATATCTGCTGGTATGAGCGCCGTGCTGAAGAAAGGCGTTTGTTGTTGACTGCAGCAGAGCGAGAAGTTGGAGACGAGTCTGAACACGATGAGGAAGAGGAGGAGGAGTGAAAGTTCACCCGCAGCGTTTGTGAACTGCGTCTGAGGATCTTCCTGCGAGGTGACAGATTCAGTCGTTTGTCTCTCTGGCGTCTTGGTCTCCACGGCGACTTTGTGTGTTTTTGTGCGTTTCAGTTGTGATAACAGCCGTGGGTGTTTTCAAAGGGAAGTGGACGTGTCAGGCGATTACCGGCTGGGGGAGGCGTGCTTCCTGTGCCGAGGGGGTCGCAGCAGATGGTCTGTCCCGAGCCTGCCTCGACTTGCCCGCCCCGTCTGACGGCGTTATCGCCGCACGCCGTCGGCTTTAAATGGAGCGAAGAGCCGCAAACAAACTGGAGGTTTTGTTGTGACGAAGAGGTGAAGAATTTTTCACTCTGTGATATCGACTCAGAGACGCCCACACACACACACACCTTTAGTAAATCCTGAGTGTGAATGTTCGGGCAGGGCGGGACTGGAGGGTAAAAAGATGTCGTCTCTCTAACACGCCGTCCAGTTTTGTTTTCGTTCGTGTCCAGAACATCGTGGATCAGCTTTAGGTGGAACTAACTTGCTAACTTCCTGCTAAACGTTGTAATTCTGTTAAAGTGGAATTAGCACATAGTTTACCTCCGTTGCCTCGCAGCATAAAACCTAATAACAGATTGACCAATCACAGCACAGCTCCTGTGTCCCACCAACACAGAGGTTTATTGGATGGATTCAGCTTGTTTTCAGTTTTAAAGATTTGTTTATGACTTTATTGCAGTTATGAAAATGGGTGTACTTCAGACTGTGTCGTGGGGTTGACTTGGGTGGGTGGCTGTGGGAGTGTGAGGAGCCAAAACCCCCCAAATCAATAATTCAGTGATGATAAATAATGTTAAGCATTATTTAATTAAATGGGTCATGGGTCACATTGGCAGCTTCAGCCTTCCATACATGATGACACATTCTGCTGTTTGTGTAGACAAACAGCAGAATGTGTCTAAATGTGCTTTCTTGCATTAATGTTTAGTAAATATTAATAAACCGTTCAGCGATGCCTGTCCTCGGATTTGAAGCCGTGTTTGTCGTGTACGCTCGACCCGCCCTGGGCGCCGTCCCGTGTGTGCGTCTTTGTTCTCCGTCTCTCTGGAGATGTGTGAAAAGTGGGTCACAGGTCGGACCCGTTTGAGGCCCGAGGGCAAATAAAAAGTGACAGACACCGGCCACGCATCGCCGCTAATTCCCTTGCACACCCCTCTGGCCCTCTCTCGGCGCCCACTAATTGCGACGTTACGTTATTAGAGCTGCGCAGGACCCGAGCGTCGGTAATTGCAGAACATCCCCGGACAAATGGTCGGGTAGTTAGTCGGGCCCTGGAGGCCAGCGCCGGGCGGCCAGGGTCACTAGGTCACGGCATGCTGAGGAGCATGCTCTCATCATCATCATCATCGCTCTCATGTGAGCAGGTGATTCTAATGTTTTGGCCCAAACTGTTGGTGTGTGTGTGTGTGTGTGTGTGTGTGTGTGTGTGTGTGTGTGGAAGTGTTTTGGAAACGCACCTTTTTTTTGAAAGAAGTGTTATTAAAGTTAATAACTACAACGCTGCAGAAACAGAAAGCTGCTGAAGCCGCTCGTTTCGTACAGGATCAACTGAGGGGCTGCGTCGAGGCCCAGGATCAGATAAAGGAGGATTATTTTCACCGGAGAATCGTGCAAAGCTGCCGTAGGAGAGCAGGGAGGAAAGCTCTGGAGCTGGAAGAGCGCAGAAATGTTTCCTCTGAGAATCGTGAGCAGCTACAGTGTTCGAACACCAGAGAGATGAATAATGAAACTAATTATAATAAAAGAGGGTTGTCTGTAGTGCTCTCTCGCCCTGTGACAGCCCTGTGATCTGAGGCTTTCCTGATCAGCTGATGTTGAAGTCTTACTGAATCCCCTATCTCTCTCTCTCTCTCTCTCTCTTCTTCAGGGTTTTGGACCCACAGAGCCTGTGAGACCCAGGAGGACCTGTTTTTGTGATATTGCCCTTCACCCCATTACCTCCACCCTCCCCTTGCCTCTATCTGGAGCTCCTCCCTGCTCCTCAGACTCCTGCCGTAGAACAATAACACTATCTTCTCCACGCCCAGACCGGCACATCAGAAGGTCTTGTTGACGGTGTGGGACCCAGTCGGGTCGGTCCGGGCCTGCTGCAGGATGCCAGGTCTACCGGTCTGCGTGGCGGTGACGGCCGTCGCTCTGCTGCTGTCCCTCAGAACTGACGGTAAGATGTTTAAAAGCTGGTTGGAGTGAGCAGCTGTGCCAGTGTTTGTTTTTCAGTGTCACAGAAACACAACGGACAGAGATGATGGTGACCGTCATCAGAACCAGCACCAGGCAGCGTGTTTCTCACAGGGTCAGACTTAGAAACAGGAAGTGAAAGGCCACATGTTTAAGGCTTCATATGTCAGCTACATGATCCAGTTATTAGTGGACAAACCTGTGCTTTTATTCTGAAAGTTTAGCTGCTGTTAATCACTGAGCTTGGGCTCTTCCTGCTTCACGTTTTGTTGCCAGTGACCTCATCAGGCTGCGGTTTGGTGACAGCTTCCTGTCTCCCGGTCACATGGACTCCACCTGAGCTCCATCTTTTTTTTTTTTTTATTAATCGTTTCTCGTGTCTTTTGTGTGATTGCGATGGTCCCAGTTAGTGTCGCTGGGCTCAGACGTGTCCTCTCTGACCCACGAGCTGCTCGGTTACTCATTAACCCTTCAGTTTGTCCTCGGCAGATAAGCGCTACTTCAGGCGACGTTAGCATACAGAGTCGCCGTGGGGCTCGTCTGTAAGCGGCGCCCCCCTCCCTGTGCACACAGCAGCCTTTTGTTTAAGCTGTTTTTAAGTGTCTGCCGACCGATAAGGACAGAAACAGAAATGTCACGCCGCTCCTCCTGCTTCCGATAAAATATTCCCAGCAGCTTCTTCCCGCACATTGAATTCGGCATCTGTGGGTTATTCACAGGGGAGACTTTTCCAGATCGATGGCAGCCAACGTCTGCTCGATGTTTGCAGGTGGAGACGAGCTTCACTGAAGCTGCTGTTTGGATCCTTTTAAATGTATTATAATCATAAACATGCATTTAAACCGCTTTAACCTGACAGCTGATGAAGACACATGTAGTCCCTGAGATGTGCCGTCTGCACGCTGCTTTGGGCTGAGGAAGTAAGAAAACGTACAGAAAATATCGATCGCTGTGTGGAAGTAACTTTACTGTAAACTGTGGGGGAAAAGAAACAGACAGGCGTTAATAAAAAGGCTGTAAAACCGATGAAAATGCCGTAAAAGTTCCGACTTTATGGCCGGGTTCTTTGGCATTTCCACATTTTCCTTCCTGTGGCCCACATTGGACCCTTTGTAAGGCCGGTTGTGGCCCGTGGGCCTTATGTTTGAGTCCTTTGTTCTGTAACTTTGTCTCAGGGCGGAGGAGGCGTTCCAGCTTGGCGTGGATCTGAGTTAGAGGATGTGAGAGAGGTCGTCCCCTCCCTCGCCACTCTCTGACCTCCAAACACCCAGAGTCCGCTGATAAGAGCCGGCTGTAATCTCAGGAAGGGAGCGACTCTCCGCCGTCTTATCAAACTGTTTTTCCATCCACCTTCTCGCCTGCTGACTCCGCCTTCACTCCGTCAGGAAGCCACTTGTGTCTGTGACATTTACAAAGTGACGGCGAGGTGGAGCTGACGTGTTAACGTCACTGCTCTGACTCAGACGGAGGCTCGTCAGCCAATGAGCAGCTCTCTGAGTGTCTGTAAATTTACCAAAAACGCCGTCTTCAGTCTGAGCCCATAAACCATCAGGAAAGAGTCGAGGTCGGACACAGGGACGACTTCCTGGGCGCCACAGCTAGCGCCCCCTGGTGGCCAGGTGAAAAGCTCGTCGTGTTCAAACGGAGACTGCGTCCACCTTTAATACTGTGTGTGCGTTTGTTCAATGACGAGTTTTTACTGATCAGTCAGGATCTTTCAATAAGTACCTTGTACACCTGCGACAGGTGAGCTGAGACACGCTGGGCAGTGAAATGTGTCAGAGATGCTCTGCTGTCCCGAGCTCGTGTCCCCGTGTCCGTGACGATTCGCTGTGACATCATCATACCTGAGTTAGCTGCTCACACACACCTGTGACTTTAAAGACACTGGATGTGAAAATAAGTTCATAGTAATATTTGAGCCGTTGTTCTGAGGAGAAAGCGGATCTATTTTCTTCACAGCGAGGGCTGGAGCGGCGCTCTGAGCCCCTCCCCTCCCTGCAGGAAGCTGTTGAACTGATTGTTGCCGCTCTCACTTCCTCTCTGCACATTAACCGTTTCCTGTACGAGCTGTTGGCGGCGCTGCACTCTCCAAACAGCCATTGTTCTCCGGAAATATCCGTCAATCCCTCCGGATACTTATTCACCCTTGGAAGCGGTGTTTGTTTCCTCTCTGCGGACCCTGCCGTGGCGGCGGCGGCACACTTCGTATTTTATTTTGGAGGGCAGAGTCAGTTGAATGTTGGGGGCGGGGCTTCTCTCTAAAGCAGCATAAACACAGGTAATCACAGCACATTCTCCCACCTGCTGTCAGGCTGTGGCTCAGTCATTCGTTCATCTGATCTTTGAGTTATGATAAAGGTCACTGCCGTCTGTTGGCCATCTTTATCCCGAGGATGTTGAAGAAACCAAAGATGAGCCTGTGGATGGGCGGGTCAAGTCCATGGTTGTCTTTCATTGGCCAGCAGATTTCCTGATGAGACGGCGAGCTGCAGGGTCCAAACCAGCTGCTCCCCCGGGGCTGACGGGCCATCACACTCGCCGTTGTCCTCGGAGACGTGCCGTGTGCACTGCGAGCTGCTGTGCCGCTGGAAGGCGTGATGGTCGGTTTCACACTGATGGGCGGAGCTGCTGCTGCGGATAGACTTTGTTTGCTTCTAGTTTTGACTTCCTCTCCTCCGTCAGCGCTGTCAGTCAGGCGAGGCCCCGCCCTCTCAGCAGTGGTTGACTTGGTACAGAGCTGTGGTGACATCACAGTGAATCCACAAACCTCCTGCAGCACGACGCCGCGGCTGTTGGGAGCAGCTCCTCGCGCTCTTCCTGCTGCGTCCGTGTTTCCGTGTTAACTCCTCCTCAGACTCCTCGCGTCCTCTCCACGGCGCTGCTCGTTGTAGGGTTATAACGAGGTTGTTAATTAGCTCGCTGGGAAGCTTTTCAGCTGCTCTGTCACCTTGGCAACACGAATGCATAAACATCCCCGGCAGGAAGTTGGTGAGGAGGAGGAAGGGAGGGAGGCGGTGCTCGACGGGCTCGCGTTGTAAAAGTGGAGACAAACAAAGGAGGAGCCGAGTGAGAGGATCCACATGGTTTAGATCAAAGGGTTATATTCCCGTTTCTATGGTTTCACGGGAATATTTTCCTTACAGGAGACAAACTGTCACCACTGAGAATGAAGGAAAGATGGAGGCCTCCACCTTCAGACAGCACTCGGGTCACAGTGATGCCCACAGGAGGCAGCCGGGACACAGGAAACCATGTTTCATGACGAGTCCACAGTGGGAATAAGGACGAAGAGATTATAAATAAAATAACACGTGGAGTTAGAGCTGAGAGTCGTGTGTTTCTGCTCAATATTCAAACGGTCACAGCTGATGTTTAAAACAAGTGTGAGATTAAAATCAATCAAACCTTAAAGCTGTTTATTGTAAATAAGTTAAGAGCTGATGTTGGCGTGACGGCGAGCAGAGCGGGATTAGGACATAATGTGGGAGCTCAGGTGTGTGGTGGGCAGGTAACTGTGACTCAGCACAGGCAGTAATTAAAGACTCGTGTGTTTGATTACAGACTGCAGACGGTTCAGTGTGTGAATTATAAAGCTGAGCTTTTTCACCCAGAAGGTTAAAAATAATTTAAGTTAAAAATCTAAAAGCTGGAAATCATCTGACAGGAGAAATCAGTGAGCAGACTGATGCGACTGCAGCTCATCTCAGCTTTCAAACAACCGTCTCCATCATTTAAAGTCTTTTTTTTTTTTTTTTTTCTCTGCTGGAAAAAAAATCGGCGAGCAGTGATGTCATCATTGTCTAGACCTGAAGGCCCTCATGAACCGCCCCCTCGGGCCTCTGATTGGGTGAAAGGCAGTGACGGGTGGAGCCTCTGCTCTGCCTCTGTCCACATGTGTGCTTAATAATTGTGCCGGCCGCCGGAGTGGAGACTGAGGTCTGGCAGAGAGGACGCTGGGTAATCTGACTCCCCCTGCGTGCTCTTAAAGTGGCAGCGCGGCTTGAGGGCGGAGCACGGTTGGAGCAGCCGGTGTGGTCCGAACAGAAACAGCGACATTAGGCCGCCTCGACGGCGAGCCTTGCAGGAGGAGGAACGTCCAAACATGTGAGAGCGAGAGGCGTTCCCCAAAGAAAACGAACAGGAAGCAAGTGATGACGTGCTGCGAGGCGTCGCAGGCGCACGCTTTCACAACTTCAGATAATAAAAACAGGAAACAGACGATAACTGAAGAGCTGAGAGAGACGATCCAGCTGTTCTGCATCCAGGTGTTTGTTTTACCCCGTCACATGATCGCATGATCAGTTTCTTTGAGGTGATTTTGCTCAGGATGAACTTTTGTGTTGCTCTCGGAGGGAAACGGAAACGATCAGCACATGAAAGCTGTGATTCGGTAACAGCGACTCTCGGGGAGGGGCAGGGGGAGGGCGGGACTGGAGGTGAGCTACCAGCAGGTAGTTCATGTCCAGGCATGACGGCGTGCACGTCCACATGCCGTCTTTACTCTGAGGAAGGAAGGAAGGTGACGAGGTGTTTGAAAGTGATCTGAAAGACAAATACAGGAGGAGGAGGAGTAACGTGAAGGAGAGCGGTGGCGTCAGCGCAGAAGGAGGCGCGGAGATTAGAGGAGGACTGAGATAAAGAGCAGACAGCTGATAAGAACCATCGTCCCCGTCTCTGCCTTTGATCCTCTCTCTGAAGGCGAGCCGCCACTCATACCGTCACTGTCATTATATTAATGCTGTATCCTGTATATATCGTACATACTATTGTTTGAGTACTTACGATTGTTTTTTTGTACTTTTTATATTTTACATTTATATTTATTATTGAATCTTGCACCAACAAGGGAGTGGCACTCCAATTTCGTTGTACTCTGTACAATGACAATAAAGGCTATTCTATTCTATTCTTCTATTCTATTCACTCGCGCCCATAAAAACCGTCAAACTTTATTTCTGCTCGGCGATCTCCGACCCGCCGTCTTGTTTGCTGTGGTCCTTATACGGAGCCGTCCTGCTCCTGCTGTCGTCAGCTGATGGAGGAGAATGTTTCACCTCCTGCAGGAGTCACTCCGAGCTGCTCTCAGCCGTCACCAAAGACTAAAAAATGTTTTAACTTCTGTTTGTTTCGTGTCCAGCCGCAGGTCAGAACCCGGACCACGTCCTGCAGGGGACGGGGGTGAAACCCGAGGCCCGGCGCCCTGGCGACAGCCCCACCATCGCACCTGAGGACCTCCCTCGATCCCTCAGCTGCTACTGCTCGGGTCACTGCCCGGACGACGCCATCAACTACACCTGCCAGTGAGTAGAAGCAGCGCAGTAGAGTCTGTCACTGCTGAGTAGAGTCCTCGTTGCTCCATCATGATGATGATGATGTCTGTCTTCAGGACGAACGGTCAGTGTTTCGCTATCATCGAGCAGGACGAGCACGGAGATGTGCAGCTCACCTCCGGCTGCATGAAGTATGAAGGCTCTCACTTCCAGTGCAAGGTGAGCCGGTCTGTGTGGGCGTGTCTGTCACTTTTCTCGCCTCTGTGTCTCCTCCCTCCTGACCTGCTGTTGTGATTGGCTCCGTTTGCTCGGCAGGACTCCCCCAACGCTCAGACCAGGAGGACCATCGAGTGCTGCAACACAGACCTGTGCAACAGAGACCTGCAGCCCACGCTGCCCCCGCTGGCCCCCACCGGTAACGTGGAACACAGATGCAGGTGTGAAGCAGGTGAGCTCGTGAAGCCGCACAGGCGACTAATGTGTGTGTGTGTGTGTGTGTGTGTGTGTGTGTGTGTGTGTGTGTGTGTGCGCGTGCGTGTGTGCGTGCGTGCGTGTGCAGAACGAAGCCCCCACTGGCTGGCCTTCCTGATCTCCATGACGGTCTGCTGCTGCACGCTGATCTGCATCACCGTGGTTTACTACTACAGGTAAGAGCTCACCTGGCAGCGACCGGCACACCTTCGAGTCAGCAGAGACTGTTGGACCTGCTGCTGTCGGCGGGGAGAGGCGGCGATGCAGACTTCAGTTTAGTTGGAACGCAGACATGTCTGTAGCTCATTGGCTTTCACTTCCTGTTGATGTCTGATAGGACGATAGCCGTGCATAAATCACCTGACGTGGGCTGGTGTAGTGAATTCTTACTGCTCGTAATGATCAGTCACTAAATGGTTCAACCAGCACACAACACACACTAACACATCCAAGGCAATAATGAAGTAACTAACAGCAACATCAGGAAATCACATGTGAAATGAATACGAGTAAAATCAAAATAATGTGACTGAAAGTGAGCAGAAAGCAAAACTGCAAATATTTCATGTCAAATTTGAGCCTAAAAAAAAGACGTCAAGTTAAAGAGAAAGTGCTCCTTAGCTCAGGCTTTTATTTTGGAGTCATTCTCAGAGTAAAACTGACAGCTTCCTGTTTACATTTTCTTCACTTTTACCTGTAGTAAACACACACAGACATTTTTATTATGCTCACTTTGGACCCTTTTGTAAAACTGTTGATGAATCAAACTGAGATGCGTGTGTGTGTGTGTGTGTGTGTCTGTCTGTCTGTGTGCAGGTATAAGTTTAAGAGCGACCGGCAGCGGTATCATAAGAACCATAAGGACCAGGAGCACGATGTCTTCATCCGGGAGGGCGAGTCGCTCAGAGACCTCATTCATCAGTCTCAGAGCTCAGGCAGCGGCTCAGGGCTCCCCCTGCTGGTAGGAGCTACAAACACACCTGCTCTGATTTAAAGAACAGTCAGCACCAGCAGTGACTTTACTTTGTTCTCTATTAGAATTTATTTTTGTTTCTTTGAGTTTTATTTTATCTGGTAGTTTCAGTTTGATTACAAGAGCTTTGTTTTTAAAACGGGTCAAAGGTCACAGACCACGTTAACGACCAGGAAACTCGGAGCGCCCTTCTGAAACTTCCTTTCTGCGTCCTCAGGTGCAGCGGACCATCGCCAAGCAGATCCAGATGGTACGTCAGATAGGAAAGGGGCGGTACGGCGAGGTGTGGCTGGGCCGCTGGAGGGGAGAGAAGGTCGCCGTAAAAGTCTTCTTCACCCGAGAGGAAGCCAGCTGGTTCAGGGAGACGGAGATCTACCAGACGGTCCTGATGAGGCACGAGAACATCCTCGGTAGGCTCGTGCGCCAAACACGCCCGCGTTCTCACGAAGTTACGGTGCAGGTCATGTGACCCGCGGTAAGCGAGTCGTGGGTTCTGAGCAGCTTTATGATGCCGTCCGAGCCCGAGGACTCAGAGCGTTCAACACGCCAATTTTGATTATGCACGGCGCCGCTGCCCAGCAGAAACAGCTGAACGATTATTTCAGCTTCATGAAAGTTCAGAGTGTCGGAGGAGAGAGACCGCGTTAACCACGGGCCAATAAGAAATGGTCTCCGGGTGCCTGAGGCGAATATAAAGTAAATAATGTCAGGTGGATGTTTTTACCTTCCTCCTCTGCAGGCTTCATCGCGGCGGACATTAAGGGCACGGGCGCCTTCACGCAGCTCTTCCTCATCACAGACTACCACGAGAATGGCTCGCTGTACGACTTCCTGAAGCTGACCACGCTGGACACGCAGGCGCTGCTGCGGCTCGCCTACTCGGCCGCCTGCGGCCTCTGCCACCTGCACACGGAGATCTACGGCACGCAGGGCAAGCCGGCCATCGCCCACCGCGACCTGAAGAGCAAGAACATCCTGATCAAGAAGAACGGCACCTGCTGCATCGCCGACCTCGGCCTCGCCGTCAAGTTCAACAGGTTCGCGTTTGCTCCGTGGTGCATTCTCAGGCTGTTCTGGCCTCAGCTGACCTAACCTCTCGTTGTGTTGCCATAGTGACACGAACGAAGTGGACATCCCCCTGAGCACCCGGGTGGGGACGAGACGCTACATGGCCCCCGAGGTCCTCGACGAGAGCCTCAACAAGAACCACTTCCAGGCCTACATCATGGCCGACATGTACAGCTTCGGACTCATCGTCTGGGAGATGACCCGACGCTGCGTCACCGGGGGTACGCACAAACAAACGCACACTCACACACACCAGAAGAAGAACGTCAGCCGCTGTTGGGCGCGTCAGCCGCTCTGACGTTAATACAGGTGTTGTTTCCTGTGCAGGTATCGTGGAGGACTACCAGCTGCCGTACTACGACACGGTGCCCTCTGACCCCTCGTATGAGGACATGCTGGAGGTGGTGTGTGTTAAGGGCCTGCGGCCGACGGTGTCTAACCGCTGGAACAGCGACGAGGTGAGGCTCGGACTACTTCCTGTCTGCTTTGTCTCTCTCCCGACTGTCGAGGATGTTTGTTTTATTCCAGCCTGATGGGAAAGTTCGAGCTTTTGATTCAAAACAGCAGCCAATACCAGGACTACTTCCTATCTGACCTAACCACCAAACGTATTCCTCCGCTGACCTGTCGCCGGTCTCTTTCTGCCATCCTCATGTCTGAACTGTGTGTGCGGATAAATACGTTGGCGATGCGGTCAGACAGGAAGTGTTCCCGTGCCGGCGGCAGAGAGTTGGGTGTCACAATGATGGTGTCAGAGCGGCTGTGTTCTCGTGACTTCCTGTTCGTCCTTTAACGGCGTGTTTGTGTCCGCAGTGCCTCCGGGCCATGCTGAAGCTGATGTCAGAGTGCTGGGCTCATAACCCCGCCTCCCGCCTCACCATCCTCAGAGTGAAGAAGACGCTCGCCAAGATGGTGGAGTCCCAGGACATCAAGATCTGACCCCACCCTCCTCCAGACTCACCTCAACCTCCGCCCCAGACCGCCTCTTCATCAGGGGGATGAAGGGGAGGAGCTAAAAGAGCAAAGGACCCATCTCAGGGCTGAACTGTGTCTCCTCCTCTTCCTCCTCCTCTCTCTGCGCCGAGTGACGCTTTCTGTGAAAGCCAAACAAAAGATACAGACGACTTCCTGAGGGGGGGCGGAGCTTTCATTCCTCATGAATGAACTGAGATTTTTTTTTTTTTTTTTATTTGAGGACCCACCTCGCCGAGCTTCCTCCACCTCCGCCTGTTTGAAAATGTTTTCTTTGTTTCTCTTCAGGACTGAGTTCTCCTGCCATATTAAGATATCATCTCCACGCTTAGTTGAATATAAGCAGAATAAGGTACTATAATAACATGTGAATTTAAATGTGTAAATAAACGTTATCTTTAGATGCCGTGCCTGCTCGTGAGAGGAGTTCAAACCAGAACACTATGCTGCAGTGGTGTTGACGTCCGGCCGACTCCTCGGAGACGCCGGCGGGAGGTCGCGGGGTCAGCACGGAGACGTCTGCCGTCCTGTTCGTCTGTCTGTCTGATGAAATTTTAAAAAACAAAACAAAGTGGCGCCAAACCCGAAGAAGACCTTCACGAAAATCTCAGCGACGTAACCGCTTTGAAAGGGGACTTATTCTGCTCAGAGTGGCTTAGTATGATTAACCCTTTGAAATAGTACTCTTTTGTCTCACACAGCTCACTGTCTTCTGATTGGCCACCTTCTGGAAGCCAGCAGAGGGGCAGTACCTTATGTTCGAGAGTTCCTCCACCTCTTGCTGGCGTAGATGAACTGTAAATCTGGCTTATTTTATTTTTAAAGTAATCCGGTTTTATGGGATATTTGCCCTTTTTAAGGCCCACCTCCCAAAGCCTGACTTTATTCTGATTAGCCAGGTTCTGGAAGACTGCCGAGGGGTCGCTTTATCACTCCTTTTTAAAGCAGTGTAATAAATTTGACTGCAGCTCGTCTGCAGGGCAATTGTGAGCCATCGGGGTTGAATTATATTTAAGACTTTGATTTCATTGACTCTGGACCAACCCTAGCGCGGCCCCTGTGGATGAGGAAGTCCACAGAGGGGGGCGTTGTTGAGGTTTGGACTCAACAAGACATGGATTATTTTTACATAAGTTTATGTCATCATATGAAACTGCATACAGTCAAGTTGGTCGTTATGTGAGTCAGAAAGTAAGAAAGCAGAACAGGTCCCCTTCGAGCTGATTGGCTTATTGCTGGTGAGTTTTCTTTAATCATTAGGAATATTTGGGAAACTGGTTCCGGATGTTTTTAGCCTAGCTTAGCACAAAGACTGGAACCTCGCCTCATCAACTCTGGATGTGTTTATAGGGTTTCTCGGACACGTAGAAATTAAACTGTAAGAATTGCTGTTTTAGCAGCGGTGCCACTAAGCTAACAGTTTGTGCTAAGCTAGGCTACGGTCGCTGTTAGCGGTTTCGTGTCGGCGGCAGTGGGTTCGCATGTTGGCTGCTCGTGAATGAGGCTAACGTTCGTACAGCAGCTATTTAAGCAGTAACCTTAGTGTGTCTGTAATTAAAGCTCAGTATAGAAATAATCTTGAATATGTAAAAGTCTTTTTGTTTCCTGCTGTTGGTGTTTTGTACAGCATCTGGTATGGTGCCTTATGAGTTTACCAACGAAATGAAAACTCTATATACAGTCTGTCCAATGTACCGATTTTTAAATAAATACTCTTATTTTAGTACACAAAGCCACAGCGTCGCTCTGCTTCTTTCACACCCGAGCTTTTACTTTGAAAATCCTGCATTTAATCCCTTTTTTGTTTCTACCAGCAAAAGAAATTTGGGATTGACTTTTCTCATTTTACTTCTCATGTTGTCAGTGTGCTAATATTCAGAGAGATTTAGTCAAAATTAAAATAGTAACTTATTACATTTCAACTTTTACCAACTCAAACTTTGTAACTTCCCATTTGAAGTTATTCGTTTTAATTTATAAAAACTATTGGAGAAAATATTTTATTTCTAATGGAAAACAAAGGTTAACTAATAAATATCACTAATACAATTTTCAGGTAATTCAGATTTATTTAAAAACATACCTTAAAATCCTATAAAAATCTAGTCAAGATTTTAAATGTTCATTTCCAATAAAGAGATCAACTTTACTACAGGATTCATGTGATCCAAGTTTTACATTTTGGCATTGACATGGATACTTCAACATTTTAAAAGTTTTAACTTTAAAAATGTTTTTGATCCCATGTCAGTGACAAAATGATCCTGGGACTGAAACTTAAATTTCCATTTAAGTTTTGAACTTTGATTCTGAAACTTGTTGCATTAGAATTAATATTTAACTCAAGTTTTTTGTAGTTTCAACCTTAAATCGTACTAATACAGATTAACCCTGATTTTACAGTCAGTTTTGGTTTCATCTAAACTTTGTCGTGAGCTTCCAAATGTTCTGTTTGTTGATTCTGCAGGAATCTCCAGGTGATCACTCGCTGAGCAGCCTGGTCATGTGACAACTACAGGTGGTGAACAGCTGTGGTGCGTTTCCAGCTGTGAGCAGTTAAAGCAGTGTCACAGTGACGTTGGTATCAAAGTGCCACCATATCCACGTGACTCAAGCACTCCTGACTCTTTGCATGACGAGGTTTTAACAAGTCAAACTGCAGTGCAGCACGGCCTTTCCACTACTTTAGTTTTGATGACCTGCGAGTAATAAACACCTGAAACTCTGGAGAACGGCTGACATCAGTAAATCTGGCTGTTCACATGAGCTGCACGTGTCCGAGGCCTCTCACGTCACAGAAAATACGACTTAAAGCTCAAATCTGAAATTAGCGACGACCCGTTTAAACTACTTTAACAGAAACACAGTCACCATTTTTAGTCAAACATTTCTTTATTTATCATCCTGTCTACTTGTCCTCGGGTTTGTTGAAGCAGTAGGTGAGGCAGCACTTCCCGCAGTAGTGACGGTCAAAGTGGCTCGCCATGAACACGCCGGCGCCGCACTCGTCAGCGGGGCACTCGCGCCTCAGCCGGTGGATTTTACCGTTCTCGTCCACCTGAAGGAGGAAAAGTGTTGGTTTCATTAAAACCGAAAATGCACAAAACTCAAACTCCAGCGCATCTCCGGTGGCGTTTTTACCTTGTAGTATTTGAGCACGGCGAGCTTGACCTTCTTCCTCTTGTGCTTGTTCTTCTTGGGGGTGGTGTAGGACTTCTTCTTCCTCTTTTTGGCACCACCGCGCAGCCTCAGCACCAAGTGCAGAGTTGACTCCTGAAAACACCAAGAAACAGGCGTGAGAGGGACGCCAGACGACACAAACGCGTAAAAACACGCTCGAGTTTGAGACTTGAATTTAACGCCGCCCCTTAGATGGGTCAGGGTGACAGGAAACCAGGGAGAACCTGGCAGACACAGCTGATGTTGCTGCATCTAATTCATGCCTTCAAACAAAAGTCACAAAACAACAAACTTTATTTATACAGCACATTTAAAAGCCAGTGGTGTACCAAAGTGCTTAACATGCAAGAGAATAGGATGAAGTAACCGGGAAGGATGACTGCTATGGCAAGGTACCAAAACATGCTGGCAGGCTGAATGGCATTAAAACAAAAGCAGAAGAAAACTAAGTGTAAAGGATAAAACAGTCAAATGATTAAGAATAAGCCGAAGATAAGAAGCATTAAGCTAACAACAAGCGTTAACTGGTAGAAAAGGCGAGAATAAATAAGTGGGTTGAAGGAATGGATGGAATCAGACTCGCGTATAGCGATGGAGGTTATTCCATAAATCGGGTGCAGCCAAGGCAAAATTCCTTGGCTGCACCCGAGCACAGTCCTGAAGGTGGAAACCGCTGAAGGCAGCACAGCCTGTGTGGGATCCACTGAGGATTCAGACTGGAGGTTTAAGCCTGCAGGACTCATTTAAGCCACCGGGGGGCGACAGACTCCAAAGCTGACCCAGTTACCAACTCCAGACCTGGATTTTCCCCCAAAAGTCAAATGAAAACCGGATTCCTGTCATCTGGACCTCCTGCTGTGAGCCAACGCTGCCTCACGTCACGAGTCTGTTTCTAGTTCCAACTGTTTGAATCTGAGGCCTCAGTAACGACACGTCCCACTGCAGAGCCAGTTATTACAGCTCAGACTCAGAACCACAGAGCTTTGGTCTGAATTTATGAACCAACTGCTCCAAAGAGGTTCTGATCCAGATGTTTTTATTCCAACATCTGTCCAAATGCAGCTAGAAGCTAGAATTGATCTAAACCCTGCTCTGGGAACTCGATTAAACCCAAAATAGAGGTAAAATTAAAAAACACAGCAACAGCTCATCAGATGACCTTTGAATGACGCTGGCTCTAAATCTCAAACTGAACTCTGAGTCCACATTTACAGAAAAGCCTTCATTTCTCTGGGGCGGCGTTCCCGGCTCACCTTCTGGATGTTGTAGTCGGAGAGCGTGCGGCCATCTTCCAGCTGCTTCCCGGCGAAGATCAGCCTCTGCTGATCGGGAGGGATTCCTGCAGAGAGCAAACACCAGCTGATCAGGATCATCACTGAACCCCAGTAATCAATCAGCACTTGAACTTCCTGTGCTTTGCTGCATACATTTGGTTTCTGGACTCCAGAAACACACACACACACACACACACACACACACACCTCAGAAACGCAGTATGGTTGAAGCTCCGCCTCCCTGTGACACCACGTTTTAAATCACTGTCCCGCTTGAACATATCTGTGACTGTAAATGATTTTGACAGTGACGCTCATGTGTCAGCTTCATGGTGCTGATGGCTGATGATGGCGAACACATTTCACCTATTTAAATACGGCGGCCCGAACGCTTCAAACACTGACACGATTATTTTAATCACCAACCACCCTGCTGTCTCTACACAGCTGCACTTCTGTTCGTCCCACAGGAAGTTTCACTCACATTTAAACATCAGTTTGTCCTGGTTATTTGACACTTATGCTCCTGTAAGTGTGCCCCGTACACCCCCGTAATGATGCTTTCCAAGCCCTCAGTATGCATCTGTAAGACCGACCATCTCCCTCACGGACTCCTGCTGCGGTCTGTGATCTATAAACAGTCTGAACTACGACCCCTGACAGCTCACACGTGATTTCTGAAGAGTTCTTATTTCGAGCAGTCTGTGTTTCTCTACAAACACGAAGCTCATCACGTGTTTTCAGGTAAACACAGGAAGCTTCGTTGCAGCTCAGCCTCCCACATTCACCTGTTTTAGGATAAAAACGCCTCCTGGCCTGATGATGCACAAAGTAATAGAGTAAAAGTAATCAGCCAGGCTCACTCACCCTCCTTGTCCTGGATCTTGGCCTTGACATTCTCGATGGTGTCTGAAGGCTCAACCTGTGGAAGCAGAGAGGACAGGTGAGCCGGGACAGCACGCGCTTCCGGTCAAAGCTCTACTCACATGCAGATTACAACTCTTTAAACACGAATGACACATTCACTTTTATTAACTAACTACAACTAATCAGGGGTTTACGAGCACGGCACTAAGCTGCTGCGCCCGCTCCACGTGTTTACACTGCCCTGGATAGCTTAGCCGTTAGCCTTCGGTACAGCGTCACTTTACGGCCTGATACCGCCTCCAAACACACGGCTGCAGTTAACACACAGCACCTATCAGTTACGTGTACAAACGGCCGCTCTAATCTAGTTCCACAATAAGTAAAACTCGGGTTAACGGCAGCCCGTGAACGCCGCTGCCCTCCATCACAGCCCGTCACCCACCTCGAGGGTTATAGTCTTCCCCGTAAGGGTTTTCACGAAAATCTGCATCCTGGCGTTCAATCCACCTGCACGGGAAGACACATAGGACACTTTAGTCTCTGCTGGAGCCCAAACGTCAGTTTAAAAGTGCCGATTTTTAACAAAAACCCGTCAAAAAACAGAGCGCGAGCTTACCACCGGTCTGCTCCTAATGGCGGATCATGAGAAGAGGGCTTTCCTCTCCAGACACGGGGTTTTCTGCACGCGTTCGCAGGGGTTAGGGTCGCCGTTCCGGTGCCTGATCAAAAATACAACGCAAACACTATATTTAGTCATTTTCTGGCGTCTTTTTTTCTCCCACGTATATTTTTTAGTGCTAATGTCGATTTTCTTTACACTTTAATGATCATTTGGATGATTATTTAAAGAAAAAGTCGACTCATCTACTAAAAACAAAATTTCCCAGGTGCACTTTCGCGGTAACCACGGCGACGCGAGGATTCCCTTGAAATTGTGGGAAGAAGGGAAACTAAACGGAAAGTTAGCCTAAAAATATCATCGTAAAGAACAACGTCCGATGCACAAATGTCCCGCAGTTCACGTTTCACAGCCGACATCCTGACGACTGACAGCGACCGGAGCTTCATCCGGTCTTTAAACGAGTTCATGGAGCACGAGAAGAAGTGCCTGCAATGTCCCGGGGAGGGTCCCGACGAGCTCCGATACACCGTCCACCGCTCCGTATTCAGCAAGGTGTTACAGTTTAAAAAAAACCCGGTAAAACTTAAAAGGAAAACTGGACAGGTTTACTTCTTCAAAAATGCAACTTTACGAGGAAAGCAGAAAATCTGAAAAACTCTGTAAAAGGAGAAGACCCTGGTACTCGTATAAACCCCCACTGCCGTTTTTAAGGGAAAACCCGGGGTGACAGATTTACCTGATAATAAAACATGCAAACTGAATTTGCAAAAAATGTAAAGTTATTAGAAAAAACTCGACAATTTACAAAAGAGAAAAAAACAAATTAATGAGAAAAATTAAACCAAAAAAGAAAATGAACTTTTCCTGTGTCCTTCTTGGTTCTGTCAGGTGATTGGACGAGCAACAGCCTATAAAAGGCTTCTGTTGGCCGTAAAGTCGGAGTATGACAGCACCATCAGGGAGCTGCAGAGGAGGGAGGAGGAAGCCAGGGCGGCACGGCTAACCATGGCAGCCTCCGAGTCACGCCGGAAATCACTGCTTACCTGTGAGCGCCAAGCCGCCCACCTGAGGGAGCGGTGAGTGACGGCTGTCTGTGTAAATAAGACTCACTGTATGTAGACTACATTAACTTTCCTCCAGGGATTTATGTGTAAATAAAAGTCACCATTGTCAGAGATGAAGGTGAGAAAAACACTGTCTGAAAAAAACAACAATTATTAGTCGATATTTTTCCATTCCCTTTGTTTTGATGCTTTTTGTCTCTTTGCAGGATCTCCACCCTTCAGAGGGAAACAGCAGAACTTCAGGAGGAGCTCGAGAGAGAGAAAACTTCTAAAGAGCAGAGCACATGGATGCCCGGTACACCCTCAGATAGATGAGTTAACGCAGGGTCCTCAAAGCCTGTGAGGGGAAAATACAAGGCAGACATGTTAGCATGTCACATCTCCACAGACACAAATACGAAGGACATGATTAAAGTGAAGCAAAAATACACAACTGCAACAAAATGTTAAAAGAATATAAAATACTAGAACAAAATGATAAAAACCTTCAAATAAAAAAAGATTCAAATGAATAAATATAATAATAGCTGAGCTTTAGTGTCCTGGAAGTAAAATATGAAGTTAATTGATGTGTATTATGTTACAGAGTGAAGGAATATTATGGATTAGCAGTACAGACGTTTTGCTGTTGTCTCGGCTTTTTGGTCATTGTTTACATATGAGGGGTGTGGACATGGACATGCTGTCACCTTTAACTGAGGTTATTGGATAATTGAAGTTTCTGCAAACTCTGCTGTCAGGCTCTCCACCTGTGTTGTAACAGAACGAGGCTGCCAGGATACTTCCAGTGAGGTCCAGCTGAGAGCTGATGAAGACGTGGACCTTTAGAGACCAAACAGACTTTTACCTTACAACGTTTCAGTTGGTGAAAGCTTTTCTTCACTGATCTGATTAAAGTAAAAGTCAAAGAACTTTACACAAAAACTCAAATGCTCAGCTACATTTCAAAGATGTGGGTTGAACATGTAGTTCGGGTATTTGTAGAGCTCGGTGGTTCAGGTAAAGTTTTCTCATTCAGGATTTCATCCACACAGTCAAAGAGTTCCTGATATGCGTGGCAGGTGGCTAGAACCCACTACTATAACACTGACACTGTTCCTGAAAGACGGAGCTGCTGACCTGTTTAATGAAAACGGGAAAGGACCTGTAATGGATCCTTGGGGGATACCACATGTAACCCTCTCAGGCTCAAATTAAACGTTTTGTTGCTAATGCACAACCAAGTCCTGCAGTGGTGCTTCTGAGTAAAAAAACCTCATAAAATATGCATGTGGGGTAATCAGGTTGTTAGTTTTTAACTGTTGCAAATCGGCAACGCCTGCTTGGAGCTGGGATGAAGAGCAGTTCCCTGTTTCAGGAGCGGTTCACAGTGTTTATAATGTGATCGTTCACAGTGGTTTGTCCTGTCTCAGTAAGCTCAAAGTGCAGCGTACACAACATATTAGCTGGGCCTTAATCGTGCATGCTGAATGAGCTCAGGCCCAGCGGCAGTGTTTCTGGATCCATGTGTGGATGCAGAGATGATCTGTGTTCGATGCCAGGGGTTTTCAGATGTGTGCCTCAGCCCGTGCAGTGGTTTCCACCTCAGGATCAGATCTGCTTTTAAAGCAGTGCTGCCCAAGGGTCTCAGCACCTCCAAAAACACAACACACCCCTCTGTGGTAGTGTTTGTAGATCTCACAGATCTGTCATTCATAGCTGCTAAATATTCTGTCAGGTCCTCCAGGGTTGATCTCCACACTGGTGTCATCTCGCAGGTTTGACAGTGGCTGAGTCTGAGGATCCCAAGGCTCTGGACGGGTACCTGAAGGACATGGAGGCGCAGAGAGACGCTCTGCTGGACAGAAAGAGTCACTGTGTTCCTCTGGAGGTCAAAACTAAGTTGGACGCCGAGCTGCAGGCCGCCAAATGCCGCAGAGACGAGCTGAGTGCCGAGAACAACCACCTGACAGTCCTGTAAGAGCAGAAACTCACAGGAAGTCATACAGTTCTGTACATATGCAGGTCATCAGTAAGACTTCATGCTGGACGAGTGCAGAATATTTTAGAATTTTTACTTAAAGGATTAAGGACCCTTCACCTGAAGTCAGTAACACAACGATGTAGTCATGCAGTAAAGCTCCTCCTTCACCAGATGCCTAAAAGGAAAAAAAACATCATCTCAGTTTGATAAAAAGGTGCCTTTTATTTTGAAAGGTTGGGGAATCTCTTCCTCCTGAGCACCTCTGCAGACTCCTGCAGGAGCAGATGAGGAAATATGTTTGACACCAACAGGAAACAGATTATTGAAAATAATGAAAGCAGGAAACAAAGCTTTTAGACAGAAAGTCAGCATGCAATCAGATTTAATAAAAACAAACCTGACTTTGGGCTCCGGCTCTGTTTTAATGCTGATCTCACAGAACAACATCCTGAACATCGTCTGCACCAAAGAACAGTTTGACAGAAGCAAAGTATCCAGAGTCAGAACGAGTCCTTACAAACTGAACACAACCTGGAGAAAGAACGACCTCAGAATCAGACCAGAGGGAGTCGGGGTCAGAGGTCAGCCTGATAACCAATGAACCCTTGCATATGTTCTAACATCCTTCCCACAGGCTGATATCAGCCTTTAAAGTTTACCCAGAATGCACTTTTGTAACTTTGCTCCAGTGAATTCTGAGAATCAGATCCAACATCAGGTACGAGCGCCACGTGTCGCAGTTTATTCAGACTGGATCTCATCACACTGACGCTCACAGAAACAAACGCATCCGAATTATAAGCAGTCAGACGAGGAGCGGAAATATTAGGTAACAAAAGTTGCAGGGAAGTAAAAGAGAGATGATCAGAGCAGCTTAATATTTAAGGTGAACCAACCAAAACTGACAAAACGAGCGACCTGATGTGAACCTGCAGATTATAAATGACACGAGGATGAATCTCATTCTCATGAACTGTATCTGCACAGTATTTCAGTACTCCACTGTTTCCACATGCAAAACCTGCGTCTGACCCCTGATGATGCTCCTAACAGCTGATACAGAGCACCACAAAGTTAAAGGTGATGTGTCTGCTGCCCCCAAGTGGACCAAAGCAGTCACTGCAGGTTTGAGTTTACCAAGTGTGGTTTGGATTTGAGGCTCAGCCGCTGAAGACCACGATCACCTCTCTGTCTCTAGATACAAACGTCTGAGGAGCGTGTGGGACTGTCTGAGCAGCTGGGAGGAGGAGGGTCAGCCGGCGCCTCTGGGGGAACTCGTGGGTTCCACTCTGGAGAACATCAGGGAGGCAGACGGTGAGACGCTGCTGCAGTCAGCAGAGTTTTGGGTTCAGTGTCAGTGATCACTGCGTACCTCCAGAACGAATGCGGTAAAACATCAATTAATGATTTCTCTGTGCTGCTTCACGTCACCACACACTTCCACAATGGTGAGATATTTAGCTCAATATTAAAAAAAGATATAGATTTTTATTAAAACATATTTTACGTCTTTTCTTACTTGTATAATTGTTTTTTCCAGTTTATTTTAAGTAGATCCTAAAAATGTTGAATTTTTTGCTGAGGAACATAGTTTTATATTTTCTAATTAGGGTTTATTTTCCTGGTAAAGACAACGTTCCTCTGTCACCTCTAAGGGTTTACATATCAGGACATGTGTTGGGTTTAAGTCAACCCTGCTGGTAAACAGAACCTGTTACTGAAAGCAACCACACAGACACTAGTGGACTTTTCACGTGCAAGGGGAGCGTTGGAGAGCAGTGTTGTCACTCGCCTGTCCAAGCAACTCCAACTGATTCCCTCGCTACAGCCCTTTTTATTGTCAGCTAGCAATCATTCATGAATATGCAATTACAAGTGTGTGTGTGTGTGTGTGTGTCTGTCCAGCTATACTATACATAGACATTCGACCTTTCAGTGAACTTAAACTGTGTGTATGAGGCATGCAAGTAAAGCAGAAAAGCAGAAATAAGCGTTTTGCTAAACTATAAAAACAGGAACTTGTAATAAGTCATATCTCGGACGAACATTTAAAGGTGTGAAGTCTTGGACTTTAAAAGAAACAGAACATGTTGCTTTCCAAATGTGTAACACATCTCTGGACTAAGCTGCACTCTGAATAAAGAAAGCACATTTTGTCAGCACAGACACAGATAAAGGAAATGTTAGAAGATAAATCCTCTGACTGTCTGGCTTTTTCTTCATAACGGTAGCCATATATGGACACATAAAGGCAATGATCTATATATTTTAGCACAAATGACAATATAAGAAATATCAATTCCAACAACGTGTAAAGATCAAAATCATCAGGTCTTAAAATTTGATGAATGCAGCCTCAGAAGAACAAAATCATGTGACATATGACATCACGTCAGTATGTATTTGACAGAAACTAAAGCAAACCGACTCCGCCCCCTGATCCAGCAGCTTGTAGCTCCTCCTCCAGAAGCAATCCAGTGATGGTTTCTATGTGACATCATCAGTCTCATCACTGTGAAGCAGTTTTCGCTCTTCTCTACAGCGTCGCTTCAGCTCCATGCAGACGTGCTGTTGCAGACTTGCAGCTGTGCTCAGATCTTTGTCCTGCTGATGTGTTCGCACGCCTGAGCGATGCAGACCTGCAAACTGCCAAAACGTCTACTTTTACAGAGGCGTGTCACTCGCTGACGGTCAGGCAGCACCTGAGCCGCTCCCCTGTGGAAGCAGATAATGACACGCTGTCACATGCTATTGTTCATCTGAGGCTGCGTTTAAATTCTTTTAAGAGGTTGAGAAGACCAGGTGACTTTTACCTGTCCTGACACATGAGTGTGGACAGACTGTGACTGTAAAGATGGCGTTTCTGTCCTGCAGGGACGGACGAGGACATCTGCAGCATCAAGCAGCTGTTTGAGGACCAGGAGCCGGCCGGAGCTGATGCATCTGAACTTGTGTCAGATTACCTGGACAGGTGCTGCTTCCACAAAACCCTTCTGATGAGTTTTTGTGTGTGTGTGTGTGTGACGAGTGCCCGTCTCCTGCTTCTCCTTTGTCCTCAGGTTTCTCGAGCTGTTTGAGTTGGCTCAGTACGAGGACGCCGCTCTAATCGCCGCCAGAGCTCCTCGAGGAGTCCTGAGGAACATCGACACCATGGAGATGTTCAAAGGTGGGAACAGCACCTGCACAGTTATCAGGGCTCTGATTATGTTGATTTCAAGCAAAGATGAAATTAGTCTGACCCAAAGCACTGAAACAATCCCAGAGACCCTGTGAGTGCAGCTGAGGTGGGAAGTCATCGTCTTATAAACCTGTCAGGTAAATAGGTTGGTCTACGGACACCCACCCACTGCTGGAGCTTCTGGTGGACGTTAGAGGAACTGCAGCTGGTGGTGCTTCATGAAGGTACTGCTGTGTGTGACGACCTCTGTCTTATTTCAGGTGTGGAGGTCCTCCCGGGCTCGCTCTCCCCATCGTTTCTCTTCTTCTGGGCGCTGCTGTTCACTGCTGGAGCCGATGGCGAGCTGTCGGCTCCGCTCTCCCTCCAGGGCGTCTCCTGTGCCCTCCAGAGCGGCGCCCTGCAGCTCGTCAGCTACGCCGTCACCCATAAGAAGTCAGTTTCATGTCAGTTTCATCACTTTCCCTGCTTCTCCTTCTTTACACTCTCTCTGCTCTCAGGCTGACCTTCACTGAGGAGCTGGGTGACATCCTGACTGAGCATGCTCAGGAGAACCCCGGCGTGGCTGACCTGTGTCTGACGTTGGCCACTATTATCTATGAGGCCTGCAGGCTGCACAGGAAGGCCGCACTGAGCATGTGCAGGAGAGGGCTGATCCACAGTGCTGCCGAGTTCCTGAAGCACTGCGAGGACCTCACAGCAGGTCTGTGTGTGTGGAAGTGTCTCTGTGAGGACCAGTTTTGGTGTTAAACCAGTGTAGTGAGGACATTTCTGCTCCAGGCTAACGTTAGCGTCTCGTCTTGGGTCATTTTTATTAATAAGATGAAAGATCTGTGGGGGAGGAGAGGGTGACACAGAGTGCGAGAGCTCGTCTCTGTCATTGTCTCCAGGGCTGGGCCAAAGAGACCCTTGGTCGCGGGTCATAGGCTGCATCTATGACCTCCGTCATAGACCCATTACACGCCCACACCCTAGGACAGCTCCCCTGGAGGGGGATTTCATGGCTGGCTTTGGGGACCCCGAGTCCAGCTGACGAGTGCCTGATATACCGACAGCAGTGTGTCTGCATCCAGAGAGCACACTGACTGTGCAGCATATTTGTACACCCTTAAAATAGATGCAGTGAGGCGATCTATCTCACTGGGCAAAGAAATGCAGGAGGAAGCTGATCGCCCTTCGGTTAGGGTGAAGGTGATGAAGCACTGAAGGCTCCACAGCCGGGGGTTCGGGCAGCCCCAGCTCACCCATCCCTTGCACCTCGAGCTTAGAGCAGCGCTTGGTTGGATGCTTGCTTGTAAAGGGCTTGACCAACAGCAGGTCATTACTGTCATGCAGAAGCTGCTTTGGTGAGCAGGCTGGTGGGAGCCTCCTGCCATCAAACAGGTCACGTTCTGCATCCTGGGCAGCTGGCCATGAGGTACCCAGCTTTGTAGCAGCCCGTTTGCAGACCTCGTACAGGCACTCGGCGGCCTACACTGCTGGGCAGGGAAGGTGGAGTCATCCTCCTCCTCATCCATGTCCTAAAGGTCGAGGAGGTGGGAGTTGGCATCAGCCTCCCTTCCTTACTTAAGTAACAAAGTACCAGCTCTGCAGGAAGCTGTTTGTACACAAAGCTAACTGAGCCTTGTGTTATATTAGTGTAATAAAATAATATTAGAAGATGGAAAAAAAAGAACTTTATTTCAGTCTATTTTGAGTCTAACAAATGTACTCAAATCAGTTAGGTAAATGTGACGTTAAGTACAGTAACAGTAACTAAGTATTTGTACTCGGTGACTTCCCACCTCTGTCCGAACACACACAGAAAGTGTGAAAAGGTGGAAGGAGCAACGTCACAAAATAATTATGGTTTGATCATAATAAACTGTAAAGCATCAGAGAGCATCAGAGAGCTTCAGTCTCACTGAGCACGTGCAGTTCGAGGGTTTCTGCATTAGTCCTACATGTAAGGCAGCTTCAGCTCTCATCCACACCGAGCCCCACCGGCTGTGTTCACGGCGCCCTGAGAGTTATAACTCTCTCTCTCTCTCTCTCTCTCTCAGAGGACAGCATGTGGGTCCTGTGTCGCTCGCCCAGCCTCTCTCTCCTCCAGCTGCTGACGGAGCCTCTGCAGGACAGTGCTGCCATCTTGTCTGTGGGCGGGGCTTGTGCCGCTCTGCTGGCGGACCCTCAGCGGCGGCCCGTAGCGCTGCAGCTCCTGGACAGCTTCGTGAGCCGAGGGCGAGGTGGGTGGAGCAGACGGCGTCGGGTCACTTCCTTATAGAAGTGTTGCAACGAAGTCATCCACGAGTGTTAGATTCACACGTGAGCGGTGACACACACGTGCTAAAACTGGGACATCTGGACTCTGGACTCGTCTCTACTACAGAACAGTTCTAACAAGTAAAGACAGCAGCCTGTGAAACATTAAAGTGTTATTGCACGTTACCTCCTGTATTATATGTTTATTCAAAATGTACGCAGGCTGTATGATCACTGCAGAGGATAATCCACAGTGACGTACACAGATGCTGTTCCCTCTGCAGCTGTGCAGGCTAACGCAGTGTCTATAATCTCCTGGTAGAGGAACGATGAGCTGTTCTGTTTATTTATAAAAAGAAAAGTCAGGAATCCAGAGACAGACCAGAGCTGATCTGTGCTTTCAGGCGATTCGTCCACATGTCACTGGGTGAGATGCTGTGCCCACACAGCCCCACACATCACCCAAAGCTGCCCACTGTTGTGGCTCGGATGGTCATTATTTCAGATGTGTAAACTCATCATATGTGGCTTTTGTTTCTGAGGGGGGGGCGTGGCCTCATGCCACCTACTACAGGTAACACAGTGACTGCCCCAAACTGAGAACTGTTTGGGTTTTTGCATTTTATTTTAAAGTTGAGAAAGAAAGATGAGGAATGGTTTTACTGAGTCCCCTGACAGATAAATAGTTGCTGTTAAAAACAGCCAATGAAATAAGACTTGTTAGCAGTCTGTTTGGATAAAAGCACCTGTGACGTGATGCTTGGACAGAAGATTCTGAGACACATACATGTGCTGCTGTTCTTCTCAGGGGCTTTAGAGGAAGTGATCGTGGGGGATGTCGGCTCTTCGGTGGACGTGTGGACCCACGTGGTGTCTCTGTGCTCCGAGCTGGAGCGGGACGACCTGAGCCGGGCCATCCTGTCCGTCCTGCTGAGTCAGAGCGGGACCAGAATTGTGACCCCGGACCCGGAGGGAGCCCGGCTCATGGAGCACGTTTACCTGTGAAGACTGGACTTGAAGGCAGATTTTCTCCTTCTCATGAAACAACAGACAGGTTCTGGTAGTTTAGACTTTAACTCCATGTTAGCACCTTGTGTCCAATCAGGATGGCTTTCACTAAAATGTCTAATCTGGCACAAAGATATAACTGCACAATAAACAAAACAAAACGTCTGAAGTCTGCAAAGAGTCGTCTGACTTTTTTTTGGTTGTTTTTGGTCTGAATCTTGTTATTCACGTATTTATTCACCCTTAGGATCACACCTGAGCTCCTCTCTGCAGTCTCTGAGCTTCAGCTGAAAACACTCAGGTGTGAAGCATAAAACAGTAACAGGAGATTCTGAAACTATAAGAAACAACCGCAGTCACACCTGCACCTGCTGAAAGGTATCAAAGAGTGCAGCAGCGAGCTTTGGGACGACCTCGCCTCTCTGAAGGCGCCGGCTGTGCTTTATGCTGCTCATGGAAGTCTCCACGTGTCTTCATTCTTTGCTTCTGATTTGTTTTGTGATATTAGAACAATATATATTTAAAATCATGCACAAAGTGATGGATAGATTGGAATAGAATAGAAAAAAAGAGAATTCAACTTTATTATCATTGCACATGTCACAAGTACAAGGCAACGAAATGCAGTTTCCATCCATCCAGAAGTGTTTTAGCCATAATATAGATAGAATAGATGCATATTCTGTAATATAGGTATGTTATAATGTGAACGGTATGAAGGTATGTTATGAATATACTATAACTATAAGTATGTACAGGCTATGAAAGGTTATACATATGGTTAAAAATATGAAAACTATACAGATTGTAGATGTACAATTGTGAGTATTATTAAACAGTTGTAAAAACTATAATTATTGTATTCAATTGAATTTTATTTATATAGCGCCAAATCACAACAACAGTCACCTCAAGTCGCTTTATATCGTACAGTAGACCCTACAATAATACAGAGGAAACCCCAGCAATCATATGACCCCCTATGAGCAAGCACTTTGGCGACAGTGAGAAGGAAAAACTCCCTTTTAACAGGAAGAAACCTCCGGCAGAACCAGGCTCAGGGAGGGGCGGGGCCAGCTCTGTTCTAGGATGCCCTCTGGACCCAGTGGAGGTGGTGAGTGACAGGAGAACGGCGGCTAAGCTGTCATCCCTGTTGGACAACATCTCCCACCCCATGCAGCAGACTGTGACAGCACTGAGCAGCTCCTTCAGTGGGAGACTGCGGCACCCACGGTGTGGGACGGAGAGATTTCGCAGGTCTTTCCTCCCCACTGCTGTCAGACTCCATAATAAAGACTTTAACTGATCAAGCACACACATCCATACATATGCAATAACACTAAGTGCAATAATCCTTTCTGTCATCGTTGTATCTTTACTCAGTTGTATATAGTATTTGTATTCTATTTTTATCTTATTGTATATTTATTTTATTTTATTCTACTGTATATAGTATTTTATTTTATTTTATTTTATTCTATTCTGTACAGTTGTGTACTGTATTTATTCTTATTGTATCCTAATTTTTGCGTCATAACTTTTGCACTGTCCACTTCCTGCTGTGACAAAACAAATTTCCCACGTGTGGGACTAATAAAGGTTATCTTATCTTATCTTATCTTATCTGCTGTGATTGGTTGGGGTGAGAGAAGGAAGACAGGATAAAGACATGCTGTGGAAGAGAGACAGAGATTAATAACAGATATGATTCAATGCAGAGAGGTCTGTTAATACATAGTGAGCGAGAAAGGTGACTGGAAAGGAAAAATGCAATGCATCATGGGAATCCCCAGCAGCCTACGTCTATTGCAGCATAACTAAGGAAGGATCCAGGGTCACCTGGTCCAGCCCTAACTATATGCTTTAGCAAAAAGGAAAGTTTGAAGCCTGATCTTAAAAGTAGAGATAGTGTCTGTCTCCTGAATCCAAACTGGAAGCTGGTTCCACAGAAGAGGGGCCTGAAAACTGAATGCTCTGCCTCCCATTCTACTTTTAAGTAAAGGTTTAACTACAGTCAGCTTGAAGGCCTGTGGTACATAGCTGATTATTAGAGATAAGTTGATCATATTTAAGATTGAAGCATTAATTAATGGCAGGACTTCTTTGAGCAGTTTTGTAGGAATGGGGTCTAAAAGACACGTTGATGGTTTGGAGGAAGTAATTATTGAAGTTATTTTCTTCAATCAGTGATGAATAGTAAGATGTTCTGGCTTTGCGGAGGGCTTTCTTATAAAGCAGCAAACTATTTCTCCAGGCTAAATGATGATCTTCTAAATTTGTGACACGCCATTTCCTCTCCAGCTTACGAGTCATCTGCTTTAGGCTACGTGTTTGAGAATTATACCACGGAGTCAGGTACTTCTGATTTGAGACCTTAGTTTTCACAGGAGCTACAGTATCCAGAGTCGTACGTAGTGAGGAGGTGAAATTATTAACAAGATAATCGACCTCTGTTGGGGTAGCGTTCAGATAGCTGCTCTGCTCTGTGTTGGTACAGGGCATTGGAGATGATAACAGTGGGTGGATTATATTCTTAAACTTAGTTACAGCGCTTTCAGAAAGACATCTACTGTGATAAAGTCTACTCTCCTCTGCTGTGTAATCAATTATTGTAAATGTAAATGTTATCAGGAAATGATCAGACAGGAGAGGGTTTTCAGGAAACACTGTTAAATGTTCAGTTTCTATGCCATATGTTAAAACAAGATCTAGAGTGTGATTAAAGTGGTGGGTGGGTTCTTTTACATTTTGAGAGAAACCAATTGAGTCTAATAACAGATTAAATGCCATGTTGAGGCTGTCATTCTTAGCATCTACATGGATGTTAAAATCACCCACAATAATTATTTTATCTGAGCTCAGAACTAAATTAGATATAAAGTCTGAGAAATCAGACAGAAACTCTGTGTAAGGACCAGGTGGACGATAGATGATAACAAGTAAGACTGGTTTCTGAGTTTTACAACTGGGGAGGACAAGGCTAAGCATCAGGCTTTCAAATGAATTAAGTCTGTCTGGGTCTTTGGTTGATTAACAGGCTGGTGTGAAAAATTGCTGCCACACCTCCCCCTCGGCCTGTGCTTCGAGGTTTCTTGTAGTTAGAATGACTCGGGGGTGTTGATTCATTTAAACTAACATAATCATCCTGCTGCAACCAGGTTTCTGTAAGGCAGAGTAAATCAATTTGTTGATCAATTATTAAGTCATGTACTAACAGAGACTTGGAGGAGAGAGACCTAATATTTTTTTTTTTTTTTTTTTTATTAATATTTTTGGATGGACAGAAACATTAATAAATAAATATACAACTGCAATAATCATACTGTCAGTTCTCTGTCCGTTTCTAAACAAACAAACAAACTAATACAAGCAAACAAACAACACACTAACAAACAAAAAAAAAAAAAAAAAAAAAAAAAAAAAAAAAATTACATAAATAAATAAATAAATAAAATAAATAAAACCCAGGAGAAACAAAATGATACACCGCCTCCTGGAAAACATCAGCAAAAACAAAAACGAATAAGGGTAAAACCCCCTGGTGCAAAAAAAAAAAAAAAAAAAAAAAAAAAAAAAAAGACAACAACCAAAATACCAATGACACATGAAATATCCTTCTAAGAGACCATTTATCATAATGTCTAAGAGACATTGTCAATGTACCGCAAAAAGGGACCCCAGACCTGCTCAAAAATATCTTCTCTTCCCTTCATTCTATACATAACCCGTTCATATGATGCCATCCTAGACATTTGTTCGGTCCATTCCTTGAAAGAACAGGGGCTGGATGACTTCCAATGCCTAAGAATTACCCTGCAACCAGTTATAAAAGCCAGACGCATCCACAATCTCTGTTTTTTTGAGAGAATGTTATCGTCAGGTAGTAGGCCCAGGACGCATATAGCTGGAGATTTAGAAAGATTAAGTTTAAAAATATCATTCACCAAGTTGATGATCCCATCCCACAAATAATCATTTTTCCGACATGTATACAACATATGAACTAGAGTCCCGACTTCCTGCTGACATTTCCAACAGATGTCCTTATCTGCGAGCTTCAACCTGACTAATTTACTGGGTGTCCAATAGTTTCTGTGAAGCAACTTGTACTGGATAAGTTGAGACTGTGTTTCAGGTGAGCAAACATACCATGATGAGATCAGCATCTTCCAACTGTCCTCTGAGATCTGGATACCCAGATCTTTCTCCCAACACCGCCTCAGTCCCCCCAAACTGGGAGCGTGTGCCTCTCTGAAGCTCCCATAAAATTTAGATGCCCTGATTCTGTTATTGTCAGGGGTTGCAAACATCTTCTGAACACTAGATGGAGGGTCTAGATTATTTTTCAAAATGGCTTTAATACAATGTCTTATTTGAAAAAACCTCCAAATTTCCCTTGGATCCAAATTGAATTCTCGTCTGATTTCTGCAAACGATTTCATGCCAGTCTGCCCAAATAGGTCCCCCATCTGATTAATACCTGTCCTAGCCCAGGCCTCCCACCAGACCGGTTTCTTACCTATTAATACTTTCTTATTATACCAAATAGAGGCTCTAGCGGTGAGATAAGGGCTGCTGTTGGTATATTGGTGAGCTCTAAGCCAGGTCTCTTGCATGAAAGACAGTACTGGATCTTTAAACGGTACTGGCCTTCCCTTCTGAGTAAGGAAGGCCTCTAAAGACGAAGGGGCCACAAGACTTTCCTCAATCCCAACCCATGATGGCTTATCAGTAGAGGAATTATGTATCTTAACTAACTGAGAGAGGGAGAAAGCATAATGATACCAGACCATCTTAGACAATGCCAACCCACCACTCTCTTTAGCAGCATATAATTTAGACCGATTGAACAATGGCTTTTTACCTGCCCACACAAAACCCTCTACACATGTATTATAAAGCTTTAGCAAATTATGTGGGACTGCTATCGGTAACATGTGAAGAAAGTACTGAAGTTTAGGGGCAATAATCATCTTCACCAAATTAATTCTGCCCAAAAGGGACAGATTTATTTTAACCCAATTCTGCAACAGCGAACGGATATTTTGAATCACTGGGGAAATATTTACTTTCATTATGTTGTCTAAACCAGGGGTCAATTTAATCCCCAAATAAGTCAGACCCTCGGGCATCCACTTGAAATGCCATGAACTCCTCATAGCAGGCGGACACAATTTAGAAATAGGCATAGCTTCAGACTTAGACCAATTTATAGTGTATCCAGAGATTACAGAGAAAGAATCAATAATTGAGGAAATTGCAGGAACGGCCTGTTCTGGGTTAGTTGAAATCAGTAACATATCATCCGCATACAAAAAAGTTTTATGTTCTTCTTGACCCAAATCCACCCCTCTAATTTTCTTACATTCACGTAAAGCTATGGCTAAAGGCTCCAAAAACAGAGCAAAAATGAGAGGTGATAAGGGTGAACCTTGTCTAGTACCCCGACTTAACGAAAATGAGGGTGACATTATCCCATTGGTAATAACTGTAGCCATTGGATCTGTGTATACCACCTGAATCCACTGCCTAAAAAAGGGACCGAAACCAAATCTCTTCAAGGTATGAAACAGAAAAGGATACTCAACTTTATCAAAAGCTTTCTCTGCGTCCAAAGAGAAGGCAACAACAGGGTCTAGCTTAGTCCTGCTCTTCCAGAGTATATGCAATAACCTACGTAGATTATCCGCAGAGCTTCTATTTTTCACAAAACCGACCTGATCCCTATGCACCAAATACGGAAGAACTTTTTCAAGCCTAAAAGCTAATATCTTAGAAATAATTTTTTCATCCACATTAATTAATGAAATTGGGCGATAATTCCCACAATGCTGTGGGTCTTTCCCTTTTTTATGTAATAACGTGATCACTGCCGATCGCATACTAAACGGTAGTCTCCCTCTTTGAAACGCATCTTGATATACCGACAGTAGTCTTGGAGCTAGTTCGTCCACAAACACCTTATAAAAATCTGATGGAAATCCATCATTACCTGGAGATTTACCCACTCTAAGGCTGCCGATTGCCTGCTTAACTTCAATTAATGTAATCTTACCTTCTAATATACTTCTTTGATCTTCCGACAGGCTGGGAATTTTAATAGAAGAGAAGAAATCTGACAGCCTCTGTTCCTCCACCAGTCCATTAGAAGTGTACAGCTCCTGATAATATTTAGTAAAAATATCATTTATTTCTTTTTTACTAGTAGTCAACTTATTATTATTACTAGGATCAGAAATAGATGGTATAAGGTTACTAGATTTTATCTGCTTAACCCTGTGTGCCAACATTTTACCTGTTCTCTCCCCTTGTTCAAAGTACTTCTGATTTAGACAAAACATTGCATATTCCACTTTTTTCTCCAATATGCTATTCATCTCAAATTTAAATTTAATTAATTTGTTCCATAAGTCCCTCTCTGGGAGCAACATATGTTGTTTTTCAAGCTCCTTGATATCCTGTTCCAACTTCATCAGCTTATCCCTCTCAGCTTTTTTAATCAAGGAGCAATATTGAATAAGGCGCCCCCTCAAATAGGCCTTAAAAGCATCCCAGGTCATTCCAACGTCGTCAATAGAGCCCTCATTGTACAACCAAAACTCCTTTATCATTTCCCTTATACATTCGCAATGACCCTTATTCTTCAGTATTGAGTTATTCAAGCGCCACCTAGGTGACGGTTTAATATTATCAGTGTCAGTAAGAACAAGGTCAATGGGAGCATGATCCGATATAGCAATGTTACCAATAGAGGACCCAATAGTTTGACTTGCCAAAGAACGGGACACCAAAAAGTAATCTATCCTGGAGTAGGTTGAGTGAGGATGCGAAAAAAAGGTATAATCTCTTTCTTGAGGATGAAGAAGTCTCCATATATCTACTAGACTCAGTTCCTCTGACATCACGTCCACCGCCGCGTTTGTTGGGTCCTTGCTTAGTCCAGTACAGGAAGATTTATCCAATAAGACATCCCTGACCCGGTTAAAATCTCCCCCAATTACAATGTGTGTGTTACCTATAGTCCGCACCATGTTACAGAGTTCATGAAAAAATTGTGGCTGAGGAGAATTAGGAGCATATATATTAACCAATGTCATTTTCCGCCCCTGTAAACATGCATCCAAAACCACCCATCTACCCTCCTGATCTGTATAATGCTTAAAGACCTGAAAATCCAAGTTTCTTCTAATCAATATGACCACCCCTCTTTTTCTAGCCGAAAATGCACTAAAATAAACCTGCGCCACCCAGTCTCTTTTAAGCTTTAATGATTCGGCCTCATCAAGATGGGTCTCCTGAATCAGGGCTATATCAGTCTTTTTCTGTTTCAGATATGTGAGGATTTTCTTCCTTTTAATAACATTATGACAACCCGCTATATTCCACGACACAATTTTACATAACTCCATAACACCATGTGAGCCGAATTATTATACAAATTTATCCAGAGGAATATCCCATTTACCCATATAACAACTCTTAGAGCCAGTAACATGAGACAACCCAATGATCCAAAAATTAGGTCTGTACAGGACAATTGGTACCATACCATCAAAACCAACAACAAAACCAAACACGAGAAAAAAAAAAAAAAAAAAAAAAAAAAAAACAAAAAACCAAAGAACATGAAAACATAAAAAATTGCAGGTCCGTGGCACTCAAAAAAAATTCCCAGATGGTGTCCCTCCTTACGTCTCCCCCCCCCTCAGAAGTAAACCAACCCATAGCTTATCAAATCCTCTTAATCTACATCACCCGGAATGTTAACCAAATCCAAGCCGCTTAGAAATTGCTTAGCCTCAGCTGGGTTGGAAAACTGATGATACTGGTTATCCACTGAAAAAGTCATAACAGCCGGAAAACGAAGAGAATAGCCAATCTTGTACTGTTGCAACAAGCGGCGCACCTCATCAAACTTCCTGCGTTTTTCTTGTACCTCCTGAGCGTAATCCTGGAAAAAAAGAACTCTCATGCCTTTCCAAACGATCTGCCCCTTTTTTCTGGCAGCCGCCAGCACGGACATCTTGGCTTTATCCCGTAGGAAGCGAACAATAATGTGTCTCGGTCTGGAGTCCGCAGTGGACTTCGGAAAAGCTGGCCCCACTCGATGGATTCTATCTATTTCGTAGTAATCTCCCATCTCAATGTCCAGAGCCTCAGACAGCAGATTCTTCACGTAATCCTCAATATTACTGCCTTCGGATCCTTCTCTAATACCCGATATTCTAATATTCTGGCGCCGTGAGGAACCCTCAAGCGCCGTTACTTTTTCCTGCAGCCGCTGGTTCTGTATCTTCAAGATCTTACATATTGAGCTGGCTTTAGCCTCTTCGTCCTCCAATCGAGAAATTCTTGTCTCTGTTTCATCCACTCTCACACCCAAACTGTTCACAGCTTCCTTGAGAGACTCGATACCACCTTTCACCGCCGTCATGTCTTGTGCTACCTGCTCAAGCAGAGATCTTATAGAAGTCAGCTCGGCCGCCACACCATCTTGGGAAGGACACCTGGCATCGACTCCATCAGGTGTCTCCGCCATAGTAGTTAGTGAAGTAGCCTGAGTGTTGTGTGTTTTTCCTCGCGGCATAATCGAATCGTTGCGTAAAACGTAATGATTCTTCTGACTCCTTCCACTGAATTTACCAGGGCAGATCCCAAATAAGACAAATACCCGGCTCTGACCTATTTTTAACGAGGTTTCGGGGGAAGAGGAGTGCGCGTCTCCAACTTAAGCTGCCATCTTGGGCGGGCGTACCACGTGACCGAGAGAGACCTAATATTTAATAATCCACATTTCACTGTTTTACTCTTTGGTTCAGATGTGGATACTGTATTGTTCTTTCTTTGTGATTTTTTATGTTTAAGTTGTTTGTTGCTGGTTTTTAGTTTGTTTTTTGTCTTTTTGGAAGCTGACACAGTCTCTATGGAGATGGTTTGGGGGGTAGCAGGAGGAGAGAAGCTGCAGAGAGGCGTGTAAGACTGCAACTCTGCTTCCTGGTCCCAACTCTGGATACTCATATTTTGGGGGGTTTAATAAATTTGTCCATATTTCTAGAAATGAGAGCTGCTCCATCCAAAGTGGGATGGATGCCGTCTCTCCTAACAAGACTAGGTTTCCTCCAGAAGGTTTGCCAATTATCTATGAAGCCCACATAGTTTCTGGGACACCACTCAGACAGCCAGCAATTTAAGGAGAACATGCGGCTAAACATGTCACTCCTGGTCTGATTGGGGAGGGGACCAGAGAAAACTACAGAGTCCCACATTGTTTTGGCAAAGTTACACACGATTCAATATTGATTTTAGTGACCTCCGATTGGCGTAACCGGGTATCATTACTGCCGACGTGAATTATGATCTTACTGAATTTACGTTTACCCTTAGCCAGCAGTTTTAAATTTCCTTCAATGTCGCCTGCTCTGGCCCCTGGAAGACAATTGACTATGGTTGCCGGTGTCTCTAGCTTCACATGTCTGAGAACAGAATCACCAATTACCAGAGTTTGACCCCCGGCGGGTGTGTCGCCGAGTGGGGAAGAACGGTTAGACACATGAACGGGTTGCTGGTGTACCTGGGGCTTCTGTTTAGGACTATGCTTCCTCCTCACCGTCACCCAGCCGCCCTCTTTCCCCAGCTGCTTGGGGTCTGCCGGGGAACAGCTAGCGGGGCCTACGCTATCTTCGGCTGCACCAGCTACAGGGGCCTGGCTAGCTACGGGTGAATGAAGGGTGCGAAGCCGAGTCTCCAATTCAGTAATCCTGGCCTCCAGAGCTGCAAATATGCTACATTTGTTACAGATATCATTACTGCTAAAGGAGGCCGAGGAGTAACTAAACATCTGACACAATGAGCAAGAAAGTGCAGGAGGGAGAGGTGAAGTAGCCATGGTGCTAACGAGTCGGCTACGAGCTAAGCTGAGCTAGCGAAACCATAAAGACACAGGGAATGAATACTTTGGCTATATGTTAGGGAGTGAGGATGTCATCCAGGGAAGGACAGATTTTGTTTTGAAGTTGTTTTGCTTTGCATGTTTGCTGTGTTTTAAATGTGGAGTGTTTTTATTTATTTTTTGTAGTGCGTGTTTTGGTTATATCTGTTAATTTGTCCTGAAGAGACTCTGCCCTTCCCTGTTTACTAATTTGATACACCTGAGAGGTGACAGCAGGTGGTGATTTGAAGAGAGGGCTCGGAGACGCAGGAGCCCACCGTTGGTGCGGGTTGGTCGACCAGTACGTGGCGAGGACATACAACGGCGGGTGCGTGGAGAGGCAGTGAGAGCTGTGCTGCTGCTGGAATAGCTTGAGGTCAGAGGAGGCCTTCCGGTCCGAGGCGGAGCAGTTCCCATATGTGGTGGGGCGTGGTCTACGGTGCCGTGCAGGGAGGGCGGACACACCTGCATGGCATCCTTAATCACACCCGCCAAGTTAAAAACACGGGGGGACTCAGGGGTTGGGGTGTGTTGTGTTGTGATCTAAATAAAATGGCTCAAAACACTGATCCCTGGACCCACCATATCTCATTCACGCCACACCGTACCAGACTGTTGTACAGTTGGTCAGGATGCTCTCGATGGTGCAGCGATAGAAGTTCACCAGGATGTCTGAGGACAGGTGGTTCTTCCTCAGAGTCCTCAGGAAGAAGAGGCGCTGGTGAGCCTTCTTGACCAGCTTGGAGCAGTTGGTCGTCCAGGTGAGATCCTCGGAGATGTGGACTCCCAGGAACTTGAAGCTGCTCACACGCTCCACAGCCGTCCCCTTAATGTGGATGGGTGGATGTGGGTCAGCATTCCTCCTGTAGTCCACGATGAGCTCCTTGGTCTTCTCGGTGTTGAGCAGCAGGTTGTTTGTGTCGCACCACTCAGCCAGACGATCCACCTCCTCCCTGTAGGCGGCCTCATCGTTGTCACTGATGAGGCCAATCACCGTGGTGTCACCTGCAAACTTAATGATGGTGTTGGAACCATCAGCCGGTCTGCAGTCGTGGGTGAAGAGGGAGTAGAGGAAAGGGCTCATCACACAGCCTTGTAGTACACCGATGTTCACTGTGATTGTAGATGAGCAGCGGTTATCCAGCCGGACATGTTGGGGCTGATTGGTCAGGAAGTCCAGTAACCATTTGCAGATGAGGGAACTGATGCCCAGGTCTGTCAGTTTCCTGATGAGTTGTGAGGGGAGGATTGTATTGAACGCTGAACTGAAGTCTATAAACAGCATTCTGGCGTAGGTGTGTATTTATATGTTTATGTGCACCTGCTCAGTAACAACGTTGTGTGTTATTTAAAGTTGTTGCATCCATGAGAACTCTGGTGCAGATTTAAATGTCCAACAAAATGAGCACCAGCTGGAAGGGACCAGCACAATGTACAACGAACCTTCTCCAAGAAGAAGTGAGACTGAAGGTGAAAAAAGCCAAAGGAAAAGTTCACGTTTGACTCAAAGTGGGAGGAGACGAGGAGCACAAGCAGATCATGAGCCTCGTGCTCAGCATGTTCAGCACATCTCTGCTAAACTGCCAAAAGAAAAACATGAAGAACCCAAAGCATGGTGACGCCGTTTTACTTCTTAAAGCACAATTATTACTAAATCAGTAAAAATAGTAATGATAACAAAATAAAAAATAAGCATTTTGCTGAGTCTGTGTGTGATATTGTTGCTCCTTAGACAGAACTGGAACATCAGGATTATTTATTAAGGCTTTGAAACTAGCGACTGTGTTTACTAAGCTCAGAGATCACAAACATCTTTCTGCATTCAGAGGAGTCGCCCCCTGCTGGACAGTCATTAGAAATAATGCAAATTATAGGCACCCCTGCATCCTCTCACCTGTGCTGTAAGGATTTAACCAGACCAAAGCAGACTGAGGCAAAGAGTGAAAGAAGAATTTTCTGTGGCATGATTGTCTTAAAATATGTTGTATTTACCAAGACTAAGAACAGTAGGATGTGTGTACGATTTAATGATTGTGTTTGCATTTTGTTTGGTGTCCGTTATTTCCAGAACATGATTTATGAATGAGGATGTGTGAGATGACTTCTCAGGATGAGGACGAATCTACTTCTGTGTGTGTTCACGGACGGCCAGCATTGTTTTCTACAATGATGCCTTTGCCATATGTTGGTTGTGCCATAGATAAGTACAGAAACAGTTATCCAACAATATAATAAAGTGTTGTTTTATTTTTTTAAATGAAGTATACTGGTTTTAGGCTGAAGCCTTCTCACTCTGACCGCAGAGTCAGGACCAGGTGTGAAGGACTTTTTGTACAAGGCGCTGCTGATAAGACGCATGTGAGTGAAACTGAAGTTTAAAGGAGCGACCAATGAGAGCAAAGATAACTTTCATCGACTTATAATAGCCTGGTAAAGATATCAAGGTGTTACTAAGGCAACTGAGTTTACCATCAGCCGTAAAGTGTCAGTCAAGTTACTTGAAAATAGTAATTAGTTACTGGTTATTTATGGTTTGTAGAAACAGGAAGTCAGTGTGTCTAAATGCAGATACAGCTGTGGTCAGGTAGCATCCCCCATCGTGGGCTCTTTGCTCTTCACATGTGGAGTGATAAAGGACCTAATGTCACGTTCTGTCCACCGCAGAGAGTTTGAGCAGGTCTGTAGTGAACCGCAGGCTTGATACCGTTCTTCTTCTGTGACAGTGACATCAAGTTCTTGTTCACATTTTGCTTTTACATAAAGTGATGCAGCCCTCAGACTGCGGTATAGTTTAGAGATCATCTTAGTGTTCCTTTGGTGACAAGCTCCACATATTGTTTCAACTATTGGTTTCAGTTCTGCACCGTCTACATCTTTATGTCTTAACTGGAGATTTCTAAACAGGTCATGATTTTAAGGCCAAATGTGTCTTTCAGGTCCTGAAAACTCCCCATCATATTGTTTCTATTCACACAAAAGGCTGTCGAACGCTTTCTCATCCAGGCCTGAAATACAGAGTCACGTGTCCCTGGTCGGAGCCCATCGCCCAGGCCAATCCACCTTAGTAACTTTTAAGAGTTTTCCAGTTTAAGTTGTTTAGCAAGAAAGAGCCATGTTTCTAAAGAGGGTTAACCCTAACCCCAGTGACAGGGTCTAGTTTACTCTTAAGTGAGGAGTTCAAATTCCCCTTCCCCAATATTGCTTGAATTTTATAGCCAGAGCCGCAGGTCTCTACATCTTTCCACCGTACATAAGCATTATCACACCAGCTGCACAGGGGCGTAAGTGGTGCAGCTCGGAAGTGCAGTTTTAAGTTTGTGTGTCACGGTCCTGAGTCGGTGACCCAGTGCTTTGAGTTTGTGTCTCTGAGTTTTTGTATTATGATCTTAGTTCTCTTTGTTGCCCCAGTTTATTCTTTAGTCTGGTGTCTTAGTTTGGGTCTCTTGTATTCTCTTTAGTTCTCTGAGTATTTCGTAGCCGCCCTCTGTGTCTCCCTGTTGTTGTTCTCTGTGTTTCTTAGTTGCTCTGTCTCCCCTAGTCACGTCTGCGTCTATGTTACATTTCCTGTTTTACTTTGAAGGTCTGTGTCCTACGTGAATGTATTGAGTTTTGCTTCCCTTGGGTCTCGTTATGTCTGATTTCTCCCAGCTGTGTCTCATTCCCTTCGTTATTTCCCAGTGTATTTAAGCCCAGTGTTTCTGTGTCAGCGTTGTGATCTCCCTCATGCTGTGTGTGATTCTCCCTGTGTCTCCTGGAGTTTGTCTGTCCTGAATAAACCTGCACTGATCTTCATCAGTTAAAACTGTTACAAATGTTTCTGGTCCTTTTGCAGTAATTGAGATGTAAAACTTCTAATCAATGTTCAAATAGATATTGGACTATATGCCACAGTCTGCTGTGTTTTTGGTTTAAGGTTTATTCTTTGATTGTTGTGTTGTTTTGAGAGTTTCTGGTTTCCTGTTTCTGAGCCTCCCCTGTGTTCCAGGTGTCGTGTCTCTAGGGAAGCTTTTGTTCTGTGATCTTGTTTTCCTTTCGTCTCCGTGTGTTGTATGCTTGTCTTGGTTCTCTGTCACTACGTCTTCCCTGTGTCTGGTTACTTTTGTCTCTGTGCTTCATGTTTCCACGTCTCAGTGTCTCGTCTGCATCTTTATGAATGTCGTGCTTCCTGTTTTACTTTGATAGTCCCTGTCCTGCAGTGTGTCTCATTATGTCTGATTAGTTTCCACAGGCATCTGACAAGGATACCTCCTGGGCGCCTCCTGGGTGAGATGTTCCGGGCATGTCCCACCGGGAGGAGGCCCCGGGGCAGACCCAGGACACGCTGGAGAGATTATATCTCTCGGCTGGCCTGGGAACGCCTTGGAGTTCCCCCGGATAAGCTGGAGGAGGTGGCTGGGGAGAGGGAGGTCTGGGCCTCTCTGCTTAGGCTGCTGCCCCCGCGACCCGGCCCCGGATAAAGCGGATGAAGATGGATGGATAGTTTCCATGTGTTCCCCATCCTCTTGTTACCTGCTTGTGTATTTTGGTCCTCAGTCTTTGCCTGCTTGTTGTCGTGTTGTTAATCCTCTTTGCTGTGTGTTTTTCCTCCGGGCTGCTCGTAGTTTACTAGCTCTCTGTTTCCAGGTTTTGGTTTGATTTCATATTTCTAGTTCCTCGCTTTTGGTTCTGTTTCCTGTATTTGTGAAGAATTATTTGCAGCAATGAAGCTGCTCTTTTCAGTTAAAATTCCCGCGTTTGGGTAATCATCCTGCCTGCCACAGCACAGCCATGACACTGTAGTTTGTAGCACAGCTCAGATCATTGTTTTCATGTCTCTGATGCACAAACATTAAATACGAGCTCAAATGAAGAGGCGAAGAAAACTCAGTGTGATCAGACCTCAGATCCTGAAGCCGCTCGCGCACACGTTTGACAGCTTCCTCTTTGTTTTGCTGAGTGACGCGTTGCCATGGTGATGTGTCATCCAGCTGGTTGAGTGTTGCGGTGTTGAATCCAGCACGATCCCGAGGCTCGTCCACCTCGAACCCGGTGCTGCAGCTCACGGACGGCCTCACCTGGGGTGTTGTAAGTCTGAGTGGACCCACAGCTTTGTATAGGGAGACGGAACCGATGCCTTTGGTTTTCAATGCGCTCCTCACATCTTTGTTGCACCACCGCTTCTGTGTAGTCATGGTCACAGGACAGGAGCTTATTCTGTGCTGAGAGCTTCGACACCATGCTTCCTTCAGGACTGTCTCTTTCATCTTGACTGAAGAAAGTTGACAACGATGGATCGGGGCAGAGGGAGTGATACACAAGTGTCCGACCAAGGTGCAGCTCGCTAAAGCACATTTAACCAAATATTAGTGCATGTGTATCTGAGCAGAGAAAACCTGAAATCAAACGTGTGGCTCTTGTTTTTAGTTATTAGAGATGTGTGCTGTACAGTCGACCCTGGAAGAAGAGCCGTTCTAAAAGCACAACATCACTATGACATTCACGGGAGGATTTGAACATGTGGCCACAGCTGTAGCTGCATTTAGAGACACCGACTTCCTGTTTCTACAAACCATAAATGATCAGCATCTGTCTTTGTCTCATTGTTTCATGTGTTACAGGTGACCTGTATCTGACACATGAATAAAATGTTTTTGTACCTAAACATAACTTGATAAATGAGCTGATAAATACATGAATTAAAGATATTACCCCTGCAGTATGTTGGACAGACTGTCCGCGGTAACACTCTGAGGTTTGGGTCTGAAATATCTGCAGGTTCCTCTTTGTTTCTCTGCTTCTTTCCGTCAGTTTGGTGGTTTTACTGAGACAAGCAGTTTGTTTTCCTGTGAACTCCCAGTAATAATCTTTGATTGAACAGAAACATCACAACACCTCAAAATGTAACATTATACATATTAAATATTAAAGAATGGGAGAAGTGGGGGCAAAGCAACCACGTGTGAAGCATCATTTCACTGTTAGATACATCGTATGACGGGGAAAGCAAACGCTGGATGAAAGTTACTGATGCAGTTATACATCGTTGAGCCAAGTGTATGACGTCAACTCAAACGGGGGGAACAGCAGAGCTTTAAGAAACGTTTTCAAAATGCCAACAACAGTTACAGGAAGAAAATATTTTTCAGTTTGATTACGAGACGATGCTGTGAAGCTTCTGAGGAGTTTAAAGGTGAAGGTAGTTTAGTATGTTCACTTCTTTGACATCTCATGATATAATTTTGAGGGTGTGTCTCCCAGCCCTACCAGTCAGACTTCTTTTTATTCCATATATGGCATTAAATATGACAGGTTCATGAACACCATGATGTATGTTTTTCATTGGTAACATATAAGAAAGCAGGAAGTGTCTTAAAGCCACAGTGCTCAGGCTTATCTGCAGCTTTCTGCCACTGACGGCTCATTTCACTCTTGTGTGTCTCAGCCATGTGGACACAGCAGACAAACTTCTTCTTTTTGGCCACAGGTGAGATGCATTTGACATCACTGAGTAGTTTTCTTATCTCAGCATGTTTCACTTTACAGTCCAGAGAATAATCAGCCTTATTTCTCTTTTCTACAGTCTCTTGTGTGTCAGCTGCTGCAGGTCAGTCGTGTTTGACAAAATGAGTCTAAATGATAAAGTTTGGTGTAAATAACATGACATAAATGCTGTGCACGCTCTTCTCTCTTCTGTTAGAGCCTCAGATCAGATTAGCTGGGTCTGGGTCGACTCGCTGCTCTGGAAGAGTTTAAATCTATCACAGTGGCTCCTGGGGAACAATCTGTGATTACCAGAGATGGGCAGTAACGCGTTACTGTAATCTGATTACTTTTTTCAAGTAATGAGTAAAGTAAGGGATTACTATTACAAAAATGGTAATTAGATTACCGTTACTTTCCCGTAGGAACGCTGCATTACTGCGTTACTAAAACCGTGATTTTTTGCGAGAATGTCTCATGACAGTGACGTAAGCGAGTGCGACGTTTGTGACAACAGCTGTGTGCAGATCAACAATGGATCATATATCGAGTGCAGAGAGAGTATGAGCGTGCAGCGTTTAAAGCGTGGAAGTACTGACCTTACTTTGAGTTTGATTCCATAAAAAGTGACAAAAACATTAGTGTCCGCTGTGCGTGGGAAGAAAACTTCTTTTTACAGCAAAAAAACCCCTAAACTTCCAACAAGCACCGAGTAGCTACGACGTAATGGGAAACTCACAGAGACACTCGTGGATTCTTCCACTGACCGCGGCACACCTGCACCAGGGTAACCCTCCGCCTACCCCACTCCTGCTTTACAGGTGAAAATAGAGCAACAGGACCGCTGAGTCTTTGACTTTATTTATTTTCTGCTGTGTTTTACTTGCATCTATTTGAAAGACTGAGTGTAAACACAAAAAATATTTTATTTTATGTGCTGGAATGTGTAGAAAATAGGTTTAAATGTTAAACTAATTTATTCAACTCAGAGAATGTTGCAGATAATTAAATTTTTGCTTGATGCATAAAGTTAAAAGATTAAAACTAATAAAACAAGTTTTAAAAAGAGACTTTTCCATTTGATTACATTTTGTATGATGGATTATGCAGAAAAAGTAGAATTGGGCTGAAAGATCTATCACTTTATCACCTCTTCAGGTTGTAAATCGTGTTTTTAAAAAGTAACTAAGTAACTAAGTAATTAATTACTTTTGAAAATAAGTAATCAGTAAAGTAACGGGATTACTTTTTTGGTGAAGTAATCAGTAAATAGTTACTGATGACTTTTTTCAAGTAACTTGACCAACACTGGTGATTACTACTGGGACTTAACTGATGCTGAGGTGGTCTGCAGACAGACTGTGGAACAGCACTGAGAGCCACTACAAAAGCTCACTTTGGTGAAGGAACCGGGCCGATCTGGCTGAGCCGTGTGAACTGTTCAGGACATGAAAGGTCTCTAAGTGAGTGTGATCTCAACAGATATCAGCCCTACTGTAGACATCATGAGGACGCTGGGGTCCTCTGTTCAGGTGAGAGATGTTTGGTTGTGATGGTGTGTCAGATACTGTGAATGATGGAGAACAGTCTGAGATGATGCTCTGGTTGTCTATAATGAGCTGCACTACAACACCAGTTTCTACAAACACCATAAATATGCTGGTTTGTCTCTTCACACAGACTCACATTGTACAGTTATGGCCATGAATGTGCTCGCACACTCACTCCTGGAGCCCTAAGTTGAGATGCTGTCTAAAATAATCCATCTTTTATTAACATTAGAACACAGAAAGTGAATGAAACATTTAAACTGAGACATTTTAATATTTAGGCATCAAACGAGGAAGCTTCCTGTGAGCTGTTTCAGGAAACTCTACCTGAGAGGAGACCCTCCTGCTGAGTCTCTGTGATCTGGATCAGCGTCTGAAGATGGATGAATAACTGAAATGTATATAATGCATGTAAAACCTGGAACATATCAGCTGATCATAAGCTGTGCTGAGAGGGAGGGGTTAGTTTTTGATGATGATGGTGAAGGTGATGGTTTAAAATTCTGTAATGCAGTGAGAAAGTCAGAGGAAGACGTGAATAAACGTGAAATGTTTAACGTCCACACTGGCAAACTGGTGCAGACGGTTTCAGGTCTTCATTTTGTTCTGTTTTACTACAGAGTCACTGCAGCGGCCCAGAATCCACCTGAGATATGATGGAGGACACGTGCAGGGACACGGAAGTGCAGAGATCACAGGAGGCTCCAGCTTTGAGTTTACCTGCTCCATTAACTCCAACTATACTGCAGGGAGTTTCAGGCTCTTCTTCTCTGGATCAAACCAAAAGCGCACACAGCCTGCTGTCACAAACTCAGCCAGCTTTAGTTTCCCTGCAGCTGAGTATGAACACCGGGGCGACTACAGCTGTGTGTATGAGATAAATGTGTCATCAAGGACATTCACTTCTCCTGAGTCAGCACCAATTCATCTCATCATCACATGTGAGTAGAAACATCAGTCACAACATGAATCCATGAGGTTAAACTTTACAGTGAGTGCTTGTGCTTGTAACTCCCTGTACGATTGTCTGAGAGAGGTTAAAGATTGGCTGTCAGAAAATTCTCTCGTTTTAAATGAGAAAAAAACGGAAGTTATGGGTTCGACAGCCATATTCCTCGAGACCAGCTTGTTGCCCTGCGGGGCCCTTTGCTAACTCTCTCTCTGATTCTATGCGTAACCTGGGTGTCTGTTTGGACAGCTCCTTTAAGCTCGATAAGCAAGTATCATCTGTAGTTAAATCTGTTTTTTTTTCAACTGCGCCAGATTTCTAAAGCTAAGCATTATATACCACACAGGGACCTGGAAAAACTTATCCGCGCTTTTGTGACCTCCAGGTTACATTATTGTAATTCTTTCTACTGTGGTCTCCAAGCCTTCTCTCTTCGAAGGCTGCAACTTGTTCAGAATGCTGCGGCTCGCCTTCTTACTGACACTAGAAAATCTGACCCCATTACTCCGGCTCTTGTTGATCTGCACTGGTTACCAATCAAATATCGCATTGAGTTTAAAATCTTGCTACTCACTTTTAAAATCCTGAATAACGTTGCGCCCAGCTACCTCACTGACCTCCTCAATCTGTACACTCCTTGTCGTGCATTAAGATCAACAGGTCAATTACTCCTGGCCCAACCTAAGTTTAGACTGAAGACCAGAGGCGACCCTTTGCTTCAGCTGCATCCAACCTTTGGAACAGCCTCCCTGCTTCTATTCGAGCCTCGGACTCTATCCAGTCCTTTAAATCAAGATTAAAAGCATATCTATTTGACTTGGCTTTCCTGACCAGTTAATACCCTTTTAAATCTTTTAAATTTAAAACTTTTAAATCTTTTATTAGATTTTATTAATTTTACTGCTGTTTTTGTCTTCTTAGCAGATTTTATATTTATCTAACTCTCCTGGTCTGTTAGTGCCTCTATCCTGTCTGTGCTTGTGCCCGATTTGTACCCTGTTATTGACTTATGTTGACTCTCCATATTACTGTGAAGCACTTTGGTGTGCCTTCGGGTTTTTACATGTGCTATATAAATAAAATTGTATTGTATTGTAGTTATAGAAGTGTTCTTTACTTTAATGATGAAATGAAACATGTATGTGAGCAAAAAGTACAGATAACAACTTACATAAGTAAACTTGCAAATGTAGCATAAATGTTGTTACGGATGTAGTTACAGATGTTGTTACAGATGTAGTTACAGATGTTGTTACAGATGTTACAGATGTTACAGATGTAGTTACAGATTTTGTTACAGATGTAGTTACAGATGTTGTTACAGATGTTGCTTTGCATTAGTAAGGACAGTGTGTGCATTTCCAGAGTGGTACAGCTGTGGCTGACTGAATGTATCACTGATATGAACTCAGAATATGAGCTGTGTGGTGTGTCTGGCTTTCTGAGAGGTGGCACTTTTTATTGATCACAACAACAAAACAGTCTGTGATCATGGCTTAAATGTTGCTGAGAGTCGGAACCTGAACAGGACGAGTTTGATGAAGATCAGAATGAATAAAAGTGTTCAAACACTGATGTTCAGTCTTCTGTGTTGTTTCTTTTGTGCCCAGATCCTCTGCAGCAGCCCAGCATCTCCCTGACGTCTTCTAATGGAGGACTGGTCTGGGAACCTGCAGTTACAGAAGTCACAGGAGGCTCCAGCTTTGAGTTCACCTGCTCCATTAACTCCAGATATACTCCAGGACGTTTCAGGCTCTTCTTCTCTGGATCAAACCAAAAGCGCACACAGCCTGCTGTCACAAACTCAGCCAGCTTTAGTTTCCCTGCAGCTGAGTATGAACACCGGGGCAACTACAGCTGTGTGTATGAGTTACTGCTGCCATCAAGGACATTCACTTCTCCTGAGTCAGCACCAATTCATCTCATCATCACATGTGAGTAGAAACATCAGTCACAACATGAATCCATGAGGTTAAACTTTACAATGAGTGTTTGTACTTGTAGTTATAGAAGTGTTCTTTACTTTAATGATGAAATTAAATGTAGCGTAAATGTTGTTACAGATGTAGTTACAGATGTAGTTACAGATGTAGCTACAGATGTAGTTACAGATGTTGTTACAGATGTTGTTACAGATGTTGTTACAGATGTAGTTACAGATGTAGCTACAGATGTTGTTACAGATGTAGTTACAGATGTTGTTACAGATGTTGTTACAGATGTAGTTACAGATGTAGTTACAGATGTTGTTACAGATGTAGTTACAGATGTTGTTACAGATGTTGTTACAGATGTAGTTACAGATGTAGTTACAGATGTTGTTACAGATGTTGTTACAGATGTAGCTACAGATGTAGCTACAGATGTAGTTACAGATGTAGTTACAGATGTTGTTACAGATGTAGCTACAGATGTAGATGACGTTTCAGGCTCTTCTTCTCTGGCATGAACCTCACAGAGCCTGCAGTCAACCACTCAGCCAGCTTTAGTTTCCCTGCAGCTGAGTATGAACACCAGGGCAACTACAGCTGTGTGTATGAGTTACTGCTGCCATCAAGGACATTCACTTCTCCTGAGTCGGCACCAATTCATCTCATCATCACATGTGAGTAGAGCACAGGACTCAAATCCAGATTGAACATACATGTTGTTTCAACAGCTCTACATATAAATACAAAGATGTATGTATAGATACTTGTGACTACAGGGTTACTCTGCTGTCCACTGTGAGTACTGCTCCTCTTCTACGACCCTGTTTAGATCTGAAAATTGATGGAAAGACGTTTTAAACCATTCAACATGTGAACATATGAAGTTTTCAACAACCTGACATGAAGCACCTTCAAATTTTCTAAAGAGCTTGGAAAGAAAGTGAAAGACTTTTCACCTCTCATCCATGAGGCGTCTTCACTTCTAAGTCCTTAGAGAAACAGGACGTCATCCTCCGTTATGTGGCAGGTTTATCAGAGGAACTCAGGAGAGTCTCCTCCAAGCACGACGTCCCAGTTTAGACTCAGCCACACACTCAGACACAAACTGCTTCATCACAAACACAAACTCAACAATGTAGCTGCAGTGAGGAGCGCTCAGACCTCTACGCTGGAGACACCAAACACTTCATAAACACACAACATAGAAGAGCCACTTCGACAGGACAAGACTCAGCTGTACGTCTGCATCTAAAGGTCAAAGGTCACTCTTTGAGGATATTTTGGACAGAGAAGACAGGTGGTTTGAAAGAGGAGTCCACTGTGATCCTTGAACAGAGGGCGGGGCTTGGACACCTGGCACCTATAATCCAGTTTTCAGATGCTCCCCAGACGCCTTTTTTCTCACCTTGGCTCATGTGATGAGTCACATGATTGACCGCCATTACCTGGATGAATGACAACCTACACAGACATAACTGCTCATACAGCATCACTTTTCATGTTGCAGATTTCCCAGAAACATGTTGTAATCGTTTTCTCTCGTAGTTCCTTGGTGGCTGCTGGTGGCGTCAGCAGTTCCTGGTGCTCCTGCTGGTGGTCTGTCTGGTCCTCTGGAGAAGACGACGAGCCAGGCGGTTTGATCCCACATCCCGATCCAAAGTCTGTGCTCATGAGAACAAACAGTATACAGTGGAAATAAGTATCTGACACTCTGTTGAATTCACCATTTTAACCTTTTAGAAATAAATGATCAGTGTATAATTTCATAATTGATCATTTTATAGCAGGTTTATTTTAACAGTGGAAGACATTCTGTCCCAGTTACAAATAAATGTGCATTTTAGTGGGAAATGGTCATTTGTATAGCGCTTTACTAGTCCCTAAGGACCCCAAAGTGCTTTACACATCCAGTCATCCACCCATTCACACACACATTCACACACACTGGTGATGGCAGCTACATTGTAGCCACAGCCACCCTGGGTCACACTGACAGAGGCGAGGCTGCCGGACACTGGCGCCCTCTGACCACCACCAGTAGGCAACGGGTGAAGTGTCTTGCCCAAGGACACAACGACCGAGACTGTCAGAGGTGGGGCTCAAACCGGCAACCTTCCGATTACAAGACGAACACCCAACTTTTGAGCCACGATCGCCCCGTAAGGAACGAAGTGTTTGATCCTCTTGGACTAACTGTTGTTGACAAGCTCAGCTGTGAGATGTTTCCTGTAGCTGGTCACCAGATTTGTGGACGTCTCAGCTGATTTTAAACTTCTCATCCGTGCAGAGGATCCTTAAGGTTTCTAGAAAAACTTGAGCTCTCTGGAGGTTTTCTATTGGATTAAAGTCAGAGACTGACCAGGCTGCTCCATGGCTGTAATGTGTTTCTTCATGACTCACTTCTTGATAGCCTCAGTCGTATGTTTTGGGTCAAAACTCGTCCATGAGGCTTTACCCTGCCTAAGATTTCCTGTCTTTCCCTCAGTGCGATGCAGTAATTCGTTCTTTTCCATTCAAACAGCTCAGATTGGTCTCATCAGAATCGTTCGTGTGTTCATTGACAAACTTCACATGGACGTGAGCTCTTCAGCAGGAGTACCTGTGTGTGCTGCAGGGTAATGTCCCAGCTGCTTGGAGATCCTTCAAGAGATCTTCCAGTGTAGTTCTGGAGTTACCCCTCACTGTTCCATCCGTTTGAGAATAATCTCACACACAGGTCTCATCTTGTCTTCAAGCTGCTCGCTGATGTTCCTGCAGCCCACTCCAGCTACAGCAGAGGTCAGCAGTCTGTCCCCGACATCCTCACACAGGCTTTTGTGCTTCCCACAGTGGTGAGGCTGAAGTCAGGCTGGGGCTTCGGGTGTAGTTAATGCTGGCTTGGTAACCGTTAATCAGTAAAATGCACATGAATTTGCAGCTGTTTGTCTTTCATAATGAAACCGGACACATACTGCTCATTATGAATTCAACAAGGAATCAAATATTTGTTTGTTTCATGACGAAAACCATTTTCTGTGTTTTTCTGTTCATATTTACTGACTCAGTTCTGCTGCTTGTGTTTCAGTCGCTGCCACAAACAGATATGAGGAGGATGATGACGAGGAGGAGGAGGAGGAGGAGGAAGAGAGGGATTACGTGAATGTTGAGCCGGTGAAGATAAAAAGGAAATGTGCAGAGCAAGCAGGCGTGTCAGACGAGGAATCTGACGATCACAATTATGTCAACATAGAGGATGAATTTGAAAGCACTGATGAGGAAAATGATTATGTGAATGTAACAGATGGAAGCTGAACAAACTGGACATCTTTGCAGGAGAGCAGATTTACCATCATCACTGGACCTGCTCATTTATATTCTCTGATTTAGTATTTTTCATGTTCTTTGGCCCCTCTGTGGCCCCTCCCCTATGCAAATGGCGAACAATCAGCCATTATAATTTCTCATACATTGAGAATAGCAGACAAATCAACACAGCAAGAAATAGAAAATACATCGGTGCAAATTATAAGTCTCTATCATGATGTGCTCTGTTTTTGTGTTTGTTGTAGAGCTGTAAATGTTAACACGTTAGCGCCGTAATCACAATTAACGCGATTAAAATTTTTTAACGCAATCGACCCATCTGGAGTGCAGAATGGTCAGACTTTGAACAAACTGCCCAGAATGCATTGTGTTAAATCCTCCCAATTCTTTTGATCTTTGGGCTGAAGGAAGGACAACACTCGGTGTAAATGCTCAGTCAACAATCATTTTATTCCAACACTTCTGAGCATAAACCATCCGGAGGGGAGATGAGCGCGGGAGGGTGTCCGCCTGATCTCGAAGTGTCTGAGCGTTTCTCACATACTTCTAGCTTCAGCCCCCCTCTGCCTAGTCATGGGGCAGAAAACCTCTCCGGTCTCTGTTCTCTTCTAATCAGACAAATAAGGTCCTGACTCTCTGATTTCTTATAGCTCAGCTGTATCGTGCATCATAAACAACATCATTCATTCACAATGAATCAGCAGTCTGATGTAATACAAATCAGTTTAATAAGTGTAATAGTTATCACCTCTTCAGGATAATAATGCAAACTAAACTACATAACAATTTCACAATCTTTAATTAGGGGTCTAACGTGGCATAAGATAATATAATAATCTCACAATTCCCCCTTTGATCTCTTTTTAAAGAGATCACTTACACCTCATAATCCAGTGTTGCCCTGAGGCCCTCTGTCCCCCTTTAACGGGTGGAGCATATGTGTGATGACCTCTGTGTTTGCGCAGTTCAGATGTAAGAAAAACTATGATTACAACAGCAACAGTAGGTACAGATGACACTCCCATCACTCCCCAGTTCTCCCACAGCTTTATTTTGCACTCCAGTTTCCCACCCCCATCTTGGTGCCACCTTGTACCTTTCAAACGTACTCAGACTAGAACCTCTGTCCAAGGAGCTTTTAACCTTCACTTTATTGCTGCAGCTACCAGTGTCTTCCAGTGGGGTGATTCTCTGCTCTTCTTTGTTCAACCTCCGGGGTTAGACCACCCTTCGGTCGTTGCACAGATCAGGGGATTTTTCTGCCCTGATTTCAAACAGTGATCTGTGTATTCAGGGGTCACAGCCGTGTCCCCCTTTTTACCAAGAGCCTCTCGAGCCTCGTTGGTCTGCTGTTCCTGGTTTTTCACCAACCCCTTCGTGTTTATTGCTGTGTTTATGGGATCCATCCTCTCGAGGTGACTAGCCGGAGCCCAAACGCCATGACACTTGACCCCAGTTGCTGTCTCGGCCATCTCTGTGTCTGTGTCTGCTGCGAAGGATCCTCGTATCTCCGTGACCTCGTCTGGTGTCTGTTCCTTCCTCTGTAAGAGACAGAAAACCAAAACACCTCTCTGCCTAGCCTTGATAATCTAATGTTGTTATCCATTGTTCTTCTAGTGATGCAAATTTGGTTTAGAATATCATGTTCAGGACTCTCTGACCCAGAGACTTATTCTACTCATAATCCATGTGTGTGTAAGCGTGTTTGCATCCTCTGCACTCAAAGTCAATGTCTACAATATATCTCGCCGAACGAAGATGATCAAGATGATCCAATGTTGTCAGTGTTTGTTTTATGTGTGACTCCTCCCACCAGAGGATGGCTGTGGGTTTTTCCCCCTTTCTCTTTTAGGAGTCGGACACCTGGGCGTGCCTGCTGAGTAGCTGGGTGGAGTCTCTTCCTGTCCTTGGATTGGATAATTGGCTAATCACCTCCAGTATTTAACTACCAGATGACAGCTGCTTGGCCCCCTCTCTCTACTCGCCGCCATCATCCAACAAATAGCATGTGTTTTTGAGTCGTTGTTTCATAGTGTCTTTGAATGAATGAATGAATGAATGAATGAATGAATGAATGAAGGCTTTATTGGCCACATGCAGGTTGCCCTGCAGTGGAATAGAACCCCCCACACACACAACAATAACATCACATGGGAATACAGGTCGGAGATCGGCAGCGTTTGCCTATTGATTTGCAAGTATAGCCGTGTGTGTGACTGGTGTTAGTATCTTAGTTTTGTAAATAGATTTGTAAAATAGCAATTGTGTATTTTGTTCACCTTGTATATATTGTTCACTGCAGCAGCCTAGTAGGCGTGAGAAGAATTACGTTTTCTCCTGTTTTTTGTTAGAAAGTTAGGTAAGTGAATTGTATTTTGGTTGGTTTTCATTTGTGTAGGAAAGCGTAGGGGCCATCAGGGAGTTATGTTTGTTATTTTTGGCACTGCTCACTGCTGAAGCAAATAAATGGCTGCTTAGCACTTTAAAAGATTCGACTGTTTGTGTTCTTTCTTGGGTGGTGCTGAGTGGGGCCAATTTCTTGTTGCGTTCAATACACGCTTAGACTAAGGCTACGTCCACACGTACCCGGGTATTTTTGAAAACGCAGATTTTTCTATGTGTTTGCACCTTTTGTCCACACGTAAACGGCGTTTTTGGTCACTGAAAACGAAGATTTTTGAAAACTCCGTTTTTGCATTTACGTGTGGACAAGAAAAACGGAGAAAACGCAACGTCAAAGGTGTGCGCAGTTTTTGACGTCACACTGTGCGCCACGTTATTGTTTCGGTGAAATGAATTTCTACAATACTGTTACTGTTAGTTCTACTCTCTGCAGTGTTTAAATGCTTACATATACACACAGTTACTGTCCCTCCACACATACGACTCGGTTCTGCTTCTATGCCCCAGCTTTGTTTACTATTTCCCACCGAGGCTTCTAGACTTCTGATTGGCCAACATTTCTGCACGGTTAGGAATCTAGCGCCACCTGTTGCTTTGGCATGTTCATAGCAGCGTTTTCCTTCATTTCTGCCTTTATGTGTGGACGGGATTATTTTTAAAACGAAAACGGAAAATCTCCGTTTTCAAAAATACCCGTGTACGTGTGGACGTAGCCTAAGAACGTAACAGCGGGCCTTAGGTTTGGCGCTCTCCATCTCCGCTGCATGAGATCCTTTTCCTGCTGCACTGTTGACATTTTCAGGTTGTTGTTGTGGGTCCAGCTGCTGCAGCGTTTGGTCAGGGTCACGTCAAAGATGGTAGAGGGGAGAGCAGAAGTCCAGGTCAGCCTCGGCTTCCAGGGCCGGCAAAGCAGCCTGTAATTAAACATACAGAGAAAAAACAAAAAACAAAACAAAAACAGACGAACAGGAAAATGATGTTGTGTTGGCTGTGTCACAAAGAGAGGGGAGAGACACCGGACCAGGCCGTGTCAGCCTTCTTTCCCCTTTATTTGTTTTTTTTCTCACGATATAATCAACTCATAGCCCACCAAGCTGACAGGACAACGCAGGTACATGTTTAAATTCTTAAGATCATGTTTAAAAGCACAAAAGAGAATTTTCCTTCCGTCAGTAACTCACTTGTGTTGTTCAATCAGCAGGAAACATCTCACAATTTGACTCTTAACCACTGAATTTGTTGTCTCATCACTGGTTGGTCATACCAGTCTCTTTCTTTTCTTTTTCTTTGAAGTTAAGTTGTTGTCCTGCAACCCAGAGGGTTTATTTGTTAGTAGTGGATAAACTTCATCATTTAACAACAGGTGTAGGTTAAGTTTCCCTGCTTTAACCTTGCCGGTGTTTCCTTAAAAGGAGCTTTTCTCTCACGTTTCTCTGCTTGTGTGTTTTTGTTTCACCTTTTGTTGCGATGCTCCGGACGCTTTCCCAACCTCCACAAGTCCGTTGGCCCCAAATTTCAACCCGATTTTATGAGTTACAGCTTCTCTTAGTTTCTCCTCTACTTCTCTCCTGGTGCTGATTCTTGCTGGGTGTGGTTCCCATCACTATCATTTTGCTCTGGTCGCTGTGGTGGGCGGTTGGTCCAGGTCCGTAGCCTCCTGTATTAACACACTAAGAGATTTATTTAATATCATTTTCATCACTGTTAAATAGACAAGCAGGCAACACGCCCAGCTTTACAGCACAAATGCCCGTCTCACAACACAGTCCTCTCTCTGCTTCTCCATAATCCTCCACTCTCCCTTTATTTATTATTTATTTATTATGGGCGACTGTGGCTCAGGGGGTTGGGAATTGCATCCATAACCGGAAGGTCGCCGGTTCGATCCCTGGGCTCTCTGTCCTGGTCGTTGTGTCCTTGGGGAAGACACTTTACCCTACTTCCCTACTGGTGTTGGCCAGAGGGGCCGATGGTGCGATATGGCAGCCTGGCTTCTGTCAGTCTGCCCCAGAGCAGCTGTGGCTACAACTGTAGCTCCCTCCACCAGTATGTGAATGTGAGAGTGAATGAATAGTATGGAGTGGCAAAGGCATCTGCTCTTCGTTTTATAAGCTGGAATGTTAAAGGTATAAATAATCCGGTTAAACGCACAAGGGCTTTTACTCATTTAAAATCATTGAGATCCGATGTTGTATATCTGCAGGAAACACACCTCCGATCAAGTGAACAAATTAAACGAATTAAACTGTTTCTCTGCTTGTCTGCATTGCCACAAATTGTTCTATTTGGTGATGTATCATAGAACTGTACTATATAGTGTATGTACGTTTCTGTGTTTGCTAGTAACTACCATCAACCTAAGGTCTCAGCTAATTTATCTTTGCAGAGATGTTCATTTGATTGTAACAGCAGTAGGAAAGAGCAGTAACAAGAGTAGGACAGCTAAGCTAATTATGGCTAAACATTTGGAATTTAGTGAAAGCAAAAATTGACCTTGCAAAGATGGATAGGTTTATTTAGAAAGTCAGCTATTTACATTTAGTGTTCGTCCCAAGTAGGAGATTTTGAATTGAGTCTAAATTGACCGCAAATTTACTTAACTTGTTAAAATCAACCAGGCTGTTACTGAAGCAGTCGAGGAATTACCTTTGAGGTCTCAGTCATAGGTAGTAATGCAAAATCTAACATTACACTAACCTTATATTTTTGTAAAAGGCAAAATGGACTTTTTTCCAGGGTGGGGGAGTGTTTCATGTCTGTAAGTTAAAATTGTTATTTTTGTTGTTTCCTGATTTCTAAGAATTGGGAGAACAATTACATGCTAACAAAATGATGCATTTTGGTTGCCCATGTTTGGTGTTGCTTTGGGCTTAGGGTGATCACTGACGATGACTTACACCTAAAAGAGCTCAAAATCAGAAAACGTTGCTCTAAAACATGTTGACATGGTAAATGAAAATGAACAATAATCCAAATTGATCATGCAAACTGAAAGACTACTTACTATGTTTCTCTTGTTACTTCATTAGCCTCAGTGTTCTCAGATCATTCTTTACATAAAAGCACCCAGTTGTCTTGCAAAGAATGTGTAGGATTAGTGCAATCACACACATTCGAAGATACTGGTAGTTATTGTTTCAAATGCCTATTTCATGACAACCAGGCTAAATTCATCTAAGGGAGTATGAAAGAGATTATCTGGATGCTGAAATGATTGTTAAAATACATTAGGCCAATAATAGTAGACCTGTGCTACATTTGTCCAGCTAGGCAACACATATTTCTGCATAAGAGATACATGAGACACCCTTTAAATAAGCAAATTTCATGTTTAAAACATGGAAATGCAGCCAAAATGGACCATACAATGGCCTCAGTGAACACATCGGCACATAAGTAGAGATGAGGAAACTCAATCACATTAGACATTAATATGACTATGAGTAAATTATATATATTATATATTCTGTTACATGGTTTAAAGAATACAATGTGATAATCACACATGAGAACGCTGTTTCCAGTTATACAAATTTATTTTATTTCACTATTAAAGAAACCAATTATGTGAATAAAAGCTCACCACAAGAACATCTCCCAACCCAGTCTTACAAAGTTGCAGTTACAATAAAAAACTGTTGGTGAGCTAAAAAACAATCCTGGTGCTGATGCTTGTCACTGAACGTTTTGGACAGAGCTCTTGATTGAAATGCCTACCGTTGTGCGTAGGCATTTCGGTCCAGATGTTATGGAGTTCAGTTCAGCTAAGATGTATTTCTAAAGCACCGGATCGCAAAAATAGCCGCTTCTCGGCTGTTTATATTGTAAGGTAAAGACCATACAATATAAGAGAGAAAACCCCCCAACAATCAGATGATCCCCTGTGAGCAAACCCTTGATGACAGTGTCTGTGAAGGTTATCAGTCATCGAGGCCATTGGTGACGGTGGGAAAGAAAAACTCCCTTTTAACAGGAAGAAACTTTCGGCAGAACCAGGCTCAGTGAGGGGCGGCCATCTGCCTCGACCGGTTGGGGGGGGGGCACAGCTGTTATAACCCCTGACGCAGCATAGCTTCTAATTCTGAAAGATACGTAGATACCTTAAACCTGCACTCTATGCAGGACACCAAGCGATGACACGACTTGCAGTACTATAGGAGTCTATGCAGAAACAGTTTTCTCTCTTGAATCTCTGTAATTCTTTTGCTACTGAGTGTCTGGGTGCAGTCACTCATTTTGGGCCAATTAAATCAAATGAACTTCCATTGTCTAAGTTATAGCCCTATTGAACCTGCGTTAACCAGGTTTAATAGGGAGGGCCAAAGTCGTAGTTGTGCTAAATTTCCTCGAATTCTCCTCGGAGATTTTCGAGTAGCTTCCTTTGTTCTTGAAAGTTCTTTTCCATTTGTCTCATCGCTTCCCGTCCATTCCACATCTTTTTGGTAAGGTCACTAACCTTATTTTCTAAGGCCTTATTTTGTTGTTTGAGTATGTCAACTTGGACATCGTAGTTGTTTATCAGATCGTTATGTGCTTCCTGTGAAACTTTGGGAGTCTGAGCTTGGGTTTGCAACGCCATGTCTTCTGTTGTCAAGGCTTCCTGTGAATCATACAGATTTTTCTTGACCTCTTCAAGCTCTCTTTTCTTTTCCTCAAATTCATGGCACAACAACTCCTTTTCTCTGTTGGTCACGTTAACATCATGTTGGGAGTCTTTCTCAGTGGCTTTGGAGATCCGTGACTCTCCTTTCACACCCTCATCGTGTGGTTTCAGTTCTTTTTGAGAATCACCACTCCTTTTGGAAAGCTCCTGGAGGTCCTGTTCAAGAAGTTCGTTATGCCGCCTCAATATGTCAATTTCATGTGCAAAGCATTGGCGTTCCAGGGTCTGTCTGAGCTGTTCACTGTCCGTTGTTTTGTTTTCCTCATTCATGATCCTTTTTCTTTCTTCACTCTCTTGTAACTCTTTAAAGGCTGTGTTTGCCTGATGGAGCTCAGTTTTAACAGCCTGTATTTCCTGTTGCATGTCATCTTTTTCCTTTTCAAAGTCCCTTTTCAGCTCACACATGCGTTTTATCATCACATCATTTTCCTCTCTTAAAGACTGGTTGTCCTTTTCCATGCCTTTCACTTTTATAACATAGCCTGCCTTTTTGCTTTGCAGCTCTCTGATTTCATCCTGCATTTCCTGCATCACCTCTTTGTGTTGCTGAATTTCTTTGCTATTGGAGCTTTGTGAATCCTGTAGAACTGTATTCAAATATTCCAGCTCTTGAATTTTGAAGTGAATTGTTTCATTCTCTAGTTGCAGGTCTCTTTTCCTCTTGTTTTTAGAGAACCCACTTCGTTTGAAGAGAACTTCAATGTTTTTTTGGAGAATCTTGTTCTCATTTATGAGCTCTCTTTTTTGCTCCTTAAGGTCGGCGTTCTCGACTTTAAGGTCACGTATGGTAGAGTTTTGTTGTTTGAGAGTTTTATTCTCATTTTTCAGCTCTTTGATTTGCTGTTTAAGTTTTTCGTTCTCGGCTCTCATGTTGCATACAACAGGATTTGACAGACTCATATTTCAAATTGAAGTTGATGCTAAATCTCTGTACCAACTAAAAGATTTTTTAAAAATACCGTCAACTGTGTCAGAAACGCAAGTTTCCAGTAGTTTCCTGCCTAGTGAATTCTTCCACTCTCTTTGAAAGACTGCCAAGAGTGAGAACCTCTCCCCTATTTATAGGTTTTCGGGTGCTGATGTCATAAAGAAGACCAGAGATCAAAGGGATTCTGGTGAAACGTCACTGTGTCTGGTCTGGGCAGTTCTGAATTGAATAATAACAAAATGACGGGGGGCGTGTCTGGTAGCCATGTGAAGACGTGTTGTACAGGGCTCCTCAATGGACTAACTTGTTTCATAATTCCATTGCTCCAAAACTAACGAACTTTTAACAACAGTACGATAACACGCCCGTGTGCTGCTCTGAGGCACTTTTTACATCTTCAAGGCTACGGTGTACGACATATGAGCAAATGTGCATGACACGAATTCAAACGTGGTGCAGATGTGTGTCACAGGTTGATCTGGCTGTAGGCTGTGGCACTTGGCCAGAGGTGGCGCTGGTTGACTCGAGTCCATGTTAGTGCACAAAGTAAACAGCTCGCTGTAGTTGTGAAGCAAAAACGCTGAATTCGGAGAAATAAACCGTGCGAGGGGAACGATGACGACGACAAGAGTCTCCCGATCGTTTACTCTTGCTGTCCTGTGAACAACATCGGCGTGGTGTTACTTGTTTGCTGTTTTCGCGATCGCGTCGCGCATGAGGATATCACCAGGTAAACTCGCCACATTTTAAACATTTTGTTGTTCAACAGCATCAAGACTGACGGAGTGTGTTTGAGACAACCTCACAAGTGTCACAGGTGACACATTTGCCGTTTTTTTGCTGGTTTGTCGGTAGCAGCTCCTGAAACGCAAGACTGCCGCACATCTGTCCGACCAACGCCAGTTGATCTAAACGCCAGTAGATCTGGAACACCGGCAGGTAGAATGATTTTGATTTAATGCCGTATATGGAAGAAAACACACGTGTGTATAATCTTCAACTGTCAAACTTCATAATTTCATTAAGAACATCCCATTTATTTACTTTATTTGCTTTTACAGTTTGCTTTGGCTCATACTCCACCTGCTCTGTCCGATCAGTTTTGCAGCTTTTGCGTGACTCTGAGCGGAGAGCAAAGGTCACACGTCACAGTTCATCCTGCTGCTTCGATTAGCAGTCACAACATCAATAAACCGTGACCCACTTCCACCGCAGCCGTACAGGCCTGAGCCATAACATTACCTCCACCATGTTTGACGTGTGATGTGGTATGCTTCAGACCACCAGCTGTTTCTCTCCTCTATACTCACGCAGCCATGAAACTGTTTTTCAGTAAACTGTTCAATTACTGTGATAATGGAGGCCTGTATGAAAGTGTCACTGTCTAAATGAACCTGTCTGTAGATGGAAATATTAACAGCAGGTGTGTAAACATCCACTCTAGTCTAAGACACTCATCCTTTGCTGACCTGTAGATGTAAAACCAAAAGTTTCCAATGAGGAGTCATGATGGGAGAGCTCTGAGTTAATGGCATTAAAATGCAGAACATGAAGGAACATGTTTATTAAAAACGCCAGCCTCGTGTACCAACTTCACAGGAAAAAACATCAGCTGGTGTTCTCATTTATACTGCAGTAAAACCACAAAACTCCCACCAGAAGTCACACTGACAGAAAGAAGCAGAGAAACTGTAGCGGTATCACACCTACCATCTCTCTGCTACGTGGCACAGATGTCCTGTTTGAACATGTTAATCAGTTTACTGGTTGGATTTAAAAAACCTTTCAACATTTCTGTTCATTCGTGTGCCACACAGACAGTAACAGAGTATATGTGCCGCCGTTACGTATTTAAAATACTAAATATGAGTAACTGCATTCTGTTACAGTTACCGTTTAAAAAGGTGGTATTCAGAATACAGTTACTTTGTTGAAATAAAGGGATTACTTTCCTGTTTCATATGTTCGGCTATGCCCTCTCTGTTTTTGGTAATTCCACACTGGTGGAAACCCAAACAAAACACGCATTAAGAGGCTCTAATGTCTGTGTCTCAGTCTCACTGCTCATGTCACCCCTACTTGCAGCAGCATAATGATGTAAAGAAATATTTTTAAAAATCAGTGCTCAAAAAATGATTTAATATGAAGGCAACAGGCAGTGTTACAGGCATAGCGCTAAAGAATTGAGCCTGATGGGCGGTGTAGTCCAGCTGTAAGTAAGCTGTTAAGACTCGACTATACGCTGTGTTCGTGTTTCCTCTGAAACAATAAGTTTGGTTGCAGCAGCCTTTCAACGCCTCTCTCTGTCTCCCGCTAGCAAAGTTGACCCAGACAACAAAGTAAAGCTAGTTTTCAGCTGCGAGCCCGACACGAACCTGATGTATTAGCCAGAGGTCCCTTTACTACGGCTCGGAGCCGCGGACCTGTTTTATATACGTGCCGAATAGTTTCTATACGAGATCGCTGCAAAAAGTGCAGCTTTACCTAATGTGCACCTACTGTTACTCATTTATATTAAGATTTAAACATCTAGCTGGTGTTGGTGTGGAGAGTAGCCTTCAGTAATAGTAATAAATCACACAGCAATAGGACATTCATGTAGCTGTAAACAGCATGATAATATATTAAGTAATCCAAAGAATTCAGAATATGTTACAAAATACATTTTGGGGCATGTAATCTGTAATCTGTAGTGGGATACATTTTAAAAGTAACCTTCCCAACACTGAACACAGGTGAGAAATATAACTGTAAATGGTCAAAGGAGCTTGCAAAGAAAAGCGTCTGGACTTCTTTCAGTTGCTTGAAGACGTTTCACCTTCATCCGAGAAGCTTCTTCAGTTCTAAGGTCAAATGGTGGAGAGTCCCAGATATAAACCTAGTGGGAGTTTCCCCCCACAGAGGGACAAAAGGACCCCTGATGATCCTCTAATCACATGAGCCAAGGTGTGAAAGCGGGTGTGGGGTCCCAATCAGCCAGAGTTTTGGGTGAGCTCATTGTGAAACCTGGCCCCACCCTATCATGTGATTTCCTGAGGTCAGAGGCAGCCTGAGAGGAGTCTGAGTACTGATGACTGAACTGAAGTCGAAGCAGGGCCTGGCTGTTCTTTGGTGCAATACTGATTTCTACCACAAGATGGTGCAGTGACTGAATCTAACCCGTGACAGCTGAGGAGCTGTGATGTCACTGGTTAAAGTGTCAGCCTTACAGCAGAGATGAACCTTTGGACCCTTCCTCATCTGTAACAGCTTTACAGACTGTGGCGCTGTGGGTCCCAGCAGTGCCTTGCAGCTGTTGTGCAGACGCAGAGTTTCAGGGTTCAAGTTCCAGCTGTGCATAAAGCCTGAAAGCTGTCGTTGCCTTGCCTTGGTGGGTACCAGAGGACGGGGGTGCCTACTGGGGTCAGCGGGGGAGCTGGCCCTAGGGAGGGGCATCCTCCCCTCCCTCCTTTTCCTCCCCATCCCCGGCTACCTCCCTCTTCCCGCTCCACCACACTCACCCACACAGGTAGGGCCTTGGGGTGCGGGTGTGTCACCAGGGTGCAGGGGAGACATCCCCCCCCCCCCCCCCCCCTCTGTCCTCTTCTGGCCACCTGTGCCTCAATTTTATCTCACAACTTAGACATCCACATTACTTACACTCTCATGACACACACATGTATATAGGGCCTTGAGGGTGGGCACGTTAACGGCGTCCAGTGGACGGTCTGTGTACTCAAACCTACCTCTGGCGCTGGTGCTGGTCGATCAAATGGACCAATACGGCAATGCCACGATGATCCATTTGGCAAAGTAAATCCATTGGGTCTCCTTGTTGGTCTTCAGACAACAATTCTGACAGCTAAAGAACCAAATGGGACAGGTGAAAAAAAAAAAAGAAAGCTGTCGTTAACTGTGGCTCTGCAAACGTGGCTCAGCAGGTAGTTTCTCTCAGGAAGTGCTGTTTGTGTAGAGGCTGGTTTTCTGTGACCTGCACAGTGACACAATCACTGATGATGTCACTGTTAATACGTCCAGAATCACAGTCGTGACATCGGCGTCTTATTGGTCAGAAGGTTTTTCCTCCTAAGGAAAGCCGCTGTCGTAACGAACACTTTGATGTCATGTTTCTGCGCATTTTCAACGTGTCCAACTTTACAGATGACTCCTGACTGATGACCAGCTGTCAGGTCAGCTGACTGCAGCGCTGTGGCTGAGCAGGTGAAAGCACCTGTCTTATAAACAGGAGGTCCTGGGTTCAAATCCCAGCAGTTCCGCTGTCAGAGTGTGGTCCCCTTAAAACTGTACAGGTGTCCTTTACTGGTTTGATTGCTGGTTTTACCCCAGTTTAAATCGTGGATGCCTCACAACCTCCCACACTAACACAGAGATCAGAGTGTTGGTGTGTTTAGGTGGACCCCATCTGACACAAGTCACCATAAAGCATCTGCACGTCTAAGGAAAGTGCTTCCTTTATTAGCTCCTTAGCAGAAGAGACAGGCCCTGCCAAGTAGTCACCGGGAGTGAGCTGGTACATACCTGAGCGCCCAGCCCCGGACACCAAGAACCACCAACGCACCGACCCCTGAGGGCATCAGTTACCGGCAGGGAGTGTGGTGAGGGGAGATAGGCCTTTGGAGGGCCTGGGAGTTCCCAGAGAGGTGGAGTGTAAGACCCAACCTGACATATAGACACAGACACAAACATGCATTCCCACCCTCATGCACACATATACAAATACTCAGCACTCACCCAACGTAGGGATAGACATACATGGACACTGTACACACAATCACACTCCCCAAACAAACTCTATACCCCGGGTCCAGGTACCCTCGCCCCTGGAGGGGGAAACGGCACCTAGACCCAGGAGATGTTACAGGTGGAGGCAAGCAGACCGCAGCAGCAGGGAGGCCCCGCATCCCAGATCCCAATTGGACGGCCAACACCTCCTCCCAGCCCCCCGCCCCGATGGCCAGCAGAGAACAGGGGTGTGTGAAGACCCCAAACCTCCCTCCTCTCGCTCATGTGTAGTGTTGCTGCGTGTTGTTCTAAGGTGCATTTAACTGATCAGTTTGCATTAATTCTAATGTTTCTGGCCAACATCAGCAGCCTTTACAGTTATCATTATGTTTTTTACCAAACACACAGGCTGAACTGAGATGTTGGATGGACGGCGGTTTAACCGTGACCGTGGCAGCGAGGTGGGAGGTGATCGTGGGCCGTTCACCTTTTCTTCGTTCCACATCCGGAGGCAAAGTCGTCTGAAACTGAAGAAGTCAGAAAACAGTTTGACCAGCTTTAAGGCCACACCTTCCTGCAGGCGGTCATGTGATCCACACACATGCAAGGCGCTGTGGCTTAGATGGTTAAAGCGCCTGTCTAGTAAACAGGAGATCCTGGGTTCGAATCCCAGCAGTTCCTTAGTGCTGCGCTTTTTCCAAGTTTAAGCTAACGCAGAAAAGAAAGCAGCAGCAAGAGCCGATCGCAGTCGTCACTGTTAACAGAGCTGAGGACGTCTGTGGAGACGCTGTCACGGGTCCTCATAAGTGCCTCTATGCAAACAGACACACACTCAGGGGTCAGACAGAGGAGCCTTTGTGTCCAGTCGCAGTGAATGAAGCCTCACACAGAACAAACACACTCCCACCACTCTATAAACACAGCGAGCACTGTTTACCCAGCATCCTCTCTGTTCGCTCTCCAAGCACCAAAGAAACAAGCCTCAGCACTGAGGCGCTGCTAGGATTCGAACCCTCATTAGACAGGCGCTTTAACCAGCTCAGCCACGGCACTGCACACATGCACACCTGGTCACAGGGATTTAATCCAGATTAGCCTAAAGTCAGCTGTGATTCGTGCGGATGAAAACACTCCGTTTACTCTGAAACTTCACTAAACCAGCTGAACTTTAAGCAGCTGACTATGAGACTGAACTCACAGCTCCATCCTGGACTGCATCACTCGGCCGTTTCTATCATTTCTCTTACATTTGCAGTTAAAAGGCTCCAACATTTATTGTACCCTGAGAGTCTGTGAGGACGGTCAGTTATTAATCTGAGCTTTAAGCTCTGTTTGTTTTCTTATTCATTCAGGAGAGCAGAAGGAGAGCAGCGAGAGTCAACGGGAAGAAAAGAGGCGACACTGAGGCCTCGAATGTGCAGAGCAGAAATGAAACGAGGGGAAGACGAAGCTGAGGCTGAGGAGCAGAGAGACGAGGAAGAGATCCAAAGACTCGGTGCTGAGTCACGACAGCCTGGCTCGTGTCGCAGCACATCGATCTCCTGCAGTGTGTGTGTGTAATGCTGGTCCAGCATGACACAGCTTCTTTGACTTTCTATCGCCTTCTTGCAAGCGTCACCGTTCTCCCAGGTGTTAAAGGGAGGTTCACACGACTCACAGGTCATGTGATCATTCCTCCTGACATCATCAGTTTTTTGACTAAAAAAATGTATTTCTTTTACTTTTAGTAGAAACTTTTAGTAGAAACTTCATGTCCCTACAGAGAGCTTTGCAAACCCAGCGTCAGACTGCAGAGGCCTCTGACTGCCACCTGATCCAGAAGCTGAGCCCACCTGACCTCGTGAGCTGAGATTTCCCTGTCCTGGCTGAGGTAACACACTCCTTTATTTTCTGCATCATCACCATACGAGTCATTAGAATCAGCTCCGAGGAGTGTCTGCTGCTGAAGTCTCAGACTGTTTGGTTTCATTTTCAGTAACATTTCTGAATCTTCTGCTCAGAAATGTGAAACTTAAGGATGCGTCAGGCTGATCTGGGTTCAGATAAGATGACTGCTGGGTAAAACTCACTGAGCTGCCTTTCCTCCCTCCTCTTCCTCGTTATAAGATTCTTACTGACTGTGGTGGATGTTTGGACAGTGAGTCTGTGGACGCCTCGCACATGTGACGGAGGATAAATTAAAGTCCTCCAGAGGAGCTCAGACAGACATTTCCATGATGCTGACGCCAAGCCCCGCCCACCTCGCAAATATCTTCCACCAGCTCTGCAAAATATTTCCAGCAACAACACCTTCAATCCATCAAAACACACACAGACACACACAAAAACACACACTTAGTTTGTCTCCTCTCCAGTGACTCATGACTGAGCGTATTACACCAGCAGTGTGCGTGCGTGTGTGTGCGTGCGTGTGTGTGCGTGTGTGTGTGTGTGCGTGTGTGTGCGTGTGCATGTGTGTGCGTGTGTGTGTGCATGTGTGTGTGTGTGTGTGTGTGCGTGTGTGTGTGTGTGCATGTGTGTGTGTGTGCGTGTGTGTGTGCATGTGTGTGTGCATGTGTGCGTGCGTGTGCGTGCGTGTGTGTGTGTGTATAAATAGAGAAAGCGTGGGGGATTACGCAGCATTTTTAACTTTGTGTACTCGTTGTGTGTTGTGACCTTCAGACCCGTCACAGGTGCTGATTTGCAGTCTGACAGTTACACAACCACAGGCAGCAGCGCAGACTGCAAATCAACAATGATGACAAACTCATCCGTGTTTGATGTGTAGTAACGACGCTGGATTCATGATTCCTTGGCAGCTTTGTTTACTATGTCACTGAGCAAACAATACATGCAAGCAGCTTGACTCCCGGGGGGGCGGGTCTAGACATTCCCTCGCTGCGTGCGTGCACAGTGTACTACTTTGAACAGGTATAGGAAATCCCCATTAATGAACAATACTAGTCAGATGTTCTACAGTCCCTGTTAACCCTCTGTGTTGACCCGGAGATGTCATGGTCCTGGAACTGAGCTTCATTATTCTCTGATTTCATTTTGGTTCTTCTTCTTTTCTCAGGAGGCCTTTGAGCTCGGTCTTTGTTCTTGCACTTTTGCATTCTGGGTTTGATTTGATTTCCCTCGTGTTCATCTACAGTCCTCGTATTCAGTCTGTTCTCCTCCTGCTCTTCTGCATCATTATTTTATTTACTAAGTCACTTTACAGCAAATAAAAGACTCTCACAAATCCACGTTCAGCCTGCTGCACAGCATTTCCACAGGAGGGGTCGAGAAACGGTGCTTTCACCCTGCAGAGGCCAAGCAGGAGCAGCCGACAGCGGTCACATGGACGTATTTCTCACTGGGATTTGCTGCTTGTTTTCAGTTTCTGGAGTTTTTTCTTCCTGCTGGAGAGACGATCCACAGTAACTGACTTTATTAAAGCCGCACAGGAAGAAACCAGCTGCAGCTTCATCCTTCCCTCAGTGTGAGCAGCTGTCAGCTCTGTGAGGATCCTCAGGAAGACGTCTCCTCAGCTGAGGGCGGCTCTGCGGAGGCCCGTCCGTGACTGATGGTGTCCTGCTGTGTGGTGTCAGATCCAGGTGTGCTTTCACTGCACTGACAGTGTGTTTGCATCGTTGTCATGCTGGAACAGGAAGCTGCTGTCAGTCAGATGTTTCCAGATGTTCCTGCGTGGTGGATCAGACTCTGTGATTCATCAGTTTATCAAAGATCTCCAACAGCTCTGACTGAGCTGCAGCTGAAACCATGACAGAGCCTCCACCCAGCTTCACAGATGGCTGCAGACTGTTGGACCTCCTCCTCACCTCCTCGTACAAACTGACCATGATGTGGCTCCATCTCTCCATCACACCTGTTCCTCTCGTCTTCAGTTCTTGTGTCATTTTCAGACTTTCCTCCTGTTTCCCTTCTCTGACACATTCATGAAAGACGTGACTTTCAGATATTGTTCATCTACAGGGAGTTTTTAGGTCTCACATTTCTTCTTCTTCTGTCCAGTTTCCTTAATATTTTAGGGACACGCTGCACAGCATGTTGAGATATGCCAAGTTTCAACTAACAGCTCTTTGGGAATCATCATCATCACATGTCAAACTGTGTCATCTTTGGCATTTTTCACAAATCCAATAAAGAAATGGAAACAGAGGATGTTTGTGTGAGAGGCTGCTGCTAACAGAGAGCTGAGTCGTCTCTCATTTATTGGCTCAACACTGGTTACTTGAGGTAGGAGTCTTTTTATGCTTTAATGATTCATAGGTCAGATTTAAGTGGCCTAATAAGCAAATAACACCCCTCTGATAGGTCAGGTACAAGGACTGGACCAAAGACTCTTTAGAAAGGTGGAGAACTTTGGCTCAAAAGCACTTTAACTTTATTCCGGCTCCTTGGGAGCAAAATCTAAAGAAACCAGTTGTGGCTTTGTCCCAGACCAGGATCTGTGCTGTACAGCTGATCAGTGGTTCAAACCTGAGGTTCAGCAGAAATCATGTCAGGTTTTTGACACAGAGTGTGAGCAGCTCGTCGGGGTAAAAGGATTCAAAGTGACCTCAGTAAGTGCAGTCACTAGGTCTTTATAAAGGTACCTGGACTGACGCTGCGGCCCTGAGAGGACGTGACAGTTCTGCCTGGTTCTGGACCTCGCTGATGTCTCTCAGGCTCTTCAGTAAGCCCTCAGTTTTCTCTGTGTCCTCTGCTCTCTGCGAGACGTTTGCCAAATGTTCCTCAAACACTCTGTAAACAGTCCACGCCGTTCTTAGGCAACCGCTGCTAATCAGAGCAGCTGCCATCATCCTCCTCATCATCATCGACTAAAGATAACTCTGTATGTCAGCAGCATGCAGCAACTGGGTCAACACTCACACCAATCCACCAGTTAGCACTGGTTTACCCTGGAAACAAAATAAAGCATGAAATAGTGATTTAATCACACGTTGCTTCAAGTGTCTGGTCACAGACACATCCTGGTTTCTATCACGTTGTCCACTGAATGCTGCTGTGCTAACTCTGTGTGTAAAACTCAAACATGCTCACAGTGGAAACCACATCGCTGTATCGAAGCTTCATCACCTCACTGTTTTTAACCCAGCTGCAGTTCCTCTAACGTCCAGCAGGGGCTCCAGCAGTGAGTCAGTGCCATAGACTCCCATGTTAAAATCTGCGTGTTAAAAGCCTGATACAAAACCTGTTTTGGTCTCTAAAGATAATTTCCCCTTCATGACACCTGCACAGGTGGAGGATGATTTTATAACTCACCTGTTTAAACTGGATCAAGGCTCAAAGCTTTATAGGATCAATCCAAATAACTGCTGATGGCCTTTGTGGCTCAGTGTCAGCACTTTGATCGGACTGTTCTCCATCTACACCTCTGCAGCCGTGTTAACAGGCCGCACAAGTTTGTGTTAGTGTTTGATGGAGGGTGTGACCATTAAACAGAGCTCCAGCAGAGACTGGTCACATGCGCAGTGATTCACCTGTTGGCGGTGACTCAGACTCCCAGTAAACCCCCAGTCAGCTGACGGCTGTTTCCAGTGCAAACAGTGGAGACCGTCTGCTGTGATGTGGAGGTCACAGAGGCAGTGACGGGGTTTCACTCGCCCACTCAGAGCTGAGGCTGGGGGTGGATTCATTTCTCTGCTCATTTTGATGGAACATCTGTCGTCTTGTTGTTGGGCTCTGGGAAACCAAAGACTTTTTATTGTTATGATTACAACAAAACGTATTAACCGAGAAAATCGTCGGAACATTAACAAATCCTGACATTTCAGTAGTTTCAGATCTGACTCACACACTGCAGGTTGTGTGACTTTTGCGTAAGAAACTTTGCTTCTGAACATGACTGAACCTTAAATAATCCACCCCTGATTAGCAGGTAATCATTTCTGCTGTGTTTCAGTACCTGATGTGGAGAGTCATTGTATTTCAGCAGGTATAAAACAGGTTATAATAGGTTAAAAAATAACCGCTTTAAATACAGAGCGAAGAAACAAGTGGGTGATTGCAGGATGGCGGTGTCCATCTTTTATGTACAGTCTATGACTTGGACCATATAGAGGCTAGAGGAGACGAAGCGTTATCATGGCAGACACGGTACTTTAGCTGCAACTGGCTCGGGGAGGTTTTGCTCTTTTACTCTGTTGATACTCCGTCCTTACACTTCTGCGCCTCCTGCAGTTACTGTGGTATTTCTGTGGTATCTGATGTAGCGTCTGAGGATCCTTCTCCTGGTTGTGTGCTGTTTTAACAGGGCTCTGTAAGAGCTCAGGCTGCTGCACAGAAGAGCTAAAATGTTTAAAGTGGATCTTTTCTGTTTTCCTCATTTCCTGTTTCATGTTCACAGTAATGAGCTCGGAGTGAGCTGTGATCACTGTGAGCCCAAACACACTCAGTTTATCACAGCTTTTTCTACTCTTGGATCTGAATGATGTCATAAAGAAGGGATATCCCTAAGATGGTCAGGGACAGAAGCTCCACCCACCTCTGGTTTAAAGTTGATTAAGGGGGAGGGGCTAAGACAGCTTGTTTCAGCTGGGATGAACTGAGGCTCAGTGTGAGATAAAGAAGGATTATTTTGGACTTTAAATCATGCAAATCTGCTGTAGCAGTAAAAATGAGCAGAACTTGCTGCACAAACCCTGTTTATCTTACCGTAGCATCATTACTGGAGTGCATGAGGTCCAGTCAGTGTATGACGCTTAACAACATGAGACACTGAGATCTTTACTGTGGTCCAGGTAGAGCTACACCTGTCCAGGTCAGGTGAAACTAAACTCTTAAAGCTGTTTTCTTATTTGAAAATTAAACTTTGTGATTATTTACATGAGGGTGGAGCCAGGATGACCCGTGCCATCCCCGGCACGCCGCCCCTCCTTTAATGATTGTGACACTGAGCTTGGGTCAGGTTTCAGTTTCAGTGTTCAGACTGTGACGGTTCGTCTGCGTGGGTAAAATCCACTCGTGGATCTCTGAGTTTCACAGACGTTGGTTTTGGTTAACCCGTGAAGATTTATCTCCTTATGACTCACATCACTATGATTTCATGTTCGTTCACCTCAACTTTCTCTTTTCACGGCTGTTTCACTTCTTTATAACCAGAGACAATAACAGTTTATTGTCTTTACACTGAGGACGTGTTTCTGAGTCAAAGGCTTAAGCAGAACTAAAACTGAAGTTTAGTCATCAATCATTTAAATAAAGGAGATGATTCAGATCTTACTGAAGGGACAGTTCTGTAAATATGCAGCCTCCTCGGCTCCTCTCACATGTGATCACATGCTGGCCTGCTGTGCGTGTGAAGCAGCCATAAATGCTGTGACATATATATTCACATGTTATATATAGAGTCTGGCCTGTCATCAGCATGCTGTGTAACTGTATATGTGACCCTGTCAGGCCACCCTGGATATCTCTGCATTCCTCCTAAAGCAGCGTTTCTTTGCACTGATGCCCATGTGTGAGTTAGCTCATAGATCATTTCCTCTTTATGTTTCTGCTTCACTGCATTCAGGAGGAAATATTTACATTTTGCTTTATTCTTTTAGAGATTAAATTCCTAAATAATTTGCATGTTAATATTTTGCTCCGACCCTGAACCACAACATCCTCATTAAAGTCAACTTGGGACCTTTGTCGGCGCTTGACTCTAAATAATCACACACAGCGCTGTCCTCTCCTTCCTCTGTGTCTGATGCTCGGATTAAATGTGGCCACAGTTCCTGATGATGAAACATGAGAGGTGCAGGAGGACAGAGCACCACCTCTCCTCATCCATGTATAACAAAGCCTAGAAGTGATCACAGAATTTTAAATGGCAGTAAAAATAGCACAAGTATGGTGACCTCAACTAATGTCAAAAACACATTTTCATTTCTATTTATTGTGGAATTGAGCAGCTATGAACAGGAAAGACTGAGATAATGCTCAAAGTAATCATATAATGGAACAGCCCTGATAGCTGACAGGGTCAAAATACAGGTCAGCGGGTTAGGAATCCAGCTGTGGGCCTTCCACTCTTGGAGCTCTGCTTTTTGTGACCATCATGTCTGACATGGGTAACATGTCCAAGTGTGCCATCACTGTACAAACCACATCCTGCTCTGCAGGAGGCATCGTACGAATGTTTCTCTGGAGGAGCAAAGCCCTGCTGGGCGGCATTATCGTATTCCAGTATTCATCACAGTGTTCTAACTGGTATTTCTCTCTCAGTGGTGGAAATATCCCGGCTAAAGAATGAGTGTATGAAGAGGTCAAGTTGTGCCTGCAGTCTTATAGATGTGGGTCAGTACTCAAGCTCTCGAGGTTACTTTGCTGTTAAGCTGTTGATGCAGTCACTATAATTTGTGTGTGAAAGAAATTTTTTTTAAAAGCAATCATGAGCCAAAGCAGCAGAATTGAAATGATGCCATTTACTGCTTAAGAAAGTTGTAGCTGGGTTGTTGTGAGTAGGTGAGGCTAGGAAGTAGAGATGGGCGTGAGCAGCTGACTGGATGACTTTACAAGCTGTCGTTGCTTTGGTCACCAGTTGTTTTATCTAATTGTCAACATTTTAATTGATGCCCAATGGCGCTGAATTGCTGTGATCTGTTTCTGTGGGTCGGATCTTGTTGTTCACACTATTATTGTTCTTTTAAAAGCCAAAGGATGACTGGAAGGATGTGTGCATGAAAACACACACACACACACACACAGACACACACACACACACACACACACACACACAGAGCTTGGAGAGAGTAGAGAAAAGGAAAGCTCAAACCCACAGACCATGGTGGGAGGAGCCAAACATAAAAGCAGCATGATCCTAGACCATAATAATAAAACGCACCACAACAGCTCAGTGAACTATTTGGTAAATGGCCTGTATTTGTATAGCGCTTTACTTTATTTGTTGAATAAAGTCTTAAATCGCAGGTGCTGAAAAGTAGTCATCTGCTCACAAGCTATTGTATTTCTTTGTGTGGGTTATTTCTTCATCAGATGCACAGATCAGATAAAAAGGCCAGAGGATGGTCAGTATGATAAGGAAGTTTGGAAGTGATATCTCTGAAATGACAAAATGAGATCCCGCTGCAGTTGAAACAGGTCAGGCTGCAAACACAAGAGATCCATCAGAGATAGTGAAAACATTACAAGTGTCCAAAACAACAGTTTGGGTCCATTATCACATCTAAAGAAGCGACGGAGCTGAATGCCTTAAATGATCTGTGAAAACAACTGTGGACAGTGAGAAGAGGATTCTGTCAAGAACATCTGCTTACAGCTTTGTCCACACTGACAACAAGACTTCCAAACTTTGGATGACATTTGGTAACTTCTCTGAGATCAGTGAGAAGGCAGGGTTACCCTGGTAACGGGAGCCTGGGGTGTTGGCTTTATTTTATACTCATTTTAGTTTCCTGTGAGCAAATATAAGCTTTTATATTTCTGTGTGATTCTTTAACATGACAACACTGGAGACAGAAATGTGTACCTAGACTGAGCCTTTGTTTGAATCCTTTGAAACATCAGCGCTGTAACATGAAAGCACAGTGAAAAAACTTATTATCACACCAAAAAAACCCAACAACACTGAAACGGACATGTGCAGCACCTGGGAGAGTGCTCAACGTGCTCTGGGATCAGTGGAAATACAGAGAATAGCTCCCAAAATGATGACCTCCATCCTAAAAAGCTAACAAAAGCCAAACAGGAGCTCCGTGTCATCACAGAGACGTTTAGATGTTCAAACTTAGCATTCTTGAAAGCAAAACAAAAATCTGCTATTTATTTTCTCTTAAATGAACGTATACTTTGATTCTTAAATGAAAATGCATTGGCTCTCGTATATAATATAATATGCAATGTTTCTTACAAATACTGTTGAATGAATAATTCCTCACTGTTGTTCATTCTTCTATTAATCCTCGTCATGCTCTGTAGATATATTACCTCACTCTGTCCTGTCTGGGTCTATTACCAGCATTGGTCCCACATTACTATCCATCATCAACAGTTCACTGAGGCAAGGCTGTGTTCCATCTTATTTTAAACATGCTGAGGTAACTCCTCTGTTAAAAAAAACAGAATCTCGATCCTAGCTCTGCTAGTAATTACCGACCTATTTCAAAATTGAAAAAATTGTTGAAAATCAGTTCAGGTCTCTATTATGTCAATTACAGATTCTTGACCCTTTTCAGTCTGGCTTTCAAAAGCAGCACTCTACAGAGACCGCTCTCTTAAGAGTCTATAATGATCTGTTAATGGCATCTGACGCAGGGAACTGTTCTGTGATCATTTTGCTTGATCCTAGTGCAGCCTTTGACACCATGGACCACAAAATCCTACTTAACAGGCTGAAGGTTTTGGCTGGTGTATCTGGCTCTGCCCTAGACTGGTTTTCTTCCTACTTATCAGACAGGACCTTCTCTGTTAGGACTGATAGGTTCTCCTCTAACACTGCTGCCCTGACCTGTGGTGTCCCACAGGGCTCAGTTTTAGGTCCATTACTATTTTCTTTTTATATGCTTCCTTTAGCTAGTATCATTCAATCTTTTAGCAACCTGTCTTATCATTTTTATGCTGATGACATTCAGCTCCATATGTCCTTTAAGCCTCATCAGCTGGATAGGCTGTCCACCCTAGTCCAGTGCTTAACCCAGGTTTCTGATTGGCTTTCAAGCAACTACCTTGTTCTAAATACTAACAAGACCGAGACCATGATCATAGCTCCTCCTGAGCTACATTCTAAAATCAGGTTCTTGCCTCTTTCTGTCCATCTGTCAAGTCAAATATTCGAAATCTTGGAGTAATATTTGACTCTTCTCTGGGCCTTGACTCTCATGTAAAATCTTTGTCTCGTTCCTGTTTCTATCGTTTAAGAAACATCTCTAAACTGCGACATATGGTTTCCTCAGCTGCACTGGAAAAACTCATTCATGCATTTGTGTCATCACGCTTAGATTACTGTAATTCCCTGTTTACTAGCTTGGATAAATCATCTCTCTCTCGCCTCCAGACAATACAAAACGCAGCAGCCAGACTACTAACTCGCTCTACCAAGCGTGTTCACATCACTTCCATCTTATATTCTTTACATTGGCTCCCAATAGAGTTTAGAATTCGCTTTAAAATTCTTGTTTTAACATACAGATTGGCTCCAGATTACTTATCCAAGCTTCTTATAAAATACACTGCTGCTCGTCATCTCCGCTCACAGACTCAGAGTCTCTTAGTTGTTCCCCGTACACGATTGAAGACAAAAGGGGACAGAGCCTTTCAGTCTGTTGCACCAAGGCTGTGGAACAGTTTACCACTACAATTACGTTTGCTTGACTCTGTGGATTCTTTTAAAAAACAGTTAAAAACTCTTCTGTTCAAACAAGCCTTTTGTTGATCTACATATTTTATATTTTTTACATTATTTACATTTGATCTTTTACAATGTCTATTGATTTTATTGTTTATTTTAATATTTTAATATTTGTGTACAGCGCTTTGTGATTGCCTGTCTGCGAAAAGCGCTTAATAAATAAAGTTTACTTACTTACTTACTTACTTACTTACTTACTTAATGTAAAAATGCTCATGAATATAAACATTTCTTCTAAGGTCGTTTTCAACAGTTGTTTCTGAGTTAGCAGCTGGAGCTTTTGATAACCAGCGAGGCACCAGAAGCCTTTCAAACTTTGAAACCAACGGGTGCTGCCCCTCAGCAGGCTTCCAGAAAATGGCTGAATAGTAAAAGAGAGGCGGGTTTTAAGGGACAGGAGCTAAACTTGTTTTTGATAAACTGAACATCTGCAGGCTGTCAGTACAACATGAATAGGGATTGTTTTTGGACTCTAAATCATATAAAGCAGGTCTGTTGCTGGAATAATCAGACGTGCAGAAACATGACTTGATCCTGGAGTATAGCAATAGGGACAAACGCATATCTGCAGACGATCTTCATTTAAAAATGAATCGTATCATAAAAACATGTCACCTGAGAATCACCAGGAAGAGATGGAAGGAAACTGTGACATCTTGGTCGGATGTCCGGGGAAGTTCTGAAGTGTTGCTCTTTGTTAATTCCAGCGGTTAATTTAATTAATTTTTGTCGGGGGCGTGTACTCATGGGTGCAAAATGGTCCAAAAATACTCCAGAGTGTTTATTGAGAGCAGAGATCAGGTGACCCGGAGGTCCATTTTCTCATAGACAATCAGACATGTTTTTATAGCAGAGGAGTCGCCCCCTGCTGGTCAGATTTAAGACACGTCAGCTCTGGGTTCAGATTTCAGTCCAGATTAAAATCATAAAGATCCAAGAGCAGAAAAAACTGTAAAACGAGTGTTTAGAGCAGACTGAAGGAATTTCCTGTTGCCTTGCTTTGCTTTTTACGAATATCCACAGTTATTACAAGAGATCTATATGACTGGAAATAAGTATAAAAAAACACTACAGGTCCACTTTAACTGTCATCTGCAGTTAGAAACACGTGGATATCTGAATGACATTTCCTGGCTGACCTGAAAGCAGCATTTTTGCCTCTGACAGGATTGTGAAATCCTCTGATTAGTCATCTCTGATATGTAGCCTCCATTTTAAATAAGGCACCATGTGCTCTGTGCTGCACTGGAAATTTACCAACGCATTTCCTCTTTATTTGACTCTGTACTTCTGCTTTGCTGGATTTCAGAAGGATACATTGTTTTACACACTGTAAGACATTTATTCACTCTGTACTTTGCATGCTAGTATTTTTAGCACCCTCAGTCCAGTTTGCATCATTGCTATGTCATCTCACCACTTTCCAATATATAATAAAACCCACAATATCATTTACCATAAAAGCATATAAAACCTGGTGCACAGTTGTACATTAACATACATCAGCATGATCAGACTTTAAATATTTTTTCTTAACTTTATATTATATAATGTTTACTTTTAGTGCACTTAAAAGTTAAGCTGTAAAAGTGAATGGGCTGTTAATGTAAATGACCTAAGATTAGTTAGCTGATAGCTTACCACTCCACTCTCTCATCCACTGAGGATCAGCCATGGCCCAAAATACTATGATTTTGGCATATTTAGCTATAGTGGCTATAGAAGCTTCGTTATTCCTCTATCCTTAACTTGTACTTATCACTATGGTCACTAATGTAGCATTTAAGTGATTTCTCTTGTTTATGCTGTATTTTAGCAGGTTGGTCTATGAGCACAGGCATTATTAGACCAACGTTTGTAATCATGAGGTCACTTTATGCACAGTAATGTCTGTGAGTCAAACGCTGAGGTTGCAGACTCCTCTGGACACTCAGTTTATCACACTTTTTTCTACTCTTGAATCTGGATGTGTCATTGTGGGCACCCAATTAGAAAAAAGCTTTCTTAAAATGGGAGGGGCTAAATCTGCTGTTTCAGACAGAGGATGAACTGGGTGCACAGTATCAGATAAAGGATGATTTTGATCTGTAAATCATGCAAAGCTACTCTAGTAGAGAAATGGAGCTGGAAATAAGTCCACTTTAGATATGATTTCCTAACCTAACCTTCATTTAGGAGACCAGTGTTTATCCGGTGGTCAGCCTCTACAGCAGGGGTGTCAAACTCAAATACACAGTGGGCCAAAATTCAAAACTGGAACAATGTTGCGGGCTAACATTAATATTTATTGAAAAAAAATCTTTCTCCAGATATAAGAATCAATCTTTTCTTATTGACTCAAACAAGTTTTGCTGAAAAACTGAATATGGAACAAGCAAGGCTTAATACTAAACGATATATATATAGATATTAGCTGTATAATACCAGTAGGCCAGCTCTAGTAGTAATTTGGTATGGCTTCGCGGGCCAAATGTAATTACACTGCGGGCCAAATGTGGCCCACGGGCCAGAGTTTGACACCTATGCTCTACAGGATCATTTCAAACAGGATCACGTGACTTGAATAGTTCAGTAAGGCGACTAGTTTGAGCTCCTCGCCCTCAGAGTTCACACCATCATAGTTATAAACATGTGAAAGTCATGTCAGGACAGGAGCAATCAACTTTCTGCTTTTTAGCACTTTTGTGGCGGCGTCCCATCACGCCCCGCCCACCTTCGGTGCTCTCTGATTGGTCACAGCTTGTGTCACTCTGGGGTTAAGCCGTAGGTAATTGGTCGTTGGTGTTTCCCCTTCTCCCCCACTCAGCGGCCATCTGGGGACTCGGGTCCGACTCTGTGGTGACTGTCCTGCGGTGAGCTGCTCCAACTTTGTCCGGGGTCAGAGGCAGAATACAGGCGGAGACTTCACGGTGCGGTTTCACGGCTCTTCCTGGTGGACGTGTGCAACAGGAGGTGACTGACTGAGCGGACATTTACCGGAGCTGAAACTTTTTTCCAACCTCAGGAGACCGTTTGGAGGAGGGAAAAATCAAGAAAAATGGCAGACAGCGAGGAGCATCAAGTTTCTTCCACCACTCCTATGTTCAACGACGAGGTGCACCATTACCAGGCCGAACCGGACCACTACCTCCTGGATGACGACATTGTGGACCTCGTTGGCGGGGCTAAAGACGCTTTGGAGCGGCACCGAGCTGAAGATAGTGTTCCTGACGACTTCACGCAAACTTCCCTCCCTGATCTAAAGGAGACGGTAACGTTACCGGAGCCAGCCCTCAAACCGGCAGTCCCAGACTCCACCAGCCCAGCTTCTGCCCACGAGGAGCCTGAAGTGGCCGCTCCCAAAGCCGAGCCGGCGAGTACAAAGATCGCACCGGAGCCAGAACCTGCCCCCGAGAGCGACGCCCTCCCAGTGGCCGAACCCCGAGAAGCAGCGCCATCCCCCGCAGAGGCAGCAGAGCGATCTGCGGTGACAGCGCAACCAGCGGCTCCCGCGTCGTGTGAGTATCACTGATGGATAAACGGCAGGACAGGGTTATTCGAGAGTGGAGGGACACCTTTAAGGTCTATTTTTAAAGCCTTTTACCTAAAACTCGGTGAAATGCACCTGGATATTTTTTTCATTTTTACCGGTTTTCTGTGCACCTGAATGGGGAAAACGACCTGCAGATAAAAATAGGCGGGGTAGAGTGCTGCCTTTTCTCCCTTGGACACGTTTAACGCCTGGTCTCAGTTATGTTGTGTTAGATTGTGCTAAATTTGTGTGGATTTCTCCAGGGTGTTGTTCGCTAAGTGCTTAGCCTCTTAGCCGCCTAGCGATGCTACCCCAGAGGGGAGCGAAAGGTGCTTCATCACTGAGCCTGGCTGCTGTTTGCGCTAAATGGATGGGAGGTAGACTCCTGGAGTCACGGAGCGTGTTTTCTTTTAAAAACGAGACAGTTGCGGTGTTTTTTTGCGCACGCTTGCGTTTTTTATGCTAGCAGGCTAGCCCGGTTTTTTTGCTGTGTTGTGGTGATGCGGCCCACCTGTTCGGACAAACAGGCTGCAGGAAGCAGGCTGTGAGCCGATGAGGTGGCAGGATTGCACCATTTATCCTCCAGTTATCCACCAGAGGCAGCCTGCTTCCTGTAACTAACGGCACTGGGGTGTTTTTGGAAACATTTCCCGGAATAAACGCGGTTTGTTCCACCGTTATCGGAGCCGTTATTGTTATTAAACCGGGCATCTGTTCTCCGCTCGCTGCGTGTCCGCGCATGCTAACGGTAGTTGCATCCTGGTTCCATTATCGGACACACCCTTTATTCCTTCTCCCCCCCAACAAATTAAAGCTGAAGCGTCAAAGAAATGCTGTCAGATATGTTTGGCATGAATTTTCCTTCAGACATGAGTTAAGAAAATGAGGCAGACAAATTAAATTGTGTGTTTTCTCTATTGTGTTGCGTGAGGTGGACTCCAGCGCTCTCCCCTTGTAATGCTTTATTTTATAAACCTGTAATATCGGAGTCAGAATCACAGCTAACACAAACCCGTATGAGATTGGTTCTTTGGATCTGTTTGCTCTGATTTAAGCGGCGGCAGGATAGACATGGTCGCGTCCGATAATGGAAGCATGCGCGGTTAGCAGGGAGATTAGTCACAACAAAGGAATCCGCTGTGCGTCCACTCCCTGTCGGCTTCCACACCGCTCCCAGAATAACCCCAATCAGCCTTTCATGATTTATTTTCCTACCCCGGCTACCCACACCCTCACCCACCCCCACAATCTCCACCCAAAAACCAACACCCCAGATCCCAGAAAAAAAGAATCAGCTCCAGAGGCCTCCAGATCGGCTCTGCCGCTGGCTGCTGGGGCTCGGTCCTGCTCCCGTGGCGTTTTGTGTCATGTCTGGACTGCGTAGACTTTCAGGAAGTGCTCCATTTCAGCTGCTGCCGCTGTTGTTTTTGTTTATCTGGTGGAGTAAATGTGGCTTTAGGCAGGTAAACAGGCCTGAGCTGGAGCAGCAGCAGGCAGGGTGGGGCTGCTTGGCGAGGCCACAGACGGAGGTGGAAAAACCGCCTGTTACAGCAAGCAGCCAGAACAAAAGAGACGGAGCGAGAAAGAAATTCATCCATGTCTGAATCGATTCCATCACTGCCAGCTCCATCACACACACATTAACCTCCTGAGAGACCTGAGGCGAAAATATGTCACCGTTAAACACGATTTCCTCGGCACACAGAAACCAGGCCACGCTCAGGAGGTGACCTGAGAGTAGGAGGGAGAGGAGATGTGAATTCTTCTTTAATTTTGGGCAATTTGAGATTAAATTAAGCTTTTAAATGCGTCCTTCGTTGCATTTTAGCCCGTTCTTGCCTTTCTCTTTGTTTCTGGTCCACAGTGCCCTCTTGTTTGATGCTCCTGTGTTTATTGCACGATTATAAAGTAATGAACAGCCTCGCCTCTTTTAATTACTGCGCTCAGAGCAGGCATTACATGATGAGGTGTTATTAATGTGCCCATGAAGGCCTCCAGATTTCTCTGCCTCCAGCAGCCACGACTGTTTTAAAAACCACTTTTTAATATTTGAAACGCTTCAGTAAAAACAACTGTGTCTGATCACAGGAAGCTGCCTCCACTTTATTCTGGCAGATGTATTATGACTTCAGCGCGTGCTGGAATAATCCACCTTTGTTGGAGGTTTCTGTGTGTTTATTACTGAACACACACACAAAAGGCAGCTGGATAAAATCCCTCTTTAGATCCAGTGAGATCAGTATCAGCTGAAGTGCTTCTTCAAAGCAGATTTTAAGGAACTCGAGGGTTTCTAACAGATCTGCCACACAGGACAGTGTGCAGGAGTGGAACAGTCCCGTCCCGCCTCCCTTGTATCCCTCGGGTGGTCGCCACCTCTTTAGAGCTGGGCCCGATCCAATCAGTGCTCTGGACAAAGACCCAGGGGTCCAAATCTAAGTGGTCAAATACAACAGCGTCGCTCTTCCTGCCCGAGCCGGTCGCCTCTCCTAAACTCTGCTCTTCCAACTTATCTGAGAATATTCGGTAAATAACAAACTTTAAAAAAAAGAAAAGAAACGCCCAAACTAAGAAAGGAGGGACTAAAGGCCGTGCAGCAGTCAGGTCATAGTTTAAATGTCTGAGGACAGAAGCAGGGCGTGTTTTCATGTAGTGAAGAAAACACGCCGTCTCTTTGGGAAGTTCAGCTGCTTCCTTCTGATGTTTGCTGCCCGTCTGCGTCGATGAGGCGAGTCGGCTCATTTTTAGTGTTTTTGTACCTCAGAGCCAACAAACGATCCTTTATTTTCTACAATACCAACGTTCTGCTGCTAGAGCTTTTAAAACAGCACATTTCTGATCACACGTAGAGATGTACGTGCAGCGCGAGCTGACCACGGGAGCATGCGTCATGACGAGTTACCTTTTTAAAAATATGTTTGTTTTTGCTTTGAGATAAAAACGGGCAGAAATGTTGGAGCTCGATGTTTGTCATGTTGTTTGTCAGAAGAGATGAAGGCGCTGCTGCCTCCCTCCTCCTCGCTCTCGCACAGATTCAGGTCGTCACCTTGAAAAAGGTGTTTGCGGCGAGTTTTCGTCCTTCTGCGGCGCGGTGACGGACAGGCCGTGTAATCGTTTGGGGCTCGCCGTCGGCCTACATCTCATTGTTTTGGGGTCACCTACATCCGTCAGTGTCTGTTTGTGAGGAGCTGCTGGTGTGGTCAGAGTGATGGTGACGCATACGTGTGGTTAAGTGCGACTCCACCCGGCACAGCAGCCACGCCCGCTCTGTTTGTATTTTACTCGGTCAGCAGCAGCTCTGAGTTCTCGTGGCGACGAGCTCGTGTTAATCTGATTTAATCCCGCCTCTTATCGCTGCGATAAGCTCAGAGCTTGTAGAGCTGTGCGGTGAAAGGTGATACCTGCCTGCGATGAACGGATTCATCAGACGAGGCAGAAAACTGTGTCATCTGTTTGTTTTCAGGCTAAAGAAGCTCTGATCCGGACTTCAGCTTTCACGTGTTCGGCTGCTGCAGACGCAAAAGTGTTTTAAAGTTGGCTGGACTGCAGACCTCTCACATCAGAGATGGAGCTCTGTCATAGGCAGACGTCTAACAGAGCACATGTCAGAATAATGCAGTCTTCTGACAGTGGATGACTTCAGCAGTGGTAGCAGCAGGTTGGGAAACGTGTGGACTTCCTTGAAAAGGCAGAACAGACTTTGTAGAAAAGACCTCCAACTGTTTGGAAGGGGATCATCTTTCAGGGGATTCTGGGAAAAGAATAAATCTGACCTTTTTCCTTTCCCAGCAGGTACCAGAAGTGCTAGTTAGAATTCTTGGCTAACCTGGCACCAGCCAGCAGCACCTCTCTCTTTGTGACAGGAAGTTGCAAGACGGGTGGAAAATAAATCTGAAATAAGAAGCCCACGTTTCAGAGACCAAACTGCTGAAGAACGAGATGAGTGGTAGAATGGAGAATATCTAACCTGGTCCATCAGACGAGACTTACTCTGGACTGGTTTCTAACTCTGATGTCAGATGGATGACGGCGAGTGAATCGAGGAAGTGGAAGAACAGATCCATGAAAATCTGCACGCTTCCATCCGTCCTGTTTAAATTTGGGTTTATTTGGCCTTAGACGTCCCAGCCAGGCAGACGCCGGGGCTCAGAGGAAGGTCAGCGGACGTTACGGGCGGGTTTGATCTGGTTTAGCTGGAGGCCAGTTTCCCTCTCAGCCTGAGCCCCGTCTCTGGGGACTGGGTCAGATTAAACATAGCAGTGTCACATGAGTCCACACAGGTCCTGGTTTGTGTCACAGAGGTTGCGTGGGTTCAGTGTGTGGACGGACTGCAGTGGTGTCTCGGGGTTTCCTCCTCTTTAAACGCGCTGCTGCGGTTGGACGAGCGCACGTTTAAGAAGGCGGAGTTTTGTGTTTAGCTCGAGCGGCGAGGAGAGATGCTTGGAGCACATTCCTCAGTCGTAAAGTGTCGGGGTTAAAGGTTCGATTCCTGCAGCAGGCCGAGGCGTCGCTGCTGCTGGTTATGATTGGTAATGCTCACACCTGCGTATTATTAATGTTGCTGTTACACTTTAGGGCTTCGGGGCTGTTAGGTGGATGTAAAATGTGTAAATGCAGAGATAAGTAGACATATGAGCAGTGGAGGAGCGTCAGCTGAGTCTGGGAGTCTGCTGAGAGCCATCGAAACCTAACGTGACTCCATGTTGTGCTTTGTTACCTTCATATTAAAATCCACAGGTTAGAGTTCAGATTTAGTCGACTGTGACTTCATGTTAAATGTCCTGTTCGGTTCCATCGCAGGTCTTCTCCATCGCTGGAAGGCAAACCTCGACAGCAGAGGTAACAAATAAAACTGAGCTTTGTAATCAGCTCAGCTTCACTTTGTAATCAAAATCAATTCATTAATAAATCTGATAATCAGCTTATGATTTAATCAGATTATTCACAGAGTCCTGATTCTTGATTTTCATCTGTAATAATCACAAAATGACGAAAGTTTCCTGTCGGTGTTTTTGATTTTGGCCTTGAGCTCAGAGGACGTTAGAGATAAAGATGGTTTCTGGACCTTCATGAAACTTCACTGATGAAGAGCAACGTCATTCCAGCCTGTACACAGTTCAGACTTCTGTCTTTTAATAATCTAATTTTATGAAAGTCTGAATGAAAACATTCTTTTTAATCTCTTTATGAATCATTTCTTTGTTGGCTAATGAAGACGTTGAGTTAAAGATGGAGGCCTGTGTGGAGCCGGCTAATCAATCCGATTTTAATTTCATTATGATCGTGGCTTCCTACAGTTACGAGAGGAAGATGATGATGAGTGTTTCCTCTGAGTGCTCTCAGCTTGTCTCGTGTTCAGTCAGTCGTTCTCGCTCCATCCTAAAAACACAAACTCGTGGTGGACACAGCCACGGTCACTCTGGTGGGACCATCATTTATAAAATGAACTTCATGTTTGATTCAACGCGACCACAAAGTGTTTGCTGAGCTCCGAGATCAGCTGAGCACAAGTTCCACCCTCAGTGAGTCGGAGCTGCGTGCTGCTCAGAGGAATGCAGCTCAAAGATGCTTAATCATTGGCTCACCTGCAGACGTCCGTCCTTTGTAAACAGTCTCTGTAGGGTAGGTAAGAGATCCATGTAGGTTTGGATGTTAATTATTTAGCAGCTCCTGCTGTCCTCAGCCGGTTGCTATCCAGAGCTGCAGTATCTGCTGCCTGTGTTTGAGCTGCCCTCTGCTCATCGGGCGACACCAACCAGTCTGTAAATATATTAGCACATACGTCCCAATCTGGACACAGGGGTGTTGTCTGTGTTTGTATTTTGGGTGTTAACAGTCCTGTTTTTCTTATGTCCACTTCTATGTAGACGACTCAGTTTTATGTGCTTGAGTTCTGAGAGTTTGCCTTTTAATGGTTTTTGGCCCTTTTTAGCTCAAAATCTCTGATTTCTTCACTTATTCCAGGCATTTCTCTCGTTTTCTTTCACTTGTGTTGCTCATTTTTCTGAGTGCAGCAGTGTAACTGTCAGTCAAAGATTAGTCTGCTTCTCACGTCGCCTCTAATTTCTATACACAGATGTAGAAAAGCCAAAATCAGCCAAAACATCTTTCTCAGTTTGTCCTTTAAAGTTTTAAAGACCAGTCGGCTCAGCGCAGCAGCTCGAGCTGTATGTCTGTATATTTACTTGATCGTGTGCAACAGTTGCATTAACGTCGACGTCTGCTTCTCTTCAGCCGGCTGTTCTTAATCTCAGTGAGAACTGGACTTGGATAAAATATGGTGCATTAACCGCTGCACGACTGCAGGAGCAGTCTGTGTGTTCGTGCTGCTGTGGAGGATTTTGTTGGAGCACTTTCCCTGTTTTTGTCCCATCACATGTAGGCAGTCATCTGTTTGGGGGAAACAGCATTAAGCTCATTAGCAGGAAGAAGCAGACGTTTTCAGCACGTCCTTAATGTCATTCGGCTTCATTTGGTTTAATCGGCCGATTGCTGTTGGCTCGAGCTTTCTGACTTGCACAACAGTCAAGTTTCCTGTCTGTGTGCTGATGTTGTGTAACCAGACGAGTTTGGAAAACATCTGTCATATTTGACATTTTTAGAGTATTTTTGGATGGTTAGTCGGCGTGTTGCTGAAACCTCTGGGTCGCCCTCGTGTTGCGTCTCCTGTGAAAGCTGGGAAAACCTCCTCACGTCTCTTCATAGCAAATCGTCTGATGCTTTACTGCCTGTCACCATTTCTCTGACCTTTTCTTTGTCATCTGCTATCAGTTAAAGACACGTCCGGCCTTTAACGCGTGTTTACGTAACTCGGAGAGCTTGTTCAGGTAGCACACGGTGCTCACGTCCACACAAACAGTAACAAACATGTTTGATTCATGTTGTCAGTGCGGTGAATTTTATGCTGTCACGTTGCTGTTTGGTGAAATCATTACAGCACGAGCAAAGATTGCAATTTATAGAAAGTGAGATGATCGAATTATTGTAGAACAAAGTCTAATTCTGAAGCCATCAACGCTCCTTCACCTCATAAATGCTCTGAATTAACATCATCAACACCTGAGAGCTGAACAGCTGATCGTTTTATTGGCGCTAAAAGAATTTGAATCATTTTAACTGTTTGTTTGGTTTTTGGGAGCAGCAGAAACATTGATGGTGAAGCTGTGATGAAGGCTTCTTGTACCTGGAGAGGGTGTAAACTGCTAACGTGGTGCCCAGTAAGCTAAAACGGCTCCTGGCCTCCTGCAGCAGGGACTGAGTGTGAACCACAGCCTGCAGGTCTGATGAGGGGGTGAAGGCGTGGTATTGATGGCATGTCCGATTGCACAGAGGCTGTTAAACGCTGTAAGCTGTGTGAACTTCTATGCACAGCTGCTCCTTTTTGAATAAAAGCATTAGGTGAAGAAGCCCCCTGTGGGCGTCCACGTTTCTCTCTTTAACGCTCGGGAGCTGTGATTAAGATTTTATCCCGTCACTTGAGGCGTAGAGACCCACTTTTGGCTTTAGAAATCTCCTCTTCAGTTTGTATTGGCGATGATATCTCTCTCTGTTCTCGGTCTTTTCCCTCTGAGCTTGCATAAACTCACTTTCTGCTGCTTTCTCTCGTTTCTTCCACAGATGTACCTTCTTCTTCTTCTAAAGCTCAGCCTCATCCTCTGATGCACTTCCCTACAGGCAAGTCCTCTCTGCTCGTCTCTTTCCCCGTCTCGGTCATTTATTTTCCTCTTCAGTTCTTTATTCTTCACTCTTTGTTTTAAAATAACTCATCGCATGGAAGAAGCTGTAGGTTTTTTTACGTCATGTGAGCATTTACACGGGATGCTTGCCGTGGGTTTGTTAAATCTGACTTTGCCTGTGTTTGTGTTGCATTGTGATTCACATGTGACTGTTGTAGAGTAGACTGACCTGAACTTGTACGAGTAGTTTGTAGACGAATAATGATTCTCCTCAGGTTTGTGCATTTGTTAAATTATATTTTGAAAACTTAATTGAGAGGAATCATTATCTGTGGTCACCTAGCAGTTTGTTTGACACTCTGGGCATGGTTTATTGGCGCCAGACCTGGGGAAACATTTATTGCACCACCAAACGTCAAACCAAGGTGGTTTACAGACCAGACAAATGTGGGCAAACCTGACTGTGGATGGTAGTCGTGTAAGTCCAGTTTATTCCCAAAGAAACAGACCCAACTCTAACATTACAGCTATAAAAGTTGTTTCTTTCCCTACTTTAGGTGGGTTTAAATTAGGGCTGCTCAATGAATCGAATTTTAATCACAATTACGATCTGGGCTTTCAACGATCATTAAAAATGACTGAGCCGATTATTAGCCCCTCCCTCGTGCTTTACTCTCGCGCTGCTCCGTGTGGCAAATCGAGCGCACCTCTCTGCATTTCGAACACGCGTCACAACAATTAAGAGCAGCGGTCTCCAATATTTTCATGGACCGGCCTTTAAGGTGTCGCGGATAAATACAACAAAATAAAACCAGTACCGGTACAGAAAAAAAGAAGATTTATTCATAACACACGTGAAAAGACCCAGGAAAACCGAGTTAACGATAAAAACGATAACAAAATAACGCTGAAAACCGATAAAAACCCTGAAAACTAGAGCTGGGCGATATGAGATTTTTTCATATCACGATATGTTTTTTTCATTTCAGGCGATAACGATATCTATCACGATATAAGCCAAATAACTATATTTGTAAGATTTAAATGTGCCGTTGCTCACAAGTAAAATGTGAAATAATCAGCAGCTTGTTTTTATTTAAATATTTATTTCCCATAATAAGTTCAACAGGGTAGATGTACTTAAGGAACATGAGACTTTTTCAGATAAATAAAGGCAAATATTGCAAACTACACAAAAGGCAGCCGCTAAAGCGTTTAAGTTTCAAAATAGAACAAACGAAACAGACTAAATTGTCAATTCCACTTAGAAACAAAATATTAATTCTAAAAATAAATCTTAGTTTGTTTTACAGAAGAACAGACAAAACTGACTAACTTTTGTCAGTATCAAATAAACTGAGAACTAAAAGGAAATTCTCAATCTCTCCTTGTTGTATAGCTGAGCTTTTCAAACAGTTTTAACAGTTACTTTAGTCTGACAAAAGCCGAATGACGAATTAGCGCTTCCAGTCAGAGACTGAGGCTACGTCCACACGTACACGGGTATTTTTGAAAACGGAGATTTTCCGTTTTTGTTTTAAAAAATAATCCCGTCCACACATAAAGGCAGAAATGAAGGAAAACGCTGCTATGAACATGCCAAAGCAGCAGGTGGCGCTAGATTCCTAACCGTGCAGAAATGTTGGCCAATCAGAAGTCTAGAAGCCTCGGTGGGAAAAAGTAAACAAAGCTGGGGCATAGAAGCAGAACCGAGTCGTATGTGTGGAGGGACAGTAACTGTGTGTATATGTAAGCATTTAAACACTGCAGAGAGTAGAATTAACAGTATTGTAGAAATTCATTTCACCGAAACAATAACGTGGCGCACAGTGTGACGCATGCACCAGTTTATTGTATTTCCAGACTTGCTTTCGGCACATTTACAGTGCACGCTACTCTGTTTTTTGTCAGACTTGAAATAGCCGAAATACCTTCACACTACAGAACTTCTATGGCTCTTCCGTTCGACAATCTCTCCGGCGTTGGAACCGTCATCTGTTTTCTCTTCGGTCACGCTCGGTTGATTTTTCTAGTCGGCACACTCATTTCCTCCATTACCCGCTGGCTGCTTCCCAAACAAACACACGTGCGGCTTGGCACTTGTGCTGTACGTAACAAGTCACGTGACGTGACACTGCGGCTGTGATTGGTTCGGCTCTGCGCTACTTAATTTGGATTGGCTGACCTTTTTTTTTTTTTTTTTTTTAAGAGGACAGGAGCGGCGAGGTCTATCGCGATAGCTTAATTTCTCTATCGAGTAAAAGTTATATCGCGATACATATCGTTATCGTTCTATCGCCCAGCTCTACTGAAAACTAAACATTTCACACCTGAGCCTCAACTCTCGCGGCCCGGTACCAAACGACTCACGGACCTGTACCGGTACCAGGCCCGGGGGTTGGGGACCGCTGATTAAGAGGACCCGAGGGAAGCTCGGAAAGCTAAGCAGAAGTTATTTGGAGAGGAGAGTGACGGCCGTTGGTTGAAAAGAGAGGTAAAAACCTTCAGTGGTGTGGAAACATTATGGGTTCAGTCAGACGTGGATCAAGTAGACACAGTGTGTAAACTTTGCTACGGTGTCGTAGCTGCACCACAGAGCAACACTGCAAAGCTCACTAAACATAGATGTTTACATTTTTCATTTATTTTTTATATTGCAAACATTTGCACTGTTATCAGTATTTGTACACTATTTTAGATTATTTTTTGACAATCTTTAAAGTCATCATTCAACACATTGTTATTGTTAAATAAATATCGTCAAATAATCGAGATCTCAATTTCAGTGAAAATAATCGTGATTATCATTTTTGCCATAATCGAGCCGCCCTAATTTAAATTCATATTTCCAGCACTTAAAGAATGTGTTTTATGCCACTTAGGAAATAAGACAACAGTCATGCAGTCAATCCCATTTTAGCAGGCGTACTTCAAAGATAAGCTTACAATCTATGATATTGTCGGCTTTTTGTGCAGGGAGATGATTTTGTCAGTATACTTAAATCCCATCACATTATGGTTGGTCAGTAACTCTCATAACAAGAAATCGGTATGTGTTTAGGAGTGAACCAGTACTGTTAGCAGAAGCAGGAAGAGGTTACCCGTGAAAAATCCCCCCATGTTTTTACACCGGTGGACTTGCCTGAGCCCAACAGTGACTGCTGACTGGCTCAGGACAAAGCATTTTGTTAATTATTATTATCACTTGACTTTGCCCATCATCTTTATGCACATCACATACAGTCATATCAAATATTTGTTTAATGTGATGTCAGTTAGTTTGAAGGTGAGTAGAAGTCGAACAAGTGAAAGCATCATCGAAGCCAGCACTCATCCTTAGGCCTGGAGTCCACCTTTGAGAAAACGTGATGGTGTTTTTCATTAGTCACCTGTTCCTCCCCGTCAGTCCTCTGAAAGGCAATATCTCCCAGTGAAAAGAACACTGCTGATTGCTTGCATAAGACCATATCAGCCAGTCAACCCTGAGACTATTTCAAGAGGGGATGCAGTGACAGCTGGGCTGAAAATCTCTGCTCATGAAAGTTAAAATGTTTGAAATAATCATTAAATCTAAAAAACAACAACAAATGTGTTGGTTTACGATTAGGTTGGATCCAAAGTCAGGTGTTCCAGCACCAAAGCAACGTTTGTCTTTTCTAATCTATCTGTTGTAGGCATTACATTTATATACAATCCCAACAATGTCTCAACATGACCATGTTATACTGGATCTGGTCCCCAAACATTAGACAAGCCCCATTTCTTTTCAAACATAAACTCCAAAAATATATTCTTTCAAGCCAATACTGTAATATAAAAGACTTAAAATCACACACAACGTATTAGTATTTAGTATTATCCTTTTAGCTGATTGTTTTTGGGGTTATACTGAACTGGTCTACCAGCCACCGCCACCTTTCATAGCCGTTGTCTGGTCTAAATCTCTGAACCTTTTCTGAATGTTGTTGGTAGCTGTTCTACCCAGGTGTGGTGGGCACTGTAAGGAATGGAGTATGTCTTTGATATGTGCTGTATTGCATTCTCCCTCCTCCCTCTCTACTCAAGCACTTGGGCAGAAGGGTGATTCCCCTGCTCCCATCTCTCCCATCTCCCCTCTCCACTCCCCCGACTCTCTGGAAGAGCTCTCTTTGACCGAGAGTCCCAACCAGCCCCCTGCTTCAGGATCTGCTGCACCCCTGGGCTCCTTCTCCACTGAACCCCCTGCTACTCTTTCCAAGGACATGCCTTGGGGGGGTGACTCTGGACCAGGCAGTAGTAAGAATAAGGAAGACCCTCTAGATCCATTAGCTGGTCCTTACCTGAGTTTAGGGAAAGACCCAGGGCCTCATAATCCATGCGAAGACAGTGGCATTTCCTTTTCGCCTGACGAGAAGCTGATTAGCTCAGACAGGTCTTCCACTGGCCCCTCCCCCGTGAATCCCCAGATGATGGTCCCTGAGTCTCACGTTGCCTCCTCTAACCCAACAGAGCACTGGGATTCACCATACCTAGCTTCTCAAGACAACACCAAGCCCTCAATGGATTCCTTCCCCAAGGACACGGCCTCCATTAACCCCCCAAGTTTTGAGCCAGACCTGCACGGCAACCAGTCTGACGAAGAAGATGACTTGATGTACGAGGTGAAGAAGAACAATAACCCATTTGATGGCTTTTCCCCACTTGCGGACAGCGGCTACTCACATTTTGGAGACTCCAAGTCAGACAGCAGAGCATCTAAAATGTCCGATAGTCCAACTCCCGATCTGGTCCAGTATGGGCAGATTGGAGAATCCCAGGAAAATCTACCATCTTTCTTGGATGAGGGAAAAACATTTGAGCCCGGCAAGATGACTGCCGACTCACTCGTGCAATCGATGAATCAGTTCTCATCTGGTCTCAGAGATGATGATGATGATGATGAAGAGGAAGAGGAGGATTCTGCTCTGCCGCCTTCGCTTCCAGACATCCTGAAGTCTTCCCCGCTCAACCCCGACAAACTAGACTCCGGCTCCTCTGAGGGAAGTCCGGAGGAGCAGAGCCCCATCCTCGAACGAAGGATGATGGAGTCGCCCAATCCTCCGATCAATCTGTCTGCTAATAACCCCTTTGCTTTTGAGGCTAAAGTTTCCCTGCTGAAAGAGATGACTGAGGAGATGGAGGGGAGAGCTACAGATAAAGAAAAAGCAGAAGATGACAAAACCTTTGGCGCATTTGATCTCGTCAAAGAGGCCGAGGAAACTACCCCAACTAAAGCAAAAGAAGAGGAACCTGTCAAGATTCAACAGAAAGATTGGTTTTCAAGCCACGATTCTCCCAAAATGACCGGAAAGTTTGAGCCACTCGACTTCCAGAATAAGAAGACCCCTGCTGAGGATTCGGATTCAGAGTCTCCAACAGCAGACTCCCTTTCGCCGGTCTTGGAAGCAATGGCAAAGAACCCTGCCAGCTTCCAGGTGGAAACTGACAAGAAGGACCTGAAGATGGAGCTGGAGGAGCCGGAGATGGCCGAGGAGGTCTCCGAGCATGAAGTCTCCTCTGAGGAATTTGAATTCATCGAAAGACCACCTAGGGGTGTTATTGACGAGTTTCTCGAAGCTCTGGATACTTCCAAGTTTGCAGCCTCCAAGCCCCCGGAGATCCCCATGGATGATGATCTCAGCTTTGGACAAAAGGATCCAATCGCAAAAGTAGCCCCGCCCCCGGAGGTTGAAGAAGAAGCTCCAAGTCAGAGCTCCTACCGCCTCCTCACACAGGCCTCCCCCCAGAAAAGCAAGGCTGAGCTGGAGAAGCTCGACATCCAGCAGCCCCCACCCCCCCAAGCTCCTACCACCCATTCCCCTGTTTGCAAACCAGAGGAGCCAGCGGCGAAGAAGAGCGCGGAGGGCGGCAAACCGTTTAAGATGCCAAACCTGAACATAAGAGCAGGTAAAATAACCCAGTTCCAGCATGGATACAATCCCCCACTACACTTTTACTGGCACTTCCATGTTCATCCACATAACTTCCATCTCCATTCTTAGTTCCCCTCCATTACTTTCTTCCATCCAACCAACCAGTCAGTGTTTCCTTTGGTTGCATCGTCTTTTTGCATTTCTTTGAATCTTAACATTTGCATTTTGTAGTTGTGTTCCTCATCGTTCGACCTTTTGTTGGATTTTGTGCATTTGTCTCATTCGAGTAACACCATTTCTGTGCATTTGATCACTTTATTTTTTTATGTTTAAAAACACGGTAAGTAAAGCTGGTTTTGATTAGTTTTTGTTAAATTTTGATTTGTCCTTTTTAAACCTAAACTTTTTAAACAAAGCTTATAGAGTAGAATATACAAACACTAGTCCACCAGGCGTTTCTGGTTGCCTGCTGAGCATTTTTGTTTTGAATTCGATCATCTTACTCCCTGGTTTTATCTTCCTCCCTCTGGACATAACCTGAGATGTTGGACTGAAACCCAGCACTACCTCAGACCCCAGCATCCGCTCACATGCACACAGAGAACCGACCACACCCTGTTCCTGAGTTTTACTACATGTTTTACTGTCACACAGGACTGTGTCAGATTTCATGCTCTGAGGCTGAATGCTTTAGTGTCATTTACTGATAACCTGTGTGCTGAATAACCTGAACTGTAATGAGTCAGGAGGACGTTGTACTTTCCGCCTATAAACTGCTCAGGACTGGATGTTCACATTAACATGACCAGAGCTTTTTAATGAGCCGAGTGTACGTTCACTTATCCCTGTGAGCCCAAAGCTGCTCTAAACATCGCCTTGGATCTGTATGATGTCACTGAGGAAGGCCCCCACCTGCTGTCTGTCACCTTTGGGATAGTTATGGTTAGATTTGTTTGGACTGCAGCTCAGTGATTCATCTGCAGGTCTATTTACTTTATTTTATTATTTGTTCAGCCTCCGTGGCTTCGGTGGTCAGTGTGATAACGCTCCCTGGCTGGTGCATCGCAGGAAACCGCCTCAGTTATTAATATGTTGCATATTATTCCTGCTTCTGTCTTACACTTTTGTTGAAATGTTCTTTACCAATTGCCCAAAAGAGGCATTTTGGGGCCTTGAAGCAGCTTCTGCTGCCTCCTGTAAAACGCAGAGCGGATTTCTGCACAGTTCCAGTTCCTGTTTCGTCTGTTTTTGGTTCGTTTTCATTTTGCCCTGAGGGGATGATTGGAGGAAAACTGCAGCGTGACAAAGTTTCTGTGAGCTGAGCGGCGGGTTGATCAGAGTTTATCAGACAGACGCAGAGTTGTGTCCTTCGGGGCTTGTAGGAGGCGTCTCTGTGAGCGCGGCAGAGCGTCATCTTCCTTTAAATGGCCACTGATATCGATCAGCTCACAGCAGGCTGTGTAAGCGGACTGTGGTTCTAGGATGAGCTGCCGAGGCTTTAGGTGTGTGTGTGTGTGTGTGTGCGTGTGTGTGTGCGTGTGTGTGTGTGCGTGTGTGTGTGTGCGCGTGTGTGTGTGCGCGTGTGTGTGCGCGCGTGTGTGTGCGCGCGTGTGTGTGTGTGTTGGGATCTCCTGTTAATTAAAGCCTCCTCCTCCTCCCTGCATTGCGACACTGGCAGCCCCACAAAGGGTTCTCCGACCCAGAAAACACTCAGCAAATGTTCTTCATTATGCAACCCGAGGTGCAGCGCTGCTGTCTGAGCTCCTCTTCCTCACCGATGAAAACATCAGCTCACTGATTTCCTTACATGTGTGAGCACACTGATTGCATCAGATGTCTCGTTTTGTCTGAGGCTCAGTTTGCTGTCATTTGTAACAAAAGCAGAAAATCTTTGAACTTATGTATAAAAACTCGAGCTTTCAAGATGAGAAATAATGTCAGTCAGTGCTGGAAAGCACAGTTCCTGTAGTGTCCAGCAGAGGCAGCAGTGAGCCCGTCACCATAGACTCCCATGTAAAAACTTTACAGCCTGACACAAACTTTTGTTTTGGCAGAGAACGTTTCAATAACCCACCTGGATAAAGCCTTGCATTATTAGGGGTGTGGCCTCTGACAGGCAGCTGTTTGCCAGTCTTCACCTCAGCTAACTGGCATCCCTGTGACTGTGTTTATGATGATGAGTTTAATGTAAACAGTGAGTTGTGGAACAGTTTGAATGATGTGACTGGAGAAAGCTGTGACAGTCTCCTGATTCATAACACAGATCCAGCCCGGGACGTCCTCCTGGCCTGACCCGATGACATGCTGGATAACTGTGCCACTGTGTCCACATTATCAAATCAAAGCTGCTCAGTGCTTTTATTTTGGAAGCCAGAGGGGAAAAAGCTGCTGGAGCGTGTCCAGCTCCCCGCTGAGGGAGAGCTTCTGCAGGTTTCTACTGTGGGGAATGCGTCACGTCCCCACTGGATTACAACAGCAGAGGGCAAAGTCATTCAGAGTCAGATGAAGGTGGAGGGTCACTGTGTGCAAACGTGCACTTCCTCTTTATGTAATCATCTGTTTGCACAGTGAAATCACTGCAGCTGTGGGCATCCAGCTGGAGACTGAAGTTCACATTTAGACGACTTTCTCGTAGCTCGAGCCTGCAGGAAGAAGCAATCACGAGCTCTGAGCACAAATATGTAAAATGTGTCCCATAGAGGAGAGGTGATGGTGTGTTTGCTATCAGACCATCTCGTGCACATTGTCAAAGCACAGATAAGTGATGACGTTTCGGTAACGCTCCCTGAGTTCGCTGTTTTAAACTGATGCAGCAGGAAAGTGTGTGACGCTGCACATCCTCCACCCAGTGGTGGGAGGCTGCAGTTAAGTCAAATACAAATACAAATGTAGTTAAACCAGCCGGTGTTGCTGTTGCACACAGTCATGCATTAGCGAAATGATGCTAATCTTAACGTGATGGAACAGAAAAGCAACGCTCGGTCCGAGCTGAGGAAGTTTGTTTGTGGTTTGTGTGGAACTGTGATGAGGCCTTTATGTGGCTGTATGCCACACATGCAGCAGTAATGTCCAGGAGGTTTTTTGGATTAAACGTCCAGACTTTGGGCCTGGTTAAAACTGAGCCCTGAAACTGTTTCAGTCTGATGTGTTTGCTGATGTGGCTGAAAGAGAGAATAAAAGAGGGATAAAGGACGTTGGTGCCCTCTAGTGGCTCAAGTTAATAATTACCACTCTGATGACACTAGTGCAGCTCAAAGCCTCCTGCAGGTCCTCGGTGCTTCGTTCTGTTCTTTAAAGCTTTTCTGCCTTTATTCATTTTCTCAGCCATAATCACCTTGTTGGTGTCAGTCACAGTGGTTTGAAGGCAGATCTGATGATCAGTTTCATGTTGGAGAACTGAAAGAAATACAAACATGTCTTTGCAACGGTTTGATAACAGGGGGCGCGGTTAGTTCGCAGTGACATTAGATAGTGATTAGATACTGAGTGGAACAGAAGCCGTGATTAACCGATCAATAACAGCTTATTATTGACTTTAAACTCATGGTAAACTGACTGTGTGGATTTGGGTCAGACAAAAACACAACATGTAACGACTCTTTGGCTGTTTTGTGACATTTTTTTAGACTAATTTCAAAGTGGTCCTGTATATAAAAGATGGATGGAAAGTCCTGGTTTTGAAGTCTCAAGTTTTCTGAAACCAGATATTACAACCAGGATCTGACCTCCCAGTCACAGTTAGCCAATGAGCGTCATGCTTTTCCTCTGGTCCGTTTTGACTCTAATGGAGCCAAAATTGACAAAACGAACTTCATGTTTTATTCAGTAAGACTTTAAAGCCGTGACTGAGACCAGGAAATAGTTTACTGAGCTCAGAGTCCAGGTGAGCAGCTGGCTCAGTGTCAATCAGACGTAAGGAGTCGCCCCCTGCTGGACATTAGAAACAATTGAAGACACTGATTGCACCAAAATCTGCAGCTGAAGAACAATAAGGCGTGCTGTGCATTAACTGCACTGACAGCCCGTCCAACAAGGATTGTGTCACTTTGCACTCATTAGCTGGTATCTGTGTCCTTGTGATGTGCCCATGCGCTGCATTAATATGGTCACATGAAACAGCCCAGCATGGCTGAATTGTTTCTGAATGCGGACAAACCAGTAGGTGGCGTGGCCGTCTTTTATATACAGTCTGTGGCTCGAGGTTCCTGCATCGTGGTGTCATCGCCTGCTTCGTCAGCAGATTTCGCTGTGACGGGATGACAAAGGAAAACTAGGGGGACATCCAAAGAAAAAGGAACATGATTTTGGCTTTGTGTGAGGAGGAGGAGGAGGAGGAAGCCAGAGCAGGCAGACAGGGAGGGTGGAGGCTGGAGGGAGGAGGGAAGGTGGGGGTTAGGCTGAGCCGGTTATAGTTGCTGCGTCAGAGCGCTGGCAGCAGACAGTCAGCTGACAGCCAGCGGGAGGGACTTATTCGCCCGCTGCAGTCACCCCCCCTCAGAGGAAGCCTTGCTCAGGTTCTCCCCTCCCTCCTCCTCCTCCCTCCTCCTCCTCCTGCAGCCCGACACACACACCTTTCCTCACACTCTCTCTGTGCTGCTGCCTGTCGGGTCCCTCTCTGAGTGGAATGACTGTTTGCTGATCGGACGGCATGGATAACAACTCTGTGGACAGAAAGGAGTGTGACGCTGCCGCCAAGCACTGGAAGGAGCAGGGTAAACCTCCACCTTTCTGCCTCGTCCTCCTCCCGCAGCTCCGCCTGCACACACCGCTCGTGTTTTACCGCTCTGACTTTCCTTCGCCTGCGTTAGACGCCCACGTTGTGCTGAATTAACCTGAAACTCTGCAGATGTGTGCGGCTCAGGAGTCTCTGACTCGCTTTAGCCTCGTTTAGCTTCCTAAGAGGTGAACAGCTTGACCTCAGAGCAGGTTTGTGGGGTCTGTCTCGTGTGGGAGCTGCAGAATTTTCTGGCTTGTGTTCGGGTGTCGTCCCTGCAGCTCCGGGACCTTTGGACAGTCGGCCAGTCAGCCACTGTGACCAAAGGTGGACAGCAGGAAGGAGGAGGAGGGGAGATCGGAGAGAGGGGTGACGTTAGCTGGCAGGTTAATGATTGGCTAATACAGTGGGCACATGCAGATGAGCTGGAGCAGCAGCAGCATGCGTTACATGAGGGTCGTGTTAGAGCTGCGGGACCTCGATCTGCTGGTTTCCTTGTCCTCACGTCTGAGCATGTCCAGCTTTCTGTGAGGAAACTCAACAATTATCAGTTTAACAAACAACACATTTCTTTATCTTGGACATTTATTCACATTTTTAATCATTTTCCACTAAATTTTCCAGTTTTCTGCTGCTTGTCTTTCTCGTGTGATTGGAAACATTCAGTTTTGGGGGATTTTAGTCGTTATCCTGGCTCTGTTTAATATCATGTGTGCTCAGCTGGGAGCGAAGTCTCGTGTCTTATGAGATCCGTGTGTACACTTCTGCCGAATGAGGTCTGCAGACTTCAGCTGAGGGCTGTGAGCAATCACTTTCACAAGCTACAGATAAACAAACAGATAAACCATTATTGTTGTTGTTGTTGTTGTTCCTGCTGCAGCTTTTACCGTGGTGACTGTTTGACCTTTCCCTGGCTCCGGACTGAAGCACAGGTGTGTCTGATGTGACCCGCGTGCAGGTGACTGATGGTTGGATGTCAGTCGGTCACTCGCCGTCTGAGTTTTTAACATCGTGTTCCTGTGCTTGTTATTGGTGGGCTTGTCAGAGTCCTCGACCCTGCTTTGACCCTCTGGCCGTCTTGTTTTGGGTTTTTTCTGTGTGGATTAAATGTTTAAAAAAATCCAGCTCATGCTTTGAGCTTCTCTAATCTGAGGATTTGCTGCTTTTCAGCTTTTTCCCAAAAACGGTGAACTGGTTCCGTGGTGTGGATTTTCCTGGCGGTCTGAAGCTTTGAGCTCTGCTACGTTCTGAAGGTCGTTTCTCATTTTTCAAACAGTATCTTTGAACCTGAGACGTGCTCAGACCTCCTGTACCAGCTGTTCTTTCATTTCTCACGATTTTCAGACTTTACAGAACAAATACTCCAGAAAAAGCATCATTGCTTTCTTTTCTCCGGGTCTTCATCCTGACAAACCAAAGCTTCATTTTCTTTATCTCAACAAAATAAAGGAGAAAACAAGAGGCTGAACAGCCTCTCTGAGGACTTTCCAACTCTTACTTTTTCAGTTTGTTTTTTAGAGTTGGTCACAGAAAAGCTGCACGTCTGTAAAAATATACAGAAACACTGTCCATAGATTTCAGAGTGATGAAGCTGAACCAATCACACGCCTCTTTGCTGGAGGTGATCCGTTCAGTCGTTGATTTCATCAGCCTGACTAAAGTCTGAGTGTTTTTCTGCAGTGTAATCGCTCACAGGAGCTGCTCACCGCCACGGTTTCAGTTTACTGTAAGACAAAAAATCAGCTGCAGTCAATAGTGTTGATTAGCTAATCAATTAACAGACTAATGAAGAATTTGGGCCTCAGGTTTCTGTTTGATAACCACAGAAAGGCTTTGATGTTGACTGCTGTGACGTACGAACTTCATTAGTGATGGGAGAAAACTAAGGTTTGGTTTGTGGCACGCATTTATTAATTTATAATTATATTCAAGTATATGACCACCGCACGGTTTGATGTCGTTTTTCCTGCTGCATTACGTGAACCTTGGTCTAGAAAAGTTAGCACGTTAGCATCTTTGAAGTGGGCGTGGACTGCGTCCTTTATTTCCTGTCGTCCATCTTTCTAGGTTGAAGTTTTTAATAATAAGCTGTGTATTTACAGTAATCCTGCTCTAAACACTCAGTTTAACATAGTTCTTTTACACTGTTGGATCTGAATGATGTCACAGAGCAGGGATGTCCCAAATATGGTCATCTCAGGCACAGAAGCCCCACCCATCTGTTTTTTGTGGTGGCAGCCAATTGTAACAATGTTGACATAAGGAGGAGGAGCTAAAAAGGCAGGTACCAAGGTCCAGAATCAGATATAAAGAAGGGTTGTTTGGAACTGTGAATCATGCAAAGCAGCTGTAGGAATAAAACGGGAAGTAGAATGACTCCACTGTAGCATCATGAAGGAGGACGTACTCGATTTAAATGATGCAGCCGTGCACGAGATGCTCTTTCAGGAAGTTCTTGTAGACCTTTCAGAGTAAATGTTCGAGTAGTGAAGATGTCAGTGAACTAAAATCATATTTGACTCACTTTAATGTTTCAAAAGCTCAAATGTTCTTTCACGCCGCTCGCTGCTGACCATCATGTGTCCTTCTGCTGTTGCATCATCTGAGGTCACAGCGCTGCTTTCACTTCCCGTGTGTGTGTGTGTGTGTGTGTGTGTGTGTGTGTGTGTGTGTGTGTGTGTGTGTGTGTGTGTGTGTGTGTGTGTGTGTGTGTGAGATTAATGAGCGATGGCCATGAAGTGACAGAACGTGTAGCCGTGAGGCTGTCGCACTGTGACTAAGCAGTATTTGCTGTGTGTGTGTGTGGGTGTGTGTGTGTGGGTGGGGGGGCTGCAGTGAATTAACTCAGTTTTGTGTTGCAAGCTAGCCTGAGGACACAGCTCAGTGACTCACCTCCGTCCTCGGTTCAGACGCTCTGAGTCTGATCGCACGTTTTTATAAATCAGACCGAGCTACACTCGAGTGATGCTGAGCTCGACTGTTGATGAAAAGGTTCCTAACAGGAAGTGTTTTTGAGTATTTTGGTCATTTTTTCCTGCAGAAAAACATTTTTCAGTTTAATTCTTCGGCTTTCTGAGCGAGCGCCATCCAAGCTGACGAGAAGGCAGCTGTCCAGCTCACAGCCTGACGACAGGCTGCTTTTATTTCTTTTACACGATCACATGAAGTCCTGTAAGCTGTCACATTAGGCCGTTTTAAAATTGCAGTATACACATTGACCTCTTGTACATCATCACAGCTTTGAAGCAGGGACTGACGTGTTTTCACACTCAAAGCGACGTTCAGCTGCTGGGTCAGTCGATCAGGTTTATTCATGCAGCACCAAATCACAGCAGCAGCCTCGAGGTGCTTTATATCGCACAGTAGATCCTACAATAATAGAGAAAACCCAACAATCATATGACCCCCTATGAGCAGCACTTTGGCGACAGTGGGAAGGAAAAACTCCCTTTTAACAGGAAGAAACCTCCGGCAGAACCAGGCTCAGGGAGGGGCGGGGCCATCTGCTGTGATTGGTTGGGGAGAGAGAAGGAAGACAGGATAAAGACATGCTGTGGAAGAGAGACAGAGGTTAATAACAGATATGATTCAGTGCAGAGAGGTCTGTTAACACATCGTGAGTTTATAAACCGCCAGCTCAACCTGTAATTATACAGAATAATTTATTCGCAGAGTTTATAGTGGCGTAAACGCAGAGCCTCTGTTTTGTTCTGATGCCGGGCTGGCGGCTGTTTGAACCCTCGCAGGTATCCACCGCGGTGTGACGACCTTACATCGATCAGATTACGGCGATGAAGAAAACAAAGCCTGCGTTGTGATGGATGACAGAAGTGCGATTTGCTGGCAGGTGAACATCAGACTGGTTGCAGCAGGTGAACTCTGTCGTTGGTCTGATCGTCTTACCTGAGGCTCGACGGCGAGCCGGGTCTGCTGGTGGCTTTTCCAGTCTCACTGGTTTGTGAGCGTCTGCAGCAGATCAACCCTGAGGACGAGTGTGCTGTCCCTGTCAGACGCATCAGCATGTTTCAGATGCTCAAACTTCCTTTCGTGGTTTCTAGAGCAGTTCGCCATCCGCACCGTGTCGCTCAGTCGCCTTCACCATGATTTGAGCTTTCAGCCTTCGGGATGTTTGATCGTCTGACTCTGGAGCTTCGCTCTGTCGGTTTCTCAATGATAAAGACGCCGTTAAAGCAGCCGCTCTCCTTCAGCACGCCGTCCATCAGTAACGTATGAACAAACGAACTCCAGCTCTCCCAGCATGCACCGGTGCAGGGATTGCTACTGAACATGAGCTGATGTACCATCTGTTGGATTCCTCACCGTTCAGTCTTCTTCTGTCCTCTGCAGCTGCGTTGGTCCTTCCACAGCCTTGTGACACGCTGCCTCCTCCTGTGGCGACCATCCTTGTTAGGAAGCCTGTTGCTCCTTTCACACCGACCTCTGCTTCCTTAGTTTGAGTCGTGGAGGTTTCATTGTACTGACCTGCAGTCAGCTTCAGGCAGGGTTGTTTTAATGACTGCATGAAGTGTGGAGTCTTCCTCACTGCTGGACGGAGACAGGCCTTCCTCGTTTCTCTTTCCTCATAAATTTGCTTTTTTCTTTGTATATTTTTGACGTTTTGGTCATGAATCTGGCCCCTCCCCTCTCCGTGACCGTATTTCCTGGTAAATTTGCCCGTTTTTGGCTCGTTTTGGTTTGCGTGATTTTGTTCGTCTTTAAATGTGAAAGTTTGAGTCTTTTCCTCACAAATGTGCAACGTTCATATTCAACATGAGGAACTTGACCTCCTGGTCCAGACCCTCGCTGCCTTCAGCGGGCAGGGGAGTGTCCCGGGTTTAAAGCGGACCCGTGCGGGCTCAACCTGTCCCAGCAGAGGTCCGTGAGTGAGACAGAGCCTAACTGCGCATGCCCGGCCCCCCTCCTCTGCCTCACCTCTCTCAGCGGAGCTTCAAGATGGACGCCAAATGTGGTTAGTGTGGCTCTGATCTTTTGTTTACCGTCTCTCCTGTCTCCATCCTCCGCTAGCGTCGCGTTTATGACCGGTTTGCCTTTGCATGAGCACCGAGAGCGGGGCTCCTTTCGAGGCGGGAAAGGCTGTCGTTGAGTCGGGGAGGACTGAAGGCGCACCGGGCCGCCTGCGGGAGGTCATGCCGGACGGTTTGACGGCTCGTCCCCGCGAGGAGGCGAGCAGCCGGTGGGGACAGACGGAGAGCATCCCGGGGAGAAAAACTAAAACATTTAGGGGGGACGGTATCCGTGTCAGAGAGAGGGGGGGGGGGGATTAAAGCAGCGGCCGGGTTTAGCTCGCTGTGATGCGGGTCTATTTTTAGCCAGCCTCCATCGCTCCTAGCACGCCTGCTACCATATGTAGCCAGGCGGACACATTTGGATCCCAGACCCTCCTCCACCTCCTCCCGTCTGTCTCTTCTCATGTTATGTGCTCGGTCCGAGTCTTTACGACCGCACGGTAGGCGGTCTACCGGCTGCTAACGGCGTTAGCACCGAGTTAGCACGTTGAGCAGAGAGATAACTAGCTGTCGGCTAACGTAGCATCTGTCAGCCCACATGTAGCCTGTAAACGGGATGAGCCGTCTTTCTCGTGGCTCTGTGTAAATAACGGTGGGTCTCTGAAGGGGTTTGGGAGCCGTTATGATGGGCGTCAGTGAACGCACCATCAGAGCCAGTATAAAACACTAACAGGGAGTCCTGGTGTGAAGCTCACTGTGCGCGGTGTCCACAACAACACGAATGCAAACGAAATCATTTTATTTTTGATGAAACGTTTCTGCTCTGCGTTTCTGTTTAAAATGAATTGAACGACACACAGTCTGATTACTCTGAGTTTGTCCTGCATGCATTAGCACACTTTCTACAATCTGGTGTATTTACAGTAGTTTCTATACTGGTGTCCTTGGACAGGCAGTGTTAATGTTACATAAAGGAAAAATCACCCAAATTATTTTAACTGGACTTTAAGTTCAGGTTTAATTTATTTAAAGACTGGATTAGCTGTAAATAAAACCCAGGAGCAGACAGACTGTTTGCAGGGTGAATGCAGAGGTTGGACTCACTCGTGTTTCTGTCAGGAGCATGGAGACCGTAAAACACTTATGTCATCGCACAAAAAGAAATGAAACGTGCACTGAAACAATCTGCTGTTAGGCTAACAGCCCTGGAACGTGTGGCCCGGGGAACCTGAGCGGTGCAGCTAAACAAGTTCATCCCGGCTGGATGGAGAGAACCTGACGGCCGCGGTGAGCGGCGTGACCACAGCGGCCGTCAGCTGTTAAGCCTTTCTGCTTCAGTGTTTGAAGCATCGTTTGGCTCTGCGCAGACTGGATCTGCAGTGTGTGGTTGGCTGTACTCAGCTGTGCGTCACACAGTTTGGAAACACATTGATGTCGTTTCATCGTTGCGATCAGAGCCTCCCGCTGCGTGCGGCGCTCCTTCAGTGCAGTCGCGACTGTTTTAAGCCGAGTTCACGTTTAAAACGTTTTCCTTCAGCTGAGAATCTAAAGCTCGCTCAGAGCAGATGTAGAGGACGGGAGAGCTCTGAGCATGACCACCTCCGGTCCAGGATTCAGCATCTGTTACCATGGTGATGGAGCTGGGATAGCAGCCATGTGCCGTCCTTTCATAAAGTGTTAATTATTGATTATTGGCTGGACTCGAGCTCGTAGCTGAAATGTGTTTAAACATTTTTACTGTTCCTAAATCAAGTTGTCACATATTCATCGTCATTATTTACGCTGTATCTGTTGCATATTTTGGTCTTTTGAGAAACTATTAAAGTCGGATTAGATGATTTTCATCCTCGTGACGTTTTCTTAACCTTAAATCTTTATTTCTGAGCGTTGCATTTAATCATCTGCTGGTTCAGCTTCTCAAACTTTTAACTGCTTCTGCTTCTCGTTCACACGTCTGACAGCAAACTGATTATCCTTAAGCTTCAGAAAGCAGACGGACATTTCACTCTGCTGGAGGAGTTATTGGGTTTTGTCTGTTGGCAGCAGGTAAAGCTGAGGCTCACCTGAGCGGAGCAACAGGCAGACGTCTGGGATCTTTTCAGTTTTTCCGGTTTGCTTGCTTTCCTCTGATGAAATATAAAATTTCAGGGATAATGTTTGAACATTTGATGATACGGATTCATTTTCTGGAATATTTCGGCCCATCGTCTCACTGTGAAGGATCCGTTTGCATTTTAAAGCTGCTTCCTTATCACAGAGCATGTTATCTGGTGACTCTGAATGGCGCCGTTTATTCTTCGGTGCTTTGTGGTGCACTTGAACTCTTCTCCCTGACCTGCTGCAGTGAAACGTCTGCGAGCCTGCAGGAAACCCGGCGCTCTTTCACTTCTAATATTGTCCGCTGACCTGCCTGGAATTCCCTGATGAAATATAAGCGTGCTCGGAGCAGGTCATGAGCTCAGCTGTCGCTCAGGAGGAGCTAACCTCCCCGCTCGCCTTCTCAGCGCCCGTCAGAGAAGGGAGGACTTCCTGTCAGTCAGGAACCTGCAGATTTTTTATTTTAGTGTTTTAGTTTGATGCTGCTGCTGATTGTTTTCAGCAGTGATAATAAAGCCTGTAAGAGTCTAACGTGAAGCTCAGCAGGGACAGAGCATTTTCTTTCACTCTGCAGTGCGATACCTGCAGCAGGTGTCAGGAGGCCACGCCCCCAAGCGGACACAAGCCATGTGCTTAGTAAGCGTAGCCATTACACTCCACCAGACTCCATTCAGAAAAACGGGAATTTTACGTCACAGTGCACACGTTCATGCTTCTGCCACAACTCGAGTGTGTTTAAATTCACAGCTGAGTGACGTTTAACACACGAAACACATGAAGTTGGTGCTCTGCCAGCTCGGCGTGGCTCTGCCTGCACGCTGCAGGAAAACTCAGAGCGCCATTTAGGTGCACGGGGAGCGTGGGGGCGGAGCTCCAGGGGGAGCGCAGGTGAGACCTGCCTTAATGCAGCTCAGCGTCAGGCTGTCAGTATAAACGGTGATGTTGTACCCAGACTGAGCGCAGCGCTCTGAGGTTCTCGCTGTGTTCTGCATCATTTTTACCACAGACGGGTGAAAATGATCATCGTGTATATTTTCATGTGTCAGGCAGCTGTAACAGAGCTGACTGTCACCGGACGCCTGGCCCCAACCTCAGCGCTGAGCATGATGACGATGATGATGATGTGTGTCTTCAGTCATTGCTGCTGGAGGTAAAAGTGAATCAAAGTCCCAGAGAGACGGACAAGAGTCAGCTGCTGCAGGGTTTAAACTCTGTATGAGGCCGACTGAGCGTGACCTCTGACCCCTGGATGCTCCACTCTAAGATGATGTCATGCAGCGTCCATGTGAGAGGGCAGAAAATCTGGTTTCGGCTTCGCCCTGCAGGCGCTTTAAAGTCAGTGTGTTTCCTCCCGCTCGCGTCTGCTGACGGTCTCGTGGTCGCTGATCTCTGATCTGTTTGTGCCGCTTGGACAAAAACAAGGAAAATGATGCAAATCACCAACAAACAGGGAAGAAAAGCTGGAAGCTTGTTAGAGCTGCAGGAGGAAGGAAACAGTTGGGTTTGGTGTCAGGTCATGTTTGATCAGTTTGATATCGAATCACCAGTAAAACTTTAATGTTTGTAGAGTCATAATAATGAAATCTGTGGTCATGATGAGTGTGGACATTCACCTTTGGAGCAGGAGGTCTGAGGGGAGAGCAGGACAGCATCACCGTGCAGATCGTTAGTTACAATATCTAACCACACAAACTGTTTCTTCTCCTATGACGGTTTTTGCTGCTCTTCCCGCTGCAGTGGTGGATCTCCTCTACTGGCGTGATGTGAAGACCACGGGCGTGGTGTTCGGCGCCGCCCTGCTGCTGCTCCTCTCCCTGACGGTGTGCAGCATCGTGAGTGTGTGCTCCTACATCTGCCTGGCCCTGCTCTCAGTCACAATCTGCTTCAGGATATACAAAGGCATCCTGCAGGCCATCCAGAAGTCAGATGAGGGACACCCATTCAAGTGAGTACCGCCCGTCTGCAGAGTTGTCAGAGGTTGAAGTCCATAAAGTCGCCTCTACATTAGCAGAGTTTGATTATTTTTCCATGTTTTCTTGAAAAATGTCAAAGTGTCAGACGGTGAGTCGTGTGTCCACGGGAGCTGCTGAGGGCAAATTAAGCTGGTTGGAGACCTGCAGCACCTCCCTGTAGTGAAGGACACACAGTGTCGACCCAGAGCTGCAGTAGATGCTCTGGCCTCTTCGGTTTTAGGGTCAAAGGTCATTAATAAAAACAACAAATCTGTTCTGAGCTGCTGGAAAAGCTCGAGCAGTTTCATCGGCACTGAGTTTCCATAAAATCTGTCTCGACGAGATAAAACGAAGCAGATCTTTGATCAAACAAAACAGGAAATAAAGGTTTGTTTTAAAATGCCAGGAAAATCCTCCTGAGGGGATTTAACCAGCAGGAGGAGAAATGGGAGGAGCTTTCAGCTGTGAGCGAGGAGGAGATGAAGCTTCGGCATTCATAGATTGGAGTTGAATGACTTGGCAGGTGCAGAGCGGTGAGGGACGGGAACGCCGAGTTATTTATCGTAACGACGTGAAAACAGCCTGACTGACTTCATCAGTTTGTTCTTGAGCAGCGAGTTCGAGCGTCCACCATTCATACGACCAGAGAACGTGACGTTTTTTTGATACAGAGACTGGTTTTACTGGTTTTGAAGTTGAACTTGGATGTTATATTTTTCTATAAAAATTCAAACTAATCATCGATATAAAAGAAAAATGTGGGAAAATATATTGTAAATGTCTTAAGTGGCACTAAAGTGGTTCAAATGTCGACAAGCCACGCCCCTAATAATGCATACGTGAAGCATTAAGTTTAAAAGGGTGAGTCATAAATGTCTCGTATGAAGGGGAAAGGATCTATAGTGCCAAAACACAGACTCACCGCTGCCTCTGCTGGACGCTAGAGGAACTGCAGCATATCTTTACAGTGTTGACCTCTGCTGTGCCCTGCAGGCAGTATCTGGACCAGGAGGTGGCGCTGTCTGAAGACATGGTCCACAAGTACAGCGACATGGTTCTGGCCAAGCTCAACAAGACCATCGGTGACCTGAGACGCGTGTTCCTGGTCGAGGACCTGGTCGACTCCATCAAGGTGAGTTTGAAGGCTCGTGTTTCTCTGCAAGTGTCCCGTAGCTCCGCCCACAGCTCCCCCCGCATGACGTGGGCGCTGCTTTTTGAGGCTGTGTTAATGAGCGGCACCTGCACTGACTTACTGCGAGTGCAGGTCAGCGTTCAGGCGGCGCTGCAGCTGTCGGGGGCTGTCGTCGCCTCGCTGAGCCCCTCCCACCCCCCGGCCTGCTGTCCAAATACAGATCTGCAGCTCAGCGGGCAGACGCGCCGCCGAGATTCCCTTAGAGGGTAAAAAAACTGATAGTTTTAATCCCCCCAGGAGCCGCTTCAAGCCTCAGGAATGTCTCACAGACAGGGTGCATTCTGGGATACCCCCGCTATTCTTCTGCCTCTGCTCCAACTTCCTGTTGTTGTCCCGAGTTTTTCCCACCGCAGCAGCGGGTCACACGTGTTTCAGTGAGCCTGCAGCCTGAGATGGCACGCTTTAACTGCATCCGCTTACATCACAGCTTCACAAACACAGACTCCACCTCCTAACCTTTGACCCTTCAGTGTGTTAAACCACTGTTCCCTGATTCCTGTGAATATGAAATCAGAAACAAAGTCACAGTTGAGCTGGATGAACCTTTAGTTTTACTCATGAAGTTCTCGAGCCTCCGCTGACTCGTCTCTTCTTCTTCTCTTAGTTTGCCGTGTTGATGTGGATCCTGACCTACGTCGGCGCCTTGTTCAACGGCCTCACTCTTCTTATTCTGGGTGAGTCACAGCGGGGGCGATGATGTCACCAGTCTTAGGGTGGAGGTCTGTGTGTTGTCTCCCTTTGACTCCATCTGGTGGAGATTTTAGGAACTTGCACTGGTCGATTTTGTCTGTCTTCATCAAATGACCAAAACGAAATCCTTTGGAGTCAAATCACAGATAAATGTAACGTTTGTTAAACAGGAAGTCGCGTTAAGATGAACTGCTTTAAAGTGCAGTTTGAGGTTCATTTACATAAAAATACTCGAGTAACACGAAGCACACTCAGCCGCCTCCTCTTCTCCTCCTGCAGGTGTGATCGCAGTCTTCAGCTGCCCGATCATCTATGAAAAGCACCAGGTGAGGGCTCATTTTACCCACAATGCACCATTCTGTCTGCAGGTTTGAGGGTGCTTGATGGACTGCTGGGAAATAAACCACAGCCAGTAAAGATGTTCTCTACTTGTTTTTGTTATTTTACTGTTAAATACAGAAAGAACGTCGATGATGGAGGTGCTCGTTCTAGTTTTAATGTGTGTGTGTGTTTCAGGCTCAGATCGACCATTACCTGGCTCTCGTCAACAACCAGATCAAAGACGTCGTTGGAAAGTAAGTGAGCAGCAAAACAGCAACTTCCTGTTGTCAAAGCCAACAAAGCCACTGTTTTTAAATTAAGTGTCTGCTGTGGTCGGGCTCGCGGCGGGGGCCTCGCGGCGGCCGTGTTGTATTCTTGAAGACGTCGGTAGTTTCATATCTAGGAGAAGCTGCAGAGCAGACTGAGACAAGTGCAGTTTTAAATCTAACCAATTAAACGTGAGCCCTCGGAGCTGCTGTCAGCTCACTGTTCATGATTATTGGAGTTGTGGATGCACTCGTCCACTATCTCCAGTTTTATTTCTGCTGATGTTGTCGTATTAATAAGACTGATGGTCACATGGTTTCTGCTGAAGGCGCGACTTAAACGTTTTTCTTAACTGTGTCAGATCAAATCCAACAAATACATCCAGGAATATTTCAGGCAGCAGGGCTGCTCTTAGTGAGGCTCACGTTAGTTTCCCAGCTCAGTCTCTGAGACTGACGGGAGAACAATGTAATCGGAGTACTCGGACACATCGATTCGCTCCCTCCAAACCCTTTGCTGACTTCCTCCGTGCTGTGAAGTAAAGAGTGAACTCCCCTCAGCTGCAGTCTGAATCAGCTGTGTGACTCCTCCATGGGATCAGTCTGTGCTGCGCTAAAGAGATTCCCACATAATTATACACAAAACATTAAAACGTTTTAACCTGATTGTTTCACGCCCAGACGCCTGATCTTTAACGGCCACTTTGATGTTTGCGTTTCTGTCTCGTTCTCGTGCTGACGGCTCGTCTGTTCTCTGATTCGTTCACAGGATCCAGGCGAAGGTGCCCGGGATGAAACGCAAGACAGAGTGACGGAAACAGGAAGTGGGAGTTGGATTCAGGAAGTCCTGAGCCAGATGATTTGATTGAAGGATGGGGGTGTGTGGGTGGGTGAGGGGAGACGGGGTGGATATGAAGGAAGGCTGGAGGAGGGGGAGGGGTTTGGCGTGGACGCAGCCCTTCCAACTGCATTTGTCAAAATAATAAAACATTTTTTTCCAGTTCAGAATTCCTTTTATGTTTTTGTTTTCTGGGAAAGTTGCAGCCGTGTGACGACTCCGAGGTCGGCGCGATGATTTTTCACGTCCCCCTCCCCCGTTTGATTTTTCTTTTTAAAGTCGAGTTTTGAAATGTTTGTTTCTGCGCTTGAAGAAACGCATTTGGATCTTGAGCGAACCCTCGCTCCCTCCACCCGGCGCGCTGTGGGAGGTCGGCTGCTCCTCGGCCGGGTTCGGGGGATCCGTTTTCTGTTTTTGACTTTAGGTTTTCCAGCTGAAGGGTTCGTTTTTGCGTCGGCTGCGGTCGACGAGCGCGAGCGGCCGGCGGCGCCTCTGTTTTTGTTTCTTTTGGTCTGAATATTCTCGCTGATTTTCGGTGTATTTTTGTGATTTCCTGTCGTGTCCCTGAAGCTTGGAGCTCGTTCCTCGGTACGCCGGTTTCGCCTCGATGTGACGAACGACGGATTCGCGAACGACGTCTTTGACTCCTGATGAGGCAGCGGGGGGAGGGAGGAGGGTCGTACTACCTTTTAAAATCTTCATCGCTTCTGAGTAACTCTAGTTAGAAACATCTAGAAATCTTTGCCGGACGATTTAAACACATTCATTACATAAAAGTCGTTATTTCCACGTCATCGCAGCCGTCTAGTGACAAACTCTGGAAGGAACGTTTACATTCATCAACATCAGAAAATATTTAAAAAGATTAAAAAGAACCATCCATGGGATTAAAGTAAGCATTCTGTCTGTGGAGCCGTCATCTTAATAAAGTTGCAACTTGATGTGACTTTTGGGAAACCTTCACGCATTTGTTTGTTATGCAAGTATAATTGTGAATGATAAACTTCATACTTCAATTGTGACGATAAAAAGCTTCCAGCCGGGAGCCGTGTTTGTGGAATGCATTGTGAGATGTAAACAATTATCAATAAAGCTTCTAGACGAAAGCCCCGCCTCCTCGTCTGTCCGTCACTTCCTGTTGCTTGTTAAATACGGAAGCCCGTTTATGCTCAAACGAGAGGAACAAAGGAAAGTAACTTTAAAAAAAAAAAGTAAAATTCCCAGCAGTTTGATGTGTTGAATGTAGAACTAAATGCACACAGGAGCATAAGAAGTACGATATTTTTATACTCGTGAGAAATCAAGATTCTTTGGTGATGAGCTGGATCAAGTTGCACTTTAAAAGGGTTTTAAATCATGATTAGAAATGAAGACAATTTAAACCCAGCCCATATTTATAAATACTCTGCAAATTTAATCTTTAATATTCATTCAGTCACAAAGAAAATTATGTTATAATTATAACATTAAATATGTAGTAAAATAAAATTTGTTGTAATTTGCTGGGTTATATTTGAATTCAAATTAAATATTCAAATAAAATAAACTGATGAACTCGTGATTGTGACTCATCAACATTAAGATGAAGGTGGCAGAAATGAGCGTCCACAGCAGGTTGTCTGTGGGTGAGGCTGAAGCTGCTCCTGAACTGGCTCCTCCAACACTTTCAGGTTTGATGACTAAATGATCGATTACTGATTAAAGTTTTACATTTACAGGCTTTGTTTTTCTTACGCATCGTTGGTTGCATAAAATCATGTCCCGGATGATTCCCGTGTTTGTGGAAGAACGACTCCTGTGCTCTCTGAAGTCTGTCTCTGGGACAGACCTTGGATGAGCTCTGGTTGAGTCTAATGAAAACACTAGTCAGACCTGTCTGTGTGAAAGTGAAGAAAGTTTGTGCTCTTGAACGGGCTGAGTTATCACCACCTGAGACCAGGTGTGACTGCAGTCAGCAGACGGCTCACAGGAGAGAAAGAAACTTTGAACTCTTCGCAGGTTTAATCTGGATCAGATCAGGTCTGTTTTCCAGCTCGAGTCTCTCTGACGTCAGAGCGCGTCCTCCTCCCTCCTGCTGATGAAGAGTCTGTAAACCTGCATCATCCCCTCACCACTTTTACCCCCCATGTTTTTATTATCATGACTTCCTAATCAATCTTTCACTTCTATTCCTTATAATCCTTTATGCATATCATCCCCATTAATTACCTAAAATAAACTGGTGACCTGTCCAGTGTACACCACCTCTCCCCCTCAGACAGCTGCGATAGGCTCCACCCTTCATGACTGTCCATGACATTTACACGGGGAGTGGATCCCTGATTCATAAGAGCTCACGATAATGGACGATGATAAGAAATGACTCAACGCAGGGAGGGTTCGGGAACAAATTATTGATAGGAGATTAAAAAACAGTAGATAAAGTGTTGGCAGGAGGTAAAGGGTCAAAAACTGCTGCGAGAGGAAAAGTAACTGTTAGCATTAACAGCTAATGCTAACAAGCTAAATATGTGGTAGGAAAGAAGAGAAGACGGTACGATAGAGAATAAATATAGGATATACTGTAGAATAAAGAGTCTTATTATTGATCGGATATATAAATATATTTTATATATATAGTCCAGCTCCCCTTTTTATTTATATATATTAGGGGTGCAACAACACACAAAATTCACAGTTCGGTTCTTGGAATATATATACATACATATACATATATATATATATATATATATTTATAGTTGTCAGCCACCTCCTGTACATGGATGACATCAAGCTGTATGCCAATAGTGAACGAGACCTCGATTCACTGATCCACATCGCCAGGATTTACAGCAGTGTGTAGTCGGATGATAACAAAGAGAAGGAAGGTAGTCTGAGCCGTCATTTGTGAGCCGCGGTCAAGCCAGCCGCCTCCTATCCGCCGCATAAATTTCCTTGCGCTTTTACACCAGTCTTTACGGTAGCGCCTTTTCGCTTTATATCCCACGCGCACGCGCGCACACAAATTACAATGGAACAGCCCAATACAGTCAATACAATTATGGAAATTTCAGAAATTCATTAAAAATCATCCTGAATAGTTGAGGTCCAACTTTCAACACATCCCTCCTCTGGGACACCTACTGTACCTGTGTGCCAAGTTTCAGCCAGATTCACTGTAAAATTCCTCAAAAATTACAGGAAATTTATATTCAATCTAATACAGCCAATACACTACAGTTATGTCAATTTTCAAAAATTGATTAAAAATCATCCTGAGTAGTTGAGGTCCAACAACAACATAGACATCTATATTTGCTCAGAAACTCTACTTCATTGATAAGATGAATCCACTACAAATAGTCTTCTGAAAAAATATTTTTCAATTTGTTTCAGTTTTTAAAAATATGTTCCTAAAGATTACCGCAAGGTTTAGAATGGAATATGTTTTACTTACTATACAGCGGGTGAGATGATGTAATTTAAAAGCAGACTAAAGAGCAGGACATAGAGGACAACAAAACTGTGATGAACTAAAAGAGAGCCCTTTATTGTTGCTGATGGAAGAAACTTGAACATACAACAAGGCAAAAGCAATAGGTTACAATAACTGTAATTAATCCTGAAATGGGCGAGACTAAAATACGACTGTTATTAATATTACTGTGACTATGTCAACACTACTACAGACCTGAACATGATGGCGACCAGCAGTATGAGATAAAATATTAAGGGGTACACCCAAGACTTGAACATGAGAAAGGAAAACAGACTCTTAAAACAGGAAACATGACGAATGTATACCTCACATTACAGTTTTTTCTGATTGCTTAAGCACATTTTTTGTAACTATTGGCTAATTTTGCAAAACTCTTCACACAAATAAGAAAACCTGTCACCCAATAATCAAAACATTGTAGTTCTCTTGCAAAAGCAAACACAGCTAGATTAACTCTCCACACCTTCGTAAAAATGGTGTTTCCGTATCAAACAGTACACACAAGCCATCATCTACTAAGCACACAATGCGCCAACTGCACACTGATGGTATGAATACAAAACACATCTGGCTTTTGCTTTCTCTGTGCACAAGGTAGGCTATGTCAGTTTGAGCTCATACTTCTGTCATAGATCCATAAGCATAGAGGGATCTAAACTTCAAGTACTGGTGTTTATTCAAACACATCAAAACAAACACAAGTGTTTATTTCCAAGTATAGGATTATTTGCAATCGCCATAATGACTCTATGGGTTACTTGGTCTGCAGTGAACATGCTTCCTCTGCCCCAGCATCTGGTAGCAATTCTGTAAAGTAACAATTTCAGTATTTTTACATCAATGGTATTGGTGTGTTTCTCATTGGCATATGGCAGTGCTACAGATCTTTGTGCGAAGTGACTGTACTAACCGATTCTCATTTCAAAATGTCCTTATGGTGCTTGCTACAGTGTAGCGGCTCGAGTTAGGCTGGACCCGTTGGCCAGCTTCCCTCAGGGTCATTCCACGGTTGATTACATGGTCCACTATTGTAGCTCTGATGTCATCAGCAATTCTATTTCTTACTCTTCCTACCCTTCCTCTGCCCCCTCCTCGTCTTCCTCTTGCTCCTCCTTGTCCTTGTCGTCCTCTTCATCCTACTTCTTCACCTCCACGTCCTCTTCCTCGGCCTCCTCTACTTCTCACTCTTCCTGCTCGCTCCATTGTACTCCGCACACACAGCTTACCTGTATTATAGTGCTTAGGCTGATTGCAAAGTGAACGAATTATCTAAAAAAGTTTTCACATGTGAAAGTGTGCCAGACAGTTGGCAAATTAGTGTTAATGATAGCCATACATGTGTATACTTTTGCTAGGAGTGTGTTGGAAATTTGGTAATTGAGTGTTGTGCAGTGAATTGTGCCTACAGTTTTGCAAAGTGTGTGTTACAAAATTGCAAACTGAGTGCAAAGCAGTTTTTGTGCTTTTAGTTTTGCAAACTCAGTGAGTGGTTTTGCTATAAGTCTGAATAGTTTTAGAGATTGTGCTACAGGAATCACAGTTAGGGTTTAAGCATTCAGAAAAAACTGTAACAAACAAGGGCAATTGGAATGAATTGTAATGGTAGGTGACACGAAATAATCTATTTAAAGTAAATCTGGGTAAAACCTGGCCCAGAGGTAAAGTAGGTGTCCGAGAAGAGGATTGTGTTGAAAGCTTGGCATCGACTTTTAAGAATGATTTTTAATGAATTTTTGAATATGCAACCAGACTGTCACGATGGCTGTATTGGGCTGTTCCATTGTAATTTGTGTGCGCGCGTGTGCGTGTGACTGTTCGAGTCTAGGCTTTCAATCAGGATATAAAGCGAAAAGGCGCTACCGTAAAGACTGGTGTAAAAGCGCAAGGAAATTTATGCGGCGGATAGGAGACGGCTGGCTTGACCGCGGCTCACAAATGACGGCTCACTTGACCGCGGTTCAGAGCCGAGGGGCTCAAACTACCAGAAGCCAACATTGCAGACATACAGGACAGCTACAAGCAGTGTTGCCAACTCCTCAGTAAGGAAAATCGCTATTGGTTGTCCTAAAAGTCGCTAGAAGTCGCTAAATGACGTCATCGCCTAATTTGCATAATTGGTCATGCTAATCTAATTGTAACCTATGTTGATGGAGAGAGAAATAACATCGTGGAAGAGACATAAAGTGAGTAAAAAACGTCCTAAATGCATTTAGAGTTTAAATTAAATTTCTTTTAGCAATTATTGTTTTTTCTTAATGTCACAATTCCAACCCTGCTCCTTTACCCGGGCTTGGACCGGCAAAAGTGACCCGAAAAGGCACTCTGGTGGAGTTACTTTGTGTGTGTGTGTTTATAAGTAGTTTTAAACCTTGTGATCCACAAAACAGCATAAGAGTAAAAGAAGAACTGACTGCGTTACAGCACCCGCTGCTTGTTGAGAGTAAAAGCGATATGTGCTTTCACGTCCTTTTTAGCGACTTTTTTTAGAAACAAAGTCGCTAAGGGGTCTGATATGGGCTCAAAATGTGGTCATAAATATTTTGTACTTGTAAATCGGTTTTGTACTTGTAAAAAAGATTTGTGTGTGTAAAAAAGATTTGTGTGTGCAAGTTACAAGTACGAATTTTGACCCTATTTTTCTTCCTTTAAGCTGATTGGTCAATGTCATGTCAATCACAAATTAAACAATCCAATCAGAGGACAGATGGGTTTGGCTGTCGGAGGGGCGCTTTTTTGAACTGCAGGTCCTTGAAGGGTAATCTCTATATAAATATCCGATAGCAGCTAGGTCCCCTAACTTTCAGCAGCTGTTGAAAGGATAAAGTTGTGGTATATCAGTGGTTAGAAACGCCATCATTACTTTAGGATTAGTTTAACACAAAGTCAGGGCTGACCCAGGACCATTGCTGTGAGTCACAGTGCGCAGCATAAAAGTCCTTTCACATCGGACGCAGCATGTGCTGCTAATGCTAACTGCTAACTAAAAGCAAAGGATCCAGAATTTGTTGCTGGCTGCTGGGCTCTGTGGGTTTTTGCAGCAGCTCTACCTGCACTAGATGCACCTGCCCCTTGTTGTTTTTATCTCTGACTTTATGTGAACTACAAGAGTTTGTTTTTTTTGCTGGTTCTTCAAATGTTCAATAAAAACATGTATGCTAATTCATAACGAAGACTGTAATGAAGACTGTCATTTCCAAAACACTGCCCGCCCCCACCCCGCGGTCCGCAGCGCTGTTGAAAAGGCTGTGGAAGTCCCTGTATAAAACATGTAGACCTGTGACACAAAAATCACCAAACTCGGACGACCACAGACTGTTTTCCTTCGTGGTGATGAAGGAAAACGCTGGGTTGGCATGTAAAAGGGCATTTATTCCCTTCAAAGACCTGCAGTTCAAAAAAAGCGCCCCTCGACAGCCAGACCTCTGTTCTCTGATTGGATTGTTACATTTGTGATTGACATGACATTGACCAATCAGATGAAAGGAAGGAAAATAGGGTCAAAATTCGTACTTGTAACTTGCAGGGTTTTTTGGCTAAGTCCACACACAAATCTTTTTTACACACACAAATCTGCAAGTACAAAACCGATTTACAAGTACAAAATATTTATGACCACATTTTGAGCCCATAGTCTGAAAACTCGCTAAATATAGCGACAAAGTCGCTAAGTTGGCAACACTGGCTACAAGTACCTGGGGATCCCACAGGCGAATGGGATCCATGAAGAGGCCGCTAGGAAAGCTGCAACCACCAAGTACCTGCAGAGGGGCAAGTCCTGAGGAGTCAGCTGAACAGTAAGAACAAGATCCGGGCCATCAACACGTGCGAGAGCTTGAAGGATAGACCGCTGCAGGGGCGAGATACAATTTGACAGAGCAAAAACTACGTAATATATTTTTATATGCAAAACTTTATAAGCTGCTAAGGAGCTACATATCCATCTATATTCAGCTTTGAGGGTCAATACTGTGTGTGTGTGTGTGTGTGTGTGTGTGTGTGTGTGTCTGTGTGTGTGTGTGTGTGTGTGTGTGGATAAACGAGTCAGCAGTCGGTTGGTTTCTCACAGGTTTTTTTTCGTTCATGGTTACACACACAGACTCTTTGACACGTTTCACGACAGTTACACGTTAATAATCCGACACACAGACTCGTCCACGCGCCGAGAAACATGAACACGTCTCCAAATATCTTTTCCTGCGTGTTGGTACGATCACGAAGCTTTGGATGTTTCACGTCTTTCAAACAAAAAGCAGCAGCAAAGCAAAAAGCTTCTTTTTTTAAACGTCCATTTTTGGATGAACATTCTCAGTGTAGCACCAGACAGAGTACAAAAAAGAAAACACGAGTTCAATTATGGATTAAAAACAAATAAATCGAGCATATGAACCTCGTCCAAAAGAAACAAACACAGGTAGAAAGATCCGGAAAGGCACTTAAGTGTGACGATGTCCAACCACAGATGCAGTGAAGGCGCTGACATGAAACGTGACCGTGAGACTTTTTGTTTTTTCAGACAAACTTCACAAAGTTTCTGTAAATATGAAACTGCATTCGATTATTTTTTATTATAAAGCAGTTTAACGTTTCTGTTTTCTGCATAAAGAAATCTTAGTTTGACCAGAACGCCCGCTCGAATCGGCTCATTTCAACAACACGTAATAAGATGCTGATTGCATCAAAACCAAACAGAAACCAGAGCAACGTACCAGCATGACCTTTGACCCCTCCTGTAGTGATTTCATTTTGTTTCTCGTAGTTTTTATTTTGCTTCATGTCGGTGTTTCGTTTTTATATAAACAAAGACTTTTGTGTTTTACTTGAAGATAAAAATGAATCCACCTCAAAGAAAAGAAAACAGAGCGATGTAATAAATCTTTTAGTTTAGTCTTTTCTTTTTCTTTAATTTAATGACATTTTAATTTCGTTTGCTGTGCCGTTTGTGTCTTTGCGTTTATTCCTCCTAATTTAACTTTAACGTCTCTTTTTATAGTTTCTGTTTCCTTTGAAACTTTGACAGATGCGTGTGAATTTTATCGTAAATGACTTATTGCCAAAATAACCCCTGAATGTAACCGAGTATCTTCAGGTTACCGTTTGCGTCTGAAGATGTTAGAGAAATAGTTCTTGTGTGACACTTGTGGGCCTCCGTACATTCGTTTGAAGCCGTTTTAATTACCTTCAGCGCGGCTCAGTTAGAGCTGCCTTAAACTCTGATTTCTGCTCAGTTTTGTGGAAGCAGCAGCTTTGAGCCGACTGGAATGTCTTAAATGTTCAAACCACTGCGACGACCCAACGCAAGGCCTTATAGGTAACAGCAGGTGGCAGAAACCGTCCAACAAGGTCATCCTGTGGGTTTTGGTCAGATACCAGCTGATGGATCCTCTGAGTCATGTGATCCATCAGGAAGGTTCCCGCTGAGCCCTGCAGGGGGCGCACTGACGTGCAAATCTGAGCGTGTGGTTGACCAAAGTGAGGGAGGGGTCTGTCGTTTGATTGGTTTACAGCTGTGCGCTCCCTCACTTTATGAACCTGTTTGCACAAATTTTAATGTTTTTTTCACCATGTGACCAAAAAAGAAAACGACAAACATGTAAACATCAGCTGATAGAGTCCGCGGGTTCTCCCGAGGCTTTGTGTTCATGTCCATGCATCCGTCCGTCGTGGAGGGTTAGTCGCAGTCTGGCCCACGTGGCGTTGGAGGCTCGGGCCGGTTGTGGGTTCGACTCCCTCTGGATCCACTTGTGGTCTGTTTAAGGCGCTGTGGATCCGAGTGTTTACAGACATTTCCACACAAACACACTGAAACACACAAACAGGCATTCAAGGAATTTTGTGTTGTCAACTTCTGCAAACTGTAACAAAGACTTTGTCCACCAGGGGGCAGCGTTGCCCCTGCGACCGCTGCGCTTTAACTTCCTTTTAGTCCCAGTTTCCTCAGCTTTAAACACGAAGTTTAAACTGGTTAAAAAAACATCGATGGGCTTGTTGCACCACCTTGTGTTGCAGATCGGTATTACGCAAACGTAAAGCCCGCCCCTATTTAAACTTTACCTGAAATCTCTTAAACACGAACAGAGGTGTTGGATACAAGTCATAACTTTCCTAATCTTAGAAGATATTTTAACAGTGAGCACTTTGAATTACATTTACAGGCTCACAGCAAAAACAGGTGGAAAACAGGTGAGACTGTAACTGCTGTAAGAATCTGTTTAGAAGGCGTTTGACTCCGAAACCATCAATAAAGACACACGTGTGAAAACCAAGGTTCATGCGCCCGTCGCAGCATCTTGTCTTTGTAGTCAGAGAGAATAAAAACAGTTTTATTAGTTTAATCTCTCCTGAGTGCATGGTTGTGTTATTGATCGGTGATCGGGTTACCTGCAGTCGTCTCCTCCTGTGCTGATCACGTATTTGTCGTCGTGGGAGAAGCGGATGTTGGTCACATGAGGCGAGTGGCCGAGGTAGCGCTTGTGTTTGGCCTGCAGACGGAAACGAAGCAAACGTGCGTCCGTTTAATCAACTTAGTCCTGGATACAAAGAATAAACTGAACCTGAGCCTACAAACACCCTCAGCTACACAAGTTTGATATCCTCAGAGATCAAAAGGTCAAAAGTTTAACTTCAAACTTGTGACTTTGTTTCTTTCCGTTAGTGCTCATGAAGCCCTCGACTCCTCGACTCCTTCATTTATTTCCTTTCCTACCTCCGAACAACTAATACTGAATAAATGAGACGTGGCCACAAACTCACAAACTTCTCTGTGCAGGGGAAGTCGAACAGTTTGACCAATCCAAAGTCGTCGCCGGTGACGATGTTCAGGCCGCCGTGAGACACACACGCGCAGCTCACGTCAGCTTTGTCGGCGTTTCGAGGCCAAATCCCCAAAACTTCGTCTCCCAGGATGCTGAAGAAGAGACGACAGAAAGGGCGAGTCAGCGCCGCGGCTCGTTGTCGGGTTAGCTCGGGGGTCGAGCGGGCGACCATGAGCCGTGTTTGTGCGTTACCTGGTCCACGTTGCCCAGGTGATTCTGTCGATGGCGATCGGGTCGCTCACCAGCTTTCCAGAAGGAACCTCGAACACCTGCCGCTTATAAGCTCCCGTGGACACCTGCAGGTGAGATTGTGATGCACGCGTCAGCAGAACGAGTGTGTGTGTGTGTGTGTGTGTGTGTGTGTGTGTGTGATCTGTAGCTGGACCGAGGATGGCCCGGGGGTTTTGTAGGGTGTGTGTGTTTTTTGTGTACATATACATGTAGAGCAGTTGTATCACAGCACCTGGTGACTGTGGGAAGGAAGAGCCCCCGTCTAACAGGAAGAGACCTCCAGCTGTGGGTGTACCTGTACGTAGCAGCTGTCAGCAGAGAAGTCGAGCTGCAGGACGAAGGCGGGGATGTCGCTGCAGTAAACCAGCCGGTTCAGCGTCGGCCCTGCGCTCACGTCGTACACGTCCACCGTGTTCTCCACGGAGCCGACCGCCAACAGCCGCCGGTCGGGACTGAAGCTGCGCACAGAGTTCAGTCAAACAAACATCCAGCGCTTTCATTCTTCGCTCCCGCTCTCGCTCTCTTACCGGATGTCCTGGACGGTGGCGCTGCGGTCTCGCTTCTTCGCCCACATCTTCAGTGAATTGGAGAGGAGGAGGAGGAACTCCCCGTTCTTCATCCCCACCGCCAGCATCTCTCCGTCTGCGCTGTAGCTGACGCAGCGAGCCGCGTGGCCGACGCACACTTTGTTCAGCAGTTTCTAACCAGAGAGAGAAGATTTCTTTAACCAGCCCTCGCTGCACCACATCACGCAAACCTGCAGCAGCGCCTGCTGTTTCTAGCCCTCCTCCACCCCAGCATCCACCACCACCGTCCTAAAGAGCCTGGACTCCAATCACTGACATATGTATGAATGCACCTTGTCGGCGAGGTCCCACAGGCGGATGGTGGCGTCGTCGCTCGCCGTGATGCAGAGATCTTTGGCTGGATGAGCGCCCAGACCCCAGATTCCCCCCCGAGCGTGACTGTCCAGCAGCAGGTTGGACGCCGCGTTCTTCTCCCCGACCTCGATGATTTCGCCGTCTTTCGTCCCCACCAGGATCTTACCCTGAGGAAGACGAGAGGCCGAGGCGATGAGGAAGACGGACGGGTGATGGCGGAGGAGGAGGAGCGGGGAAAGGATGTCGAGATCTCACCTTGCCTCTGCAGACCGACCGCACGCACTCCACCTGCTGCCCGGTCTCCAGCTGGAAGGCTCGGCATCGTTTCATCTCCTGATCCCAGAGCTTCACTGCTCCGCCCTCCTTCGTCCTGACGCACAAACACACAGTTTTTATTTTCCAGGAGAAAACAAAAACTGAAAAACTAGAAACAGCACGAAAGAGGAGGTTGGGTTGCAAAGGAGCTTGCAGACTGAAACAGCTTAAACAGAGGACCACGAATGAGGCCATCACACAGAGATCAGCTGATCTCTGTTTCTGTGGCGACGTCCGTCCACAGAGAATTGGCGGCTTTCAGGAAGTAGAAAACTTCCAAACTCATGGTTGGTCCCGTTTTCATGACATCATATATAAACATCCTTTTAATAAAATCTGTATTATGAAGATGGTTCTCGATACAGGTGAAGCGGTCGGCGTGTGACTCACGGCCTCTCCTTTCCACCGGTGACGATGAGTCCGTCTCTCAGGGTGGTGTACATGGTGAAGACCGGCCCGGTGTGAGCCTTCGCCACCACCCGCAGCAGGTAGTGATCTCGCCACACGTACACGTCCCCGTTAATGGCCCCTGTGAACGTCAAGTTATTCTGCAAACGTGAACACAGACACGGTCAGCTTACGTGCTTCGACTGAACGACGCTCCTGAGGGGCCCCGGGGCGAAGCGGCGAACTCACCGCACCGAAGGCGACAGACAGCATCGTCTGCATCCTGCCGTCCTCCAGCGTCCCCACCACGCCCTTCTTGTACATCAGCGCGCCGCCGGCCAGCGTCCAGAACTTCACGTGTTTGATTCCCACCGACACGAATTGAGCGTCCGAGTCGGGCCGAAACTCCACCACGAAGATCCGGTCCGGGTGTCCGGCTTTCCCGCACGCTCGAGATCCTGCAGAGGAGACACGCCTTGGTTACCATGGTTACTGCCACCACAGAGGGACGCGAATCAAACCACGCTGAAAGTCTCTGACCTTCCTGCCAGCGCCACACCGTGATGGTGTGTTCAGGGTCCACTCCGACGGACAGCAGCAGCTTTCCCGTGGCGCTGAAGTTCACGTAGCCGACGCCTTTGCTGTGCGGACAGCGGAGGATGGACAGCGTCTGCTTGCCCATGGCGTCCCACACGTGGATCGAGGGGGTCGTTCCTGCGCGGAGACGAGCGAGTGTTTATCGCCGTTACAGCCACAGGCAGCGTCAGCACGACCACAGAGGGATAAACTACGACAGCGACACAGAGGGGTCGGTGCAGCCGACAGACACCCTGAAAACCAGACGCTGTTTCACCGACACGCTAAAGCGCTCGCGCCCCATTTATTTAATCCGAGCGTTCGGGTCAGGAAAGCACGACGGCACAAGAGTTTGCGTTTGGTACTCGAGTACTTTAACTACTCGTTAAACAAATCGAATGAGTTCAGTTTGAGACGAGCGTCAAACATGCAGCAGAAACATCATATTGATCGATCATCGAGGAAAATCCAACAAACTAACATCAGCCCGTCAGAAATGAGTCACTTCAATCATTTAATGTGGTGAAACTATCCTGTGTTTGTTGATACAAAGTTACCCAGGAACAAATATTTATTTAAATGTGTGCAAAAAACAATGATTAAGAATATGAGACAATATGAAAAATGTGTTAATGCTGACGCACTGCTGGAAAAGTAGAATTTTGAAGAGCTTTTAAAGTTTTTGATTAAAAAAACAGAACTTTTGTATAACATGAATATATTTTAAATATTTAATGAAATTTCTGAACATTTATCAGAAAAATATTACTTTTTTATAAATGTAAAAATTTTGTTGAAAAAAACGATTAAAAATGCAAAAATATTTTGTTTAAATTGTTTCTTTGCATGTTTTTATGAGACGTAGCAGTAAAAACCAAACCGACACGTCTGGTTGAGTCGGGCGCTCTGGGTTTCAGTTTGCTGTGATGGGAGGCGTGCGGGTCGTTTGTAGTTTACCTGGGAGTTCACCGCCGTCACCTGAGGTGTTGTGAGAGCGACGGTGACAAATGAGGCCGGCCAAAAACACACACACAAAGACAACAACATGAAAACCTGCAGTGAGTCACAGCCAGGCAGAAAAAACGTTTCATTCATCCTGCGTCTGCGCGGAGCTTCGACGTTCCTGACTGCGGATCGCTTCGGCTGCTCTACGGTTCGATACCAAAACAACAAACTCTGGGACGTGAAGCTCTGCTTGTGTTTCCTGATTGGCTGAATTAACCCCACTTCCTGTATTTTAAACGCAGACCTCGAGGAGAAACTGTCGCGACGTGGCGCCTCACAGCTGCAATAAGCGTTTGCTCCCTGTCGGTGAGTCGGTCAGTTTCCACTGTGTCAGTAGAAATAAAGCAAAGCAGGCGGGTTAAACAGGAAGCAGGGAGAGAAAGCGGGACTTCTCTTTAGTACAGTTAGTGGAGGAAAACACGGCCATGCTCCGACAGCGACACGCCACACACACAAACACCGAAGCGTACCGATCTGCCCGGTGGCGATGATGTTCTTGAATTTGGGGTGCTGGTTGACGGTCAGACACAGGATGTCGTCCGTGTGCTCCAGGTAGAAGCTCTGAGTTCCTGCAAAGACACGTAAACAGACACGTTTTACCTGCAAGGCACCAAATAAACTCCAGTTCTGGCTGAAGCTCAGTCGTCGCTTCATTCAGCACGAGTCACGGACACACTCGTGGTGTTTGTGGGGCTGCAAACGCACACATGCAGGTGAGCTAACGACACGGTTTCGTTCTAATGGATGGTGCTCTTTCTGGTGATGTCGTCAGAAGCTGTGCTTTTCTTGTGCAAAGCTCCGCCCACGCTGCCGGAGATCAGCAATCTGCTGCTACACGACAGCGACGGGCGACACTGACAGCAATCAGAGTTTGCTGATTTTAAGGTGCTTTTTTGGACCCAAAGCAAAAAACACAGGATGGCAACACCCAGGCACAAATCTGTGACTTTGTGTACCTGTGACGACTGCGCTGAGTTTTGTCTGTTATCAAAGGAGCGTAAGTGGTCATTGAAGCGTGCAGCACGCCGACCACTTTCCATCCAAAGGTGATTGCACAGCTCACCCGAGCCGGGTCCTGGTCTGTCACGTCTGTCATTCTGCAGTTAAACTGCCGTCCTGCAGCATCCGTGTCCTGATTTATGGACACGTGATCTGTGAGGTTTTGGCCGCACTCTGAATGTGCATCTCTGTGCAGCAACAAATGTGTAATTGTGGCTGTTTCCTCACAGCTGATCGCCGGATTGTCACAAACAGACTGCATGAAATTGCCAACTTGAGCCCACTTAGCCTCAAGCTGACAGCAGACACGTTATCGCCGTTTCATCACCGTCTTAATGCACCAAAGTTTGAAGACCGCCGGTCTCCATCTGCGAAGCAAAGACATCACAAGTCCACCGAACTCGGCCACGATCACTCTGTGCTGCAGCTTCCATCCACCTCAGTGTGGCTGCAGCATAAAACACGAACCGACCAATCACAGCCGAACGGCTCTGTGAGGTAAGAGGCGTGTTTTTGTTGATGAGATCCGGTGGAGCGCAACATCTTTGCTTCCTGTGTGCGAGCAGGTAGATACAACCTGAACACATTTCCACAGGTGTGCATGAAGCTGAGTCTGCTCAGCAGAAACTGTTTAACAACAACAACAATAATTTACCTGGTAAAACCGTTTTCACAAACATAAAAGCTTTTGAATATTAAATGTTACATCACTGACATCATGTTTCTGTGCAGCAGGTAGAAGGGGCACATGCAGAGATGCATTTACAGAGACTTTAACATCTTTCGGACACCAACGTCTGCCGACTGTTCGTGCGTCCATCCTGCTGAAACAACCTCACGTTAGGACTCATCGTCCACGGCACGTCACTCAGGTGTGTTGTTTGTGTTACCGGTGCTCAGGCTGTGCACGATGGCGGTGGCGGCAGTGTGGTACACGATCTCGGTGCCGTCGTTGAGGTAGTGCAGGTTGTTACGACAATCGAAGCCCCGAAAACCAAAGACGTGGTCCAAGATCAGGTCCTGGAGAGGGAGAAGCGGACGGTGAACGCAGGGACAGACGGACAGACGGGCCGACGGACGGACAGACTCACCTCGACCGGCCGCTTCTTCTTGGACACGTTGTTTTTCTGGAGTTTCTCGGGCTGCGGCGCCGCTCGGCTCACTGGCGGCCTGGAGGATCGATCAGCGTGTCAATGAATCGGTCGATGAGTCAAAGACAGAAAAACATTCATTTACATGTTAAAGGACGAGATCAGAGACACACGGGTGGAGCACAGACATGGAGACAACATGAACTACACATCGGGGGGTTAAACAGCTGATCCGGCGGTGTGCTGGTGCTCCGCCCTCTTTCTGTGAACTCAGACCAGCAGCCATTTGGGTTAGAGCAGCCGTTCTGCTTCTGACAGAGTTAAATCACTCAGATTTGCTAACGTTACAGCGTCACTGTGCTCTTTGTTGTCTGTTGGCGACTAGAGGGAAGAGGCGGAGTTTAATGCAACCTTTCACTAAACCGAGAGCGTCGACCTGCCGAAGCACCTGAAACCTACAGGAGGAAGGTTCTGCTGCTATTCAGAGTAATAACTCTAGTAACTGTTGCAGTAATTGCAGGATTTTGCGGTGAGTGAACCAGGTCCACTGCATCGTCGATCGTCACGGTAACAACAGTTAAACTTCAGTATCCACTTATGAACCTGTTTCACCTGCACAGGTGCAACTCAAAGTGACAACAGGTGCACTGGAGGGGCAACAATGAGACCACCCCAAAAAGGAAATAGATTAGCAGGTGGTGGTGCACCCCCGTCAGCTCCTCCAGGATGGTACGGACCGTCTGTATCTCCCTGCACATGTGGAGGAGCAGACACCAGCAGACGTTACAGGAGCTGAGCTGCACAGGTGTCTGCTCCTCTGTGACCTCCAGCGGGTTACTCATGAGCACGTTTCGGACCAAACCGTCAGAGTCCACGAGGGCAGGTCCACCACCACAGCATCGTCCTCCAGCACGACTGGTTTGGACGTGGGTCCGCGGGGTCTGCACAGGCTCCTCGTTGGCAAATAAACTTTCGTTTTTAGCAACTGAAGCGAGACGTTATCGCTCAGTGCTGCGAACGGTTCATCAAGGCGCCAAAGCCGTAAGAGAAGTGGTGCATGACGGAGAGATGAAAGTGACCGAACAGGACGAAAATGCACTGAAACGTTTTCATGAAATGCCAGCGTGTGATGCGAACACGATGAAGAGGACGTGTACAGGCAGGCAGGTGTTACCTGGATCCCCTGGACAGCAGAGGGATAGAACCAAGGTAGAGCTTTAGAAACACACACAGTCACGCACTCTTATCTACACTTAGACTCAACACACACATGCACACACACATGCACACACAGGCTTTCCTCCTCAGAGACACTGTGGCTAAAAGTACATGCTAACAAAACGCTACCATGCTGCTGCTGCTGCTGTTTAATGCTCAGGCTGCCAGCCTAACATGCTAGTGCAGCTAACCGTGTCAGCAGGCTAACGTGCACAGGTACACCTGTGGCCTCACAGCAGCAGGTGCAGCCCTGTACCTGAGAACTTAGAGAGCCTGGATTACTGTTTATCAAAGGGAGACACAGGTGGCTGCTGCAGTATCATCGATACCAAACATCTGATAGATGTTACTCTGAAGAAAACCCGACTATTCTCAGCCGAGCTCCCCATAGAACATCTTTCTCTGCTGATGAAGTCCCACAGGAACAGGAAGTGACATCCTGTCCTTCCATCAGGTGAAATATTGTTGTCCCAAAAGCCTAGAGACCGCTCCCTGAACATGGCGGCTGGTTTTGTCCTGACACTCTGTGATCTCTGTGGTCTTACAAACACAGGTGTGTCCAGTCGGCTCACGTTACCTGCAGTCAGGCTCCGAACATATTTAGGCCAAAACTCGATCCAACATAACATTATGAGCACTGACAGGTAACACCAATGACACAGAGCGGGTGAACATTTTGTCCTCAAAGTTGATGTTAGAAGCAGAAAAATGGGCGAGTGTGAGGCTACGAGCCAGTTTGGGTCAGAGCGTCTCCGAAACGGCAGCTCTGTGTGGGTCTGCAGGGGTCAGTTTTTATGGTCCAAAGAAGGAACAGCGGTGAAGCAGCGACGGGGCCGTGGAGGCCGATGCGTGTGAGGACTGAAGCCTGGTCTGTGTGGTCCGATCCAACAGACGGGCTAAAGCTTCATGCTGGTTCTGATAGAAAGCTGTCAGGCTGACCCCCGCCCCCCATTGAAAGCACCAACAATGAGAACTGGACCACAGAGCGATGGAGGAAGGTCGCGGCCTCCTTCCTCCACAAACAGGAACGGTTTGTGCAGCACAGCGACAAGTTTGAGGTGTTAACTCTAATTTTTAAAAGATCGCAGTCCAGTCGAGCCTCAGTGAGATGTGCCGGACAAACGAGTCGGATCCCCGGAGGCTCCACCCCACAGCTAGCAGGACCTACAGGACCTGTTCACCTGCTGAGTCCACGCCTCGACGAGTCGTGGTGTTATGTCTGATCGAGGAAGAGTTTGAATGGATTTGTAAATGAGAGATTTCTGCTTTTGGGCTTTAATAAATGATCCAAAGTGGCTGCAGCTGAGGTTTTAATAGTGTGACCATCCACACAGTAAGTGTTGGCTCATACTTACTTGACAATGCCCTGCCTCCAGGGGAATTGCAAGTTAAAACACAGCAGAGATATTAAGAGTTTCTACGAGGCCAGAGAGCAGCAGCAACACTCAGGAACTAAGGGTACCACAGAGGGACAAAACAAGAGTTATCAGTCAGCACGGGCACCCTTTATCATTAAAGATTCTCCGGACTCTGAAACTTGGAGCCGCCCATTTTCTTCCAAATACCTGCAAGTTCTAGATTTGGTCAGAGATTCTGTCACTGAGGCGCTGGAAGAGAAGACGTGCACACCGGGAGCTTCTGTGCATGAACTCAGAGCACAGACCTGATGCTGCTACTCCACAGCCTGGAAAACCCCATTTCTACAGGCTGGAAAATCCTCACTTCATATAAACCCAGTCAAAGTTCCCACATGACCACCTCGCAATCAGCTGATTTAATGTTCTACAATTACTGTAGTATATTTATGCATGCACCCTGCAGGTCCACGGGGGTGGGCTCAGGTTTGTCCTCTTTTTAACCATCTTTACAGCTTTTTTGAGATGTCATAACTTTGTGAGTTCAGGAGAAATCTGCAGGGCTGAAAAACACATTTAAGCTCTGTGAAAATCTGCAACCAGATCAGTTTTACACCCACTCAATGACTTAATACCTAAAGCCCAGAGCTCTCTGTGTGGGATAGGTCGCTGCTCAAAACAAGTTCAAGCATATGAAAGGCCCCTCAGTTATCTACATTTGACACCAGGCTCAGCTTCTTCACAATAATTTATAATATGGTAACATTTTAACAAATAAACCTCATTTGTCTTCAGAAGAAGGAACCTGGTTGGTGCTTAGATCGATCTTTGGTCTGCAGCTTTCTGACCCTGCAGACACATTTGTTCCTTGAAGGTGCCCTTTGTTGTTGAGTGAACTGTGAACACCGATATTACAAACGCAGCCAGAAGGATCCACTCAGCATGCAGAAGCCTGAGCATGCACGAGCACATCAGCACACGGGCGCGCACACAGGGAACGTCACCTTCACTGAAACAGACAGCGAGGATAGAACATGTTGGAAAGTCAAACAAAGCTCAAGAACTCGTTAAAGGAAATCACAGAGAGCACGAAGACATCCTGCACGTTTAAGAAACCGGAGAAGTCTGTGGAGCTTGAAGCTGAGAGGCTGTGTTAAAATGTGTGGTCCCAGTGTTTATTATGGGTTTGCTGTTCGGGCTTCGACTGCATGATTTCTTCTGCCAGCTCACTCCCAGGACAGAGATGTAATCTCACAGAGTGACCTCTGACTGGCTGGAGAGTTCTTGATTACGATTTTCTGTTCTTTAGCCATTTTGAACTTCTTTGAAGCTCTTGTTGTATTTTTCTGGTTGGATGTTTTCGCTGCTGTCAGCAAAAGATTAAGATGTGAAGATTTCATTTGTACGAGTTTATCACGTCCTGTGTTTCTCCCTCTTTGTCCCGTCTTACTGTGTTAGTGTCTTTGACTATTACCTGTCATCTTGCTCGGTCTCAGCTTTTGAGTTTCGGTGAAGTTTTGTTCCTTGTTTTATTTTAGAGCATTTTCTCTTCAACTGTCTCTGATTTTCATAAAGATTTATTTTGTTCATATATTAAATAATTGTTACAAATTTGGACAAAACAAGCTACAGATTTTTTTAAATGTCATAAAGTATTCTACATGATTTAGTTTGCAGTATTAGGAAGTATCACTAGTGTTTTTTGCAATGTGATGTTTTTCATTAGTGTGCGCTCAGATATGGGAGCCTTTGTCATATTTTACCAGCAACACTCCGACATGTTTTTAATGCACCCGTCCCAAAATACAGATCCTGATTCATTATGATGGTAAAAAACAGAAGTGTGTGTGTGCACGTGTATGTGTGCAGGTGTGCGTGTGCATGTGTGTGTGCACGTGTGTGTGTGCATGTGTGTGCGTGCATGTGTGTGTGCACGTGTGTGCGTGTGCATGTGTGTGTGCACGTGTGTGCGTGTGCATGTGCGTACCTCTCCTCAGCAGAGAGCTCCTTCAGCTGTTGGTGAGGTTTGGTTCCTCTCATCGCTCTGATGCTGACGGCGTACATCTTCGTGGTGTAATCCACCGTCTTCTCGCGGGCGACGTCGCTGTCGTAGCCTTTAAACACACACAGTTACAGATCTGAGGGACGGCTTCTGGGTTTATGTTGGTGCTTCACTGAGAGGTCATGTGACACCTGGATCCAGACATTTTTGCATTGAAGCTTTCAGGCAGAGACTTTGTTCGTGTTTGTTTGGATGCATGAAGGTTTGTCTGTGTCTGCTTTATGATGTCACAGCTACGATAGCTGAGAGGTGGAGTACGGATAAAGGGCGACGCCATCGTGTTTGGTGCAGATCTGAACCTCGTTTTTTGAACTGTGAGCTGGTGCAGAGACGTCTGCTGAGTTTAGCACCAGCGCTGCTCTCTGTTCATGATGTTGCCGAGGCTACGATTAAAGACGAAACTGTAAACTTTGGATTCGTGTTTATCGAAACAATATTTTCAAACCTCCGTCCTCCTCGATGTCGTCATCCGACTCCTCGCTGTCTACGAGCGGTCGGCTGTCGCGAAACAAAGGCCCGTCCCCCTCCACGCTGACCACGCCTCCTCGCTCCCTCACCCAGATCATCAGGGCGGTGTCAGCCCCGCCCACCGTCAGGAGCGTGGAGTCATCCTGAGCCCAGCGGACGTTTGTGACCTGTGCGCTGTGGCCCACGTAACGCTTAAAGCGAGCGTACTGACCCTGCAGGAGGAAAGGAAGCAGGTCCTTAAGAGGAAAGGTACACACACTCAAACACCTGAGGTCAGAGGGGCACTCTGATTGGTCCTAACTTTACAGGAAGTCACACAAGTTATCCAAACGGACTTTTCTATCGCCACATTGAAACCTGGGAGGCTGTGGCTGAGAAACCGCGAGGCGAGCACTTCAGAACAATCAGACAGCGTTGAACCCAGAGGAGTCGCCCCCTGCTGGCCACTAGAAAGAATGCAGTCTTCTCTGTACAGTGTGTGTGTGTGTGTGTGTGTGTGTGTGTGTCGTTGAGGTTGTGTGTCGTACTCTGACGGGATAGCTGAACAGTTTGAGGAAGCCAAAGTCGTCTCCGGTGGCGAGCAGCGCGTGGTCTCTGGTGAGCGACGTGGCGTTGATGTCGGTGATGTCGCTGTGCGTCGGCCAGATTCCCTCACAGGTGGAGCCCAGAACCGACGTCCAGCCGGCCCACTCGATCCGCTCCAGCTGCACAAACACACACACAACACGACACACACGGGTCGTTTCCACACGTCAAGCTTTTCTGTCTCCGGTACGAAACAAACGGACTCGTTCACGCTGCTGGAAATACGTTGGAGGCGTGACATCATGAACCCCAGCTCCTCCTCCTCTCGCTCAGCATGCACACTGACCTCACAGTTTCTGATGGTTTGTCGTTTTCCTCGCGGGGCTTCAAAGAACAGCTGCTCTTTGGCTCCCGTGTTGACCTGCAGCAGTTTACCTGCAGCACAAAGACAGCAGAGAAACATCGTCTGGACTAAGAATAACGCAGCGGCTGAACGCGCTCGCAGATCTCGCCGTCTGCTCGCAGACTCTCTGTGCATCATTCAAAATTAGCATTTACCCTTTAACTTAGTCCTCAGTCACATTAGGGACGGGTCGGTGACCCCTGATAACCTCTGGTTGCTATGGAAATATGGACCAATAACCTGAGCGTGGTTGTTTTGGTTGGTAGCAGACAGCAGCACAGTTCGCACAGAAGACGCCAACATGTCCGCAAACACTCGCCGGCTGCTCACCGAGCGGGAAAAACCGGAGGACGCTCGTCTCCAGAGGCCCAGCGTTTACTCTGAGGCCTTTACTCTGTTAAACAGCGCCCCCTGCTGGGCGGAGGGCAGCATCTAAAGTGTGAAATTATGATTTAACAAGCACTGCTGTTGTCAGGTGTGTGCAGGTGTGAGAGCGACTCGGATGGGAGAGAGAGAGAGAGCCGTGTGCTACCTCGGGCGTCCCAGTCGATGTGCGTGATGTAACTGGACGCTCCTTTACAGATGCCGACTCTCTTGCTGCTCAGCACGTTGTAGATGTCCACGAAGCTGTCGTGTGACGCCACCGCCAGGTATTTACCTGAGTCTGAGAGCACGAACACCCGGAACACACACAGTCTGTCACATGACCCACAAAAGATCAGATCACAGCAAATCGGCACGTTCATGGCTCTGCCTTTAAGTTACAACAGTTCATGTGCACAGCGAAGCTCACACATTTACAAACACGACAGCCGTCTTTATAAAACCTCGCAGCGTGTGTGCAGGAAGGTGGTGTTCTGACTGATCCTCCTCTTTTTGTAAGACAGAAGTCAGGACAGGAAACTGTGGCTGGTTATTTTCACCCTCCATATCTACCTGCCTGACCTGGCAACACCTCAACAAAGAGCTGTGTTCATCTGGGGGGGTTCTGTAAAGCTTCTCCTGATGTGTTCGTCAAAGGGAACCGTTGATAAAAAAGCAGGCGGCATGTGATATAAGAGCCAACGGCTGCAGATGTTTCAGCTCATCGCTGCCACCAGCGAAGGAGGAGGAAACACATCAGCGGTTAGCACCGTGGCCTGGTGCGTTCTCCAGGGTGTCTCACAGTCCAGGCAGACACGTGTTAGCTTAACAGCTGATTTCAAAGTGCACAGAATGAAACATCTGCAGTAAATGACTGTGTGTGTGTGTGTGTGTGTGTGTGTGTGTGTGTGTGTGTGTGTGTGTGTACCTGGGGAAAAGCGGATATCAGAAATGGCGTCACGCCGATGGTGGAAGCTCAGCAGGTCCTCCAGCGTGTCTGCGTTCACCACCAGCACGCCGCCGTCGCTCAGACCGACCGCCAACGCTTTCCCGTCAGGAGAAAAGGCGCAGCAGCGACCGCCTGCAACACGCACCAAGTATCCGATTACTGGCAATCTGGAGCTGTGACGCGTTCAGGGACATTAGTAAAAGCGGACGCCCGTCCCGTTACTCTGACCTCTCTTCAGCTTGCGGACGGCCACCATGCGGTGATTGGCTGACGTCTCCCACAGCCGCAGCGTTTTGTCATCGCTGACGGTGGCGCAGACGGGGAGGAGGGGGTGGGGGGCCAAACCCCAAACCTCGCCCTCCATGTGACCCTACACACACACACACACACACACACACACACACACACACACACACACACACACACACAATATTACCATGATGATGTGAACGTGCAGCAGGAACAGGAGACACATGACAGGAGATGGCATTACCTTGGCCTCCAGTAACACTGTGAGGAACCTTGGAGTCATGTTTGACCAGGACATGTCCTTCAACGCACATATTAAACAAATATGTAAGACTGCTTTCTTCCATTTGTGCAACATCTCTAAAGTTAGAAATATCCTGTCTCAGAGTGACGCTGAAAAACTAGTTCATGCATTTATTACTTCCAGGCTGGACGACTGTAATTCATTATTATCAGGAAGTCCTAAAAACTCCCTGAAAAGCCTTCAGCTGATCCAAAATGCTGCAGCAAGAGTCCTGACAGGGACTAGAAAGACAGAGCAGATTTCTCCTGTTGGCTTCCTGTTAAATCCAGAATTCAAAATCCTGCTCCTCACATACAAGGTCTTAAATAATCAGGCCCCATCTTATCTTAATGACCTTGTAGTACCATATCACCCTATTAGAGCACTTTGCTCTCGCTCTGCAGGCCTACTTGTTGTTCCTAGAGTATTTAAAAGTAGAATGGGAGGCAGAGCCTTCAGTTTTCAGGCCCCTCTTCTGTGGAACCAGCTTCCAGTTTGGATTCAGGAGACAGACACTATCTCTACTTTCAAGATTAGGCTTCAAACTTTCCTTTTTGCTAAAGCATATAGTTAGGGCTGGACCAGGTGACCCTGAATCCTCCCTTAGTTATGCTGCAATAGACGTAGGCTGCCGGGGATTCCCATGATGCATTGAGTTTTTCCTTTCCAGTCACCTTCCTCACTCACTATGTATTAACAGACCTCTCTGCATTGAATCATATCTGTTATTAACCTCTGTCTCTCTTCCACAGCATGTCTTTATCCTGTCTTCCTTCTCTCTCCCCAACCAATCACAGCAGATGGCCCCGCCCCTCCCTGAGCCTGGTTCTGCCGGAGGTTTCTTCCTGTTAAAAGGGAGTTTTTCCTTCCCACTGTCGCCAAAGTGCTGCTCATACGGGGTTACATGATTGTTGGGTTTTTCTCTGTATGTGTTATTGTAGGGTCTGCCTTACAATATAAAGAGTTTGAGGCGACTGTTGTTGTGATTTCATGCTGTATAAATAAAACTGAATTGAATTGAAATCAGGTCCACAGGCACCAGACGTCCCCTCACCATGGAAACAGGTGCACGCACACACACACACACACACACACACACACACACACAGTATTCCCACCTGCACCAGCAGGGTCATGGGTCCGGTCTTGTCAATCTCCAGAACTTCTCCGTTTTTGGTTCCCACCAGGATGTGACCGTGACCCAGGGTGATGGCCCTGATGGACGGGTTGTCCTCCAGCAACAGTCCTGCACACACACACATCTCTGTATCGTCTTTTCTGGTCTCTGTTTCTGCTGTAAAGTCTCTCTGTAGTTGTTTTTCGGTCTGAGTTTCTCTAGTCTGCCTCGTTTCCTTTTTATAAAGATGAAGCTGCCGAAATGATTAAAGCAAAATCAAAAAGATCTCCCTGTGTCCTGGGCGATCGGGTTGGCTTAATTACTGTCTCTCTGTAATCGTCTCTGTGATCGGCTGAGCAGCCTGGACTAAAGGCGGTTCTTTCCAGTAACTGCTCTCTTTTCCAAACCTGGATATTTTTGCAGTTTCAGCTGCACGTCCACATGATGGCAGCGTTGGACAGAAGAGGTTCTGCTCCACAGGTTACATATGAAACTCCACCGAGTTACAGAGCATCTCTGTGTTGTTAGGAGAAAAACTGAAAACATGAAGCGGTCAGTGGGTTTGAGTCTCACCTGTCAGGAGACGCCACAGGTGAGCCTGGTACAGGCAGCAAACCCACTGGCTGAGGCTCGTAGTGACACAGCATGCAGATGTTTAACATCTGGCTGAGTTTACACCACGATCACGTTTCAGCATCAAACGTTTGCTTATTGTTTATCTTTGTAAACATCAGCTCAGCCATCAGAGTCTTTAAAAACTGATGACATCATCAGCCGTCACGCCGCTCTCGCGTGCTTTGAGCTGCGTGTCCAAACAGAATCTCAGACTCTGATTGGTGGGATCAGGGCACAGTCAGTCCACCTTAAACGATAAGGTGGAGCTGTAATCGTGACTGAATCTAAGCACCTTTCGACCCCGGGGACAGCGCTGCTCTCTTGATGGCGTAGGTTTTCAGGCAGCGATCAAACATGTCGTCCCACAGCTCCACCACGCCGTCCTTCCCACCCGTCACAAAGCCCTGCAGACAAGCAGATGTCACTGAGTTTAAATACCTCACAGAGGCCGTGGGTGGGGTTCAGGTCTGCCCTCCTCACCTTGTCCAGGGAGAACGTGGCGAACACCGGCCCGTCGTGGGCCTTCACCGTTTTCAGCAGCAGCGGCTCCTTCCAGATGTAAACGTCTCCGGTGGCGGTTCCGGAGAACACCAGCGCCTCAGTGCGGCCGTAGCACACTGACATCATGGTCTCCGGCCGGCCGATGCTCCTAAAAGCGCCGCGCTTGAAGGTCAAACCGCCACCTGGAGGACAGAGGGGAAGTGCTCCGTCACACTGTGACCTACAGCACCCTGCAGCAGCTCCTCTAGTGTCCAGCAGGGGCTCCAGTCAGTCCCCACAGACTGCCAGGGTAAAACCTCACACCTGTAACGCCTGTACGGGGCCGGCTCACCTGCTTAAACTGGTGCCAGTTATGGCGAGCGGCTGTGGGATAAAAGCTAAACGACAAAGTGAAACATCGACGCTGCAGTTTTACCTGCAAGCTGCCAGAACTTGATGTGTTTGATTCCCACAGTGACCAGTTTGTCCGTGACCATGGGATTACACTTCACCACGAAGATCTTGTCCTTGTGACCCCTGAGAGAAGACGGACAGTCAGTAACTGTCAGCTGCAGCTCTGTGCAGGTAAACGTTAAGGTCAGCAGCAGACAGGCGAGTACCGGGCAGTGGCGAGCTTCTCTCCTCTCTTCCAGTCCCAGACGACGATCGAATGTCCATCATCGATTCCCACCGAAACCAGACTCTTCCCATCAGCTGTGAGAGGAAACACAGATCAGCTGTTTACTGTGAGTCCAATCAAAGCTTTAAAATAAGCTGGCGTGTAAAACACACCCACAGTTTTTCAGTCGTGTCGACCACAGTTTGCAGTGACGTCGAAATCTTTTGCAGACACAAAAATGTCGTGAACGCCTCCAGAGACGACTTTGTTTCATACGATGTTGACCGTTTTAGTATCTGTGAACTCTCAGGCTCGTTTTCTTAATGTCACATTGTCATTTACCTTTATTTTAATGCTTTTAATCAAGTTTTGATGTTTCCAGTGAGGTGGGAATGTGTCGTGTCCTGTGGATCTCTAATGCACTGTGCCTATAAAAGGTGGACTGAAGTGCGAGACGTTCACTCTAATTTGTCCTGTTTATTTTGTAAATTATGTCTCCATAATAGTCACAAAGGACCAGACAGCTGCTCCGCCCTCGTCCATCACCCCTGGTTTTACCAACATGGTGAAGACGCTCAGTTCTTTAAGTCTTTAAAGCAGGATTTTATCAATCACGGTGCTGCCATCCATCCTTATACACAGTGTGTACGTGCTCATATACACACACACACCTGAGAAGTCCAGCGCACACACTCCTCTCTGATGAAAGCCTTTGAGCAGAGAGAGGCACTTCAGAGTCTGGATGTCCCACACGTGGACGGCCGGGTCCCTCCCCACCTGCACAGCACCAACATTAAATGCGACGTTAAGAAGAAACAGCGAAAGGTTTGTGGCAGAGCAGACGAAGGTGCAGACGGTCTGAAGAAACTAAAGCTCCTGCAACACCTGCAGAACAACAAGTTTTAAATAGCAAAACATGAAACAACAGATAAGCTGATCAAAGCCGATTAATAATAGTCACGGCAACTCGGAGTGTCCAAACAAACCTACACGGTGCAGTATGCAGTCCATAAAACTGGAGAAGTACTGCTTATCCAATATCCACCTTAAAATGATAAAAAATAGACAATCAGACAAGCCCATCCACTCATCCATCCATCCATCCATCTATCAATCCATGCATCCATCCATCCATGCATCCATCCACTCATCCATCCATGCATCCATCCACTCATCCATCCATCCATCCATCCATCCATCCATCCATCCACTCATCCATCCATCCATCTATCAATCCATGCATCCATCCATCCATGCATCCATCCACTCATCCATCCATGCATCCATCTATCAATCCATCCATTCATTCATCCATGCATCCATCCACTCATCCATCCATCGATGCATCCATCCATCCATGCATCCATCCACTCATCCATCCATCCATCCATCCATCCACTCATCCATCCATCCATCTATCAATCCATGCATCCATCCATCCATGCATCCATCCACTCATCCATCCATGCATCCATCTATCAATCCATCCATTCATTGATCCATGCATCCATCCACTCATCCATCCATCGATGCATCCATCCATGCGTCCATCCATCCATGCATCCATCCACTCATCCATCCATCCATTCATCCATCTATCAATCCATGCATCCATCTATCAATCATCCATCCATCCATGCATCCATCCACTCATCCATCCATCCACTCATCCATCCATCCATCCATCCACTCATCCATCCATTCATCCATCTATCAATCCATCCATCCATCCATCTATCAATCATCCATCCATCCATGCATCCATCCACTCATCCATCCATCCATGCGTCCATCCATGCATCCATCCATGCATACATCCATCCATGCATACATCCATCTATCAATCCATCCATCCATCCATCCATCCATCCATCATCCATCCATGCATCCATCCACTCATCCATCCATCCATCCACTCATCCATCCATGCATCCATCTATCAATCCATCCATTCATTCATCCGTGCATCCATCCACTCATCCATCCATCCATGCATCCATCCATGCGTCCATCCATCCATGCATCCATCCATCCATTCATCCATCTATCAATCCATGCATCCATCCATCCATGCATCCATCTATCAATCATCCATGCATCCATCCATGCATCCATCTATGCATCCATCCATCACTCCATCCATGCATGCATCCATCCATGCATACATACATCCATGCATACATCCATCTATCAATCCATCCATTCATTCATCCGTGCATCCATCCACTCATCCATCCATCCATGCGTCCATCCATGCATCCATCTATGCATCCATCCATCACTCCATCCATGCATGCATCCATCCATGCATACATACATCCATGCATACATCCATCTATCAATCCATCCATCCATCCATTCATCATCCATCCATGCATCCATCCACTCATCCATCCATCCGTGCATCCATCCACTCATCCATCCATCCATGCATCCATCCACGCGTCCATCCATCAATCCATGCATCCATCCATCCATCTATCAATCATCCATTCATCCATGCATCCATGCGTCCATCCATGCATCCATCCACTCATCCATCCATCCATCCACTCATCCATCCATGCATCCATCTATCAATCCATCCATTCATCCACTCATCCATCCATCCATCTATCAATCCATGCATCCATCCATCCATGCATCCATCTATCAATCATCCATCCATCCATGCATCCATCCACTCATCCATCCATCCATGCGTCCATCCATGCATCCACCCATGCATCCATGCATACATCCATCTATCAATCCATCCATCCATTCATCATCCATCCATGCATCCATCCACTCATCCATCCATCCATGCATCCATCCATCCATCCATGCATCCATCCATGCATCCATTTATCAATCCATCCATCCATCCATGCATCCATCTATCAATCCATCCATCCATCCATCCATCCAAATATCCATCCACTCATCCATCCATCCATCCATGCATCCATCCACCCATGCTTCCATCCATGCATCCATCTATCAATCCATCCATCCATCCATCCATCCATCCATCCACGCATCCATCCACTCATCCATCCATCCATGCATCCATCCATCCATGCATCCATCTATCAATCCATCCATCCATCCATCATCCATCCATGCATCCATCCATCCATCCATGCATCCATCCACTCATCCATCCATCCATGCATCCATCTATCAATCCATCCATTCATTCATCCATCCACTCATCCATCCATCCATGCATCCATCCATGCATCCATCCATCAATCCATCCATCCACTCATCCATCCATCCATCCATGCATCCATCCACTCATCCATCCATGCATCCATCCATTCATCCATGCATCCATTCATGCATTCATCCATCCATCCATTCATCCATCCATCTATCAATCCATGCATCCATCCATCCATTCATCCATCCATCCATCCATCCATCCATCCATCCATTCATGCATCCATCCATCCATCCATCCATATATCAATCCATGTCAGGGTCGCAGGGACCGTGTACACAAAGCTTTGTGGCCACAGACGACTGTCATCTGCACACAGGAGAATTTGAACATCCTCACAGCCCAGTGTGAGGTCAGTAATATACAAGCTAAATAACAGAGGCCCTAAAATCAATCCTTGCGGCACTCCAAATGTGCAGATTTGGAAACGTGGAGCATGATCAACAAAACTCAACTTTATCCAAATAAATACCGATTATGGTATTTATTTGGATAAAAAAAATACCATAATCGGTATTGGATAAACTGTCTTTAAGTCACAGCCCAGAGACCTTCCAGGTCCGTTTACACCACAGGTGTTGAACTCCAGGCCTCGAGGGCCGGTGTCCTGCAGGTTTCAGATGTGTCCTTGATCCAACACAGCTGATTTAAATGGCTAAATGACCTCCTCAACATGCACTGAAGTTCTCCAGAGACCTGGGAATGAACTCATCATGTGATTCAGGTGTGTTGACCCAGGATGAGATCTCAAACCTGCAGGACACCGGCCCTCGAGGGTTGGAGTTCGACACCCCTGCTTTAAATGCTAAAGTATCTTTCTGTTCAACATTCGATTGTAGCCTTAAACACAGCATCATCCATCACAGTCCAGACGACCACGTGACCGTCGGTCCCGTGTTTGCCTCACCTGTCCCGTGGCGGCGTAGTCCTTCAGCGGGTGGATGCTGAGGCTCAGGATGTCATCGTCGTGGCCCAGGTAGAAGCGCTGGCTATGCAGCTGACGGTTGTAGACCACGCCCACCGCTGCTACGTGGTACAACACCTCCCCGCCCTGCGTGTAAAACAGGTTGTTCCTGCAGTCGTAGCCACGGTAACTGCACAGAGAAATCATTTTTTAGTATTGCACAGACACACACGTGTGATCATGCACATCTTTGGCTGATGCTGTTTGCAGTTTGACCTGATGGTGGCAGTGTTGTCTCTCTGTTACACCCACAGAAACGTGTCTGTGTGGTTTCTTATTTTAATGTCTTGTAGAGGATAAACGATGATTATGCTCAGCGGTGTGTACGAGATTTTAACACAACACCGTTATAATAATATCTAATATCACTCAACCGCAGTAAAAACACGCCCCACGTGTGACCTTTAATGACATAAAGCTTGCATGTTACAACGACCACAGGCCGGCTGAGTTACCCGTGAACAAACTGCAGTCGCAGGCCTTGGTCCGGTCCTTTCTGCCTCTTCAGAGATCCAACCTGCTGCTTCTTCTCTCTGCTCTGCTGTCGCAGCTGAGGCAGGTCCTCCTTATACACCTGCGCAGACAGCAAACATGCTCCAACGCTCACGTGGAGGTAATCCAGACAGGAAACAGACATTTACACTGAAAGGGTTCTTCCTCTGGAGAGCATGAACGCCCAACACTGCTGCTGCTGCTGCAGAGGATCAGAAGCTCAAAACACCTCAACGTACACATGCAATGAACAGATTTCAGATTCAGGGTGATTTTCACTTCTTATGAAGAGAATCGTATACAGCCATGCTGATTATCCCGAAACCTAATCTTTATTTACCCAGGAACACCGGCGACGGATAAAAACATCCCGGATGAAATCTGTTCAATCAGCAGCAAAACAAAGTGAGGCAGCAGGTGCAGGTGAGACAAAGAATCAGAAGCTTCTGCAGGAGCTGCGATGCTCAGGAACAACACGTGCAGCCTGCAGTAACCAGCTCACCTTCAGCACATTTACCAAACATTTCATTGATTTTGCAGCTGATTGCAGGCGGATGGAGCTGCGAACCCCAACGCCTTTTTTCTCAAACTCAGTCCGAGCTTCAGAGGAAGAAGAAATAACAAGTCTCCAAAGATAAGGACCGATACCTGCCCACACTTCTCTGATAGATGTGGGTCAGTGAGATGGGAGCGCACCAAGAATAGCCCTGTAAATAAGCACATCGCTGAGCAGAGCGTTCAACCTGCGACGGCGGTAAAAGCGTTCAGCTTTGTGACGACTGCATGTGTTAGTGCTGCAAAGCTGCAGTCAGTGCTGTGTGTGGAGGCTTTGGAGGACAGGAAGTGGTAGATCTGCTGTCCACACGCTGGCCTGCTGAGCTGCAGACTGCAGTGCCTCCACCCTCAGCACACAGACTGCACCTGCTCTTTATGTGCCGAGGTCGAGTCGGCGTGTTTGAGACTTTCGCAGGGACCGGCTTTGCTCCCTGGAGGTTTGGGACTGGCGGCGCTCCACTTTCCCTTTGCTTTCATTTACAAAACGCTGCAGAGTCACGGCGGCTGAGCGTTTAACTGTGACCGGAGACGATTCGGTTGCTTCGACTTCACCTCCAGAGACAATAAATCAAAGCCAAACAGCTCCTTGAATTCAGTTATTGACTTTTATTTTAATCTAAAGGAGAGCACTGAAACCTCTCTGCACTTACTGCTTAATAAACAGCACTTAATGCTGATGTTCAGTTATTATGTTCATGCCAGTATGAAATAAAGCAGGTGAGCGAGCCAGCAGCCTCGGCTCAGACACATCTGTTCGCTGGTGTTTGAGAGTCTGACCATTTATCAACAGTCTGTGAGAGACGAATGTTTCCAGTGTAAACAGCCCATCAACAAGAAAAACGATTATTATTGGCAACAAGATATCTATTAGCATCTAAGAGGAACAAAGAGGTCCTGGTCGGGAAAGTGCGGTTTGTGCAGAAGGTCTTCGACCCTCCGTGTTCAGCAGCGAGCGGCGGGTGGAGCAGGAGATGGACAGGTGTGAATGATGGATGGAGGCGGAGAGAGAGCCGAGCATGAAATCAAAGCGTCGATCTCTCGTCCTCAGCTATGGCTACGAGCTGTGGGCGGTGCCAGATCGACTGAAACTACACATGGAAGAGTCATGCCTCCAAGAGGGCTGAAACCAGAAGCAGAGGGCGGGAAGGAGCAAAAACGTGGAGATGAGAAGGAAAAACTGAAAGAGGAGGTGTTTAGGAAAAGGGAGGAGAGAAGGAAGCAGGGATTATGTGAGGGAAGGGGACAGGGAAGGAAGCCGGGCAGGCTGAGCGTGGGAATTTTAATAATCCACTTTTTCAGGCTCGAGCTAATTAAGCTTTTGAGCCAGAGACCAAGTCTAAACACAAACACACACACACTCAGCTCTATCTACAAGCAGCATATTGTTGCAACGCTGGCGGCGCCCTGCAAACAGCAGTCACAGGGACGTGTGCCAGGCAGCGTCTGGCAGAGGAGATAAGGCGTGTTTCATGATCACCATGGAAACTACACTGAGCCCTGCAGGCTGATGGGAATGAGAGCGAGGCGGACGCACTGAAGCGGGCGCCGCAGCAGAAACATTCACAGCCGCTCGGCGGGGCCAGCGTGGAGCACCTGAGGCCCCCGACCAGCCGCCGCCGCGCAGGTCGTACCGGTCTGTCGTAGTGAATCTGCGTCTCCTGCTCGATGTCAGAGTCGAGCTCCGGGACGTCAGACACGTCGCTGTCCGACTCCTCGCTGTTGGAGTCTCCGTGACTGTCTGAAGAGGAGACAATACCAAAGACACCAGAGTCACAATCACAGGCTTCTACTTTGCTTCTAATGTTTTTTAATCTCTTTTATTTTACTTTTTGGTTTTTCACATGCTCATAAATAAAATATAAAAGTATTGGCTTTACCTGCATAATGCATAGATATCTGTACATGCTTTATCATTATCATTATTATTATATTTAAAACACACACTTCTTCTGCATGTTTCTCTTCCTGCTAAAAAGCATTTTTTCAGATCGTGTGACTGTTGGTGTTCCTCTGTGTTACAGTGTAAAGCACCTTGAGGTGACTGTGCGTGTGATTTAAATCTTTAGATAAATAAGCTCTTACATATGAACCCACTGACTACCTGTAGGTCTGTGTGGGACTACGACAGCCTATCCACGGCCTGCTGGGACCCCAGTGCAGCTTGGATGGCCGAGCTGGATCTAATCTCTAAAAGCTCACGTTTGTCCCAGGCTGGTGTTTCCAGCGAGCGTGTGCGGGCTGGATTCCTCCGTTACTCACGGGTACCTTGGATGTTGACGTCCGGGCCTCCGTTCATGACCGACTCCGGCAGAAACCTCCACTGGAAGAGGGCGTGGTCGGCCCCACCTGTGGTCAGCACCCACTGCAGGTCATGTGACCAGCGGACGTTGGTGACGTGGGCCGAGTGGCCGATGTACTTCTTAAACTTGGCTCCTTGGAGGAAACACAGGTTTGTTATGAAAGGAAAGAAGCAGAGGAAAGAAGGCGTGGAGCGGAGAGACGGAGGAGACGGAGACCTTTCCTCACGCAGGGGAAGCGGAAGAGCTTCACGAGGCCGAGGTCGTCTCCGGTGATGAGCACGGCGGCGGAGGGGTTGGCGTCCACGGCATTGATCTCGGTCTGGGCTGAGTATTTAGGCCAGATGCCGCTGACCTCTGAGCCCAGCACGCCACTCCAGGAGGCCCAGCGCTGACCTTTGACCTCCTCCTTATTGACCAGCTTCCCCACTGCGGGAGGACAAGAAGAAGAAGACGGCAGTGACGACCGAAGAATAAAACTCATTTCCATAGTTTAGGGCGCCGCGGCTGATCTCTGTGCTGACGTAAGTGATACACAGCAGCGCCACAGATTTTATCGACGCCGCCGCGCCGACAGAAGCAGATAGAGAAACGTGTTCACGGTGCAGATTCATATCTGCGTCGCTGCCGGCGGCGTTTCTCTCCGCGGGTTTCTGCGTGTTTTGAATTTAAGTGTTGCAGCTTGTCCTTCGCAGGCATGAATATGTGCAGGAGACAGGCTGAAGGAGCAGGACTCAACCAGGACAGCCTCCTGCGCTCCGGTGCGTGCTCCTCCCTCTGTGGAGACCTGCAACGAGCTAAAAAAGCCTTTTAACTTCTGACAGAATCATTAAATGTTTGTTTTTAGTCTGACTGAAGCATTTTGTGCAATTCTGAGATGCCAGTGTCGATACAGGCTGTGCAGCTTTGCTGTCTGAGAGTTTACTGACAGCTGCACAGACGTCAGGAATCTGTTCGACTCTGCAAAGAACCCGTTTTAAATGTCTTTAGGCTCTTTGTTAGCAGCAGCCTGTCACACACTTCGTTAGATAACACAGCTTGACATAAAACTGTAGTTTTGCATCAACACGGTGGAAACTTGGTGTGTCTCAGCAGGTGTGCAGCGAATCCTTCAAGGGTCTAAAACCGTCTACAGCAGATGAACATCATGTCCAGCAAAGACCCAACACGGGTCCTTCAGCTGATCCTCTGCTGTTCACCGAAGCCTCATCACAAATGTGTCGGTGAACAGGAGGAAAGGCCGCGGTCTGAGACAAGAAGACCAGAGCATCAGGTCTGATGGATCAACATCATGGTCACGTCAGTCAGTGGTGACGTCAGCAGGTTTTTATCATATACACTGTATTTACATGTATTTACACGTGTGTTTGCACATTTCAATAAATCATTGAAAGTATTTGCAGAACCAAACGCTCCCACTGAAGGCTGTGAGGCTAGGCGCTAAGCACTGATGCTCGCTAACGCTAACATGTCGACCTGCGCTTAAAGATAAGACCTTCATCAGGCTGCTGTGTCACCTGGTCACACGTGTGATGCTGTTGGTCGTGACCTCTGCACCCAGCGGATACCCGGAGTGTCGTACCGGGAACAAACAAAATAAGACGACTTGCAGGAGGCGGAGCCCCCTCGGGCCCCCATGAGCCACGGCCCTGCACTGAGCTGTCAGTAATGAGCACGCTGCAGGTAGTGAAACTGTCCTCAGAGTACTGCGTTAACAGGAAGTCTCCAGTAAACTGTGAGAAAAAAGAGATTTTTTGATGGTCCGATCTCGATAATGAGGCTCGAGAGTCCAAAGTTAGTAAAACATCAGAGACGCATTAAAGTGAAATAAAAGAGGCTGAAATAAGCAGAGTTTATTTATACAGCAGCTCATTAAACTCTGAGGCCTCACAGGGATGTAACAGGCTTTGTTTTTTTAGTGGGACCCAAAATAGTGACGAATATCTTCATCATGAGAACAAAGACGTTAAAGCTTCTTATTACTGTTTTCAGAGCTTTCTTGAAGCTCGTCCTCGTGTCTCTTTTATCACGATGCGTCCAGGATCCTGACAATGAGCTGCGTTTAGATCCCACACTTAGAAGAGCACATCGCTCTGATCATCAATATTAAACAACATCATTTAATTTCTTAAATATTATAAAAACATAGATTTTGACAACAATTATTGTCTTTATTCTTAAAATATGTAGACTGTAAATACACGTACGTGACTTTAGTGTTTATATTTTAATATCTGATTAAGAATTGAGATTATTATTATTGTTATCCTGTAATTCAGAGAAGCGTCTCAAGTTTGATCGATTGATTCTTTAAAATGAGGAGGTGGCTGGGGAGAGCGAGGTCTGGGCTTCTCTGCTTAGGCTGCTGCCCCCGCAACCCGGCCCCAGACAAGCGGAAGAAGATGGATGTAAATCATCCACAGCTGCCCTGGTGGTGTTCAGGAGGTGGGAATGAGCAGGAGAGCTCCAGCTTCTGCAGACGAGCGCTACCTGCAGAGCAGACGGACGTCTCCAGCGCCCACTCGGTCCTCAGAGGCCGATTAAATATGAAAACACAGAGTCAGCTAAACCAGCGATATTAAAAAGAATGGATGCTGACATGGCTCCAACTTTTTTTTAAACATCAGCATTCTGCAAAAACAGCACGACAGCATATACGAGAGCATGGAGTCGGCGTCACAGGGTTCACTTTAAACTCAGTTTATTTCTGCTGGTTTTATTTCACTTTGTCACTTTAACGCTTTCAATGTTGGTTTAGGTTTTGTAGGCCCAGTGTAAGATGAAGAAGGATTATTCTGAGCTCTAAATCATGCAAAGCTACTCAGGCGGAGGCCAAGAATAAAAAGATGGTGAGAATGAGCAGAATCAGCCCAGCTTCAGGTTTGACCTACGACCCCAGAGACTCACGGGGCATCCGGTAGAAGAAGCGGTCTCCAGCTCCGTCGTTGGTCTGCAGGATCTTGCTGTCCAGCGTCCAGTCCAGGTGAGTGATGAAACTGGAGGACTGGCTGCACTCTCCAACCTGCAGACAGTCAGAGACGGAGTTAGCTTCGCTTCTAACATCTCAACCTTCTTCGCTGTCTCTCCAACACGACCTTCTTGTATCTCTGGGCGACAGCGTAGATGTCCACCAGTCCATCGTTGGAGCCGACAGCGAGGTAGGCGCCGTCCGGCGAGAACTTCATCTCGTGGATCACCTCCTTCCTGTCCTTGATGTGAACGACCTCAGTCATGTCTCTGAGAGGAGCGGAGACCAGCACACGCATACGTTACAAAAACAGCGTGACTGTGTTCGTACAGCACATTTAACGTAAAGGCTTGTTCAAGTTAAAGGCCAGAGAGTAGAAATGAGTTTGATTATAAGCAGAAATCTTAAAAGTAGAAACGGGTCGGGCGGTGAAATGGGACGGTATTCGATATTCCAGAGATTCGGAGTAAGAGCTGAAAAAGCTCCATCGCTCTAACTTTAAGTCTAAATCCTAATATGGACGATCACCTGATCAGCAGGCCGCGATGCTCTGACAGGAGCGTGAACACGACTAGGATCAGACCGGTGCAGCCGTGCCGGCACATTTAAAATCTTTAAAACAATCAAATCAAGCCTAAAACTGACAGGAAGTCAATGCAGTGACTCCAAAACTGGAGTAATCACATGTTCGTGTCCCAGACTGATGGATGCATGACGCTGAGTGGCCAACGGAGGCAGCACAAACATAACAACCTGTTTTATTCTTTCACAAACATAAAATTAAATTCATGTTTATTCTTTAGGTCTTTAAGACATTTTAACGTATGTAAAGAAAGCAGTAATGGGCCAAAACTAGAGCCTTGGGGGACACCACAGGACAGAGAGAGGAAGAAAACCATCAACACTTTACAGAAACAGCTTTAATTTGTACACAGGCACCAAGACTGGACGCACATAATCTGTCATTCACATAGGAAACCAATTAAGAGCTGTGTGTGTGTGTGTGTGTCACCTGACTCTCAGCACAGTGAAGGATCCGTCCTTCATGCCCAGAGCCAGCTGGGATCCGTCCACGCTGAACGCCACACTGCGCACCGCCTCCTCCATGTTACAGCGAGCGATGAGGGCGTGATCCACCAGACTCCACAACCTGACACACACACACACACACACACACACACACACACACACACACACACACACACACACACACAGAGGTGTAATCAACAAGTTAAATTTATAATCTTTGATATTTTTAAGAAAGGTACAAATGCAACATGATGTCTCCATGAGCTGATTTCAGGTTGTTTCAGGTTCAGATTTGTCAGTTTTTGTTCATAACAGATGAAAACAAAGTGATTTTGTGAGGAAGAGCCAAAGCAGCACTCAGTGTAAGGATCTGTATCACTCTGCTCGCCTCAGCTCTGTGCTTCCATTTTCACACTCAGCCACAGTAGCTTTGCATGATTCACAGTCCAAAGAGAGCACCGACCTGACGGAGCGGTCGTCGCTGCCGGTGACAGCCAGAGGCTTTTTGGGGTGAACGTCGAGCGCCCACAGCTCGCCCTCGCTGTGTCCCTGCATGATGAGCAGCGGCTTGTCCCGGTCCCGCACCATCACCTGCACAGGTACAACAACTCAAGAGCAGGTTTTCACATTTTAAAGCACCACATCACGCACGTTTCAGTGCCGATCTGAGCTGCTAAAACTGCCTGACATTAGAAACTCTTCACAGTTTTGATTAATGAGAACATTTTGTTGCCTGCGTGTCAGCAGGAGGTCTTCACAAAAATAAAACTCTTTGAAACGCGTCGCCGCAGGGAGGGAACAGCGTGAGGTTTCGTCTTCTTCCTCACCTCAAAGATCTCGCTGTCCTGCGTCCCTGCCAGGATCCGGTCGGCTCGCCAGCAGACGCTGCGAATAGACAGACCTGAAGGAGGGAGGAGAGGAAAGGAGAAGGTAAGGTGACACAAAACTGTCAAAACATCAGGAGAAAGACAAAAATAAAACCAGTGGAGAGGAAAAGAAGCAAACAGGAGGATAAAAATGGAAGACGACAGCGCTGCAGAGGAAGCAGGTCCTCGGTCTTGATGAACTCGGTGGTTAAATCCACTAAATAAACGCTGGAGAGGTGGCGGTGCAGCCAGGTGAGGGTGGACGGAGCTCCATGAACCTCTGGACTGCTTCGTTTTTTATTTTCACTTTAAAAGCACCAAAAATGATTCGGTTAGTTTTAGGAAAAGAATCCGGTTCGACTGAAACGCACACCTGCACTACAGCAGAGACACGTGGACACTCACATCATTCATCTCAGTTCAGAACACCCCCAGGAGGAGCGCAGGAGGTGTCTGATCAGAGGGAGATCTGGACTTTGTGAATGTAGTTCAACCTGCTGACTCAGCTCGGCTTCAACCTTCGTGTTTTTTTAAACTTTTGCTGCTAAAACTGCTTTTTTCCACCATCGGAAATGTAATTAGCAGGGCTGCTCAGCAGCTCAGCGCTCGCCAATTAAGAGCATCTGCTGTGGCTGATGGCATCGCTCAGCATGTGATGTTTTCCTGTAATGTTGTTAGAAACTCCAGAGGTTCAGCAGCCAAAACAGGCCGACAGCAGAGGAGTTTGTGAGGCACGTGGGAAATAACTGGGAACGATTATTTTTTCTTCAGCTTCAGACGCAGGAAGAGCGCGGCGCACCGCGGGAGAGGAGAAGGAAGCAGAAACAAAGCGACTTCCTGTCCACGTACAGAGCAGCGAGAGGCGAAGAGGACGGGCTCGTCGTCTCATCGGGCGTGGAACTCCAACATTTTTAGGCGCCGATATATTAGCAGCCTTTCAGACTAATCCACCATGAGATGGCAGGTTTGTATCTGTTGGGTCACGTCGGTCAATGTCAGAACTCGGACGGATTCAAACCGTTGAGCGTTATAAGAAACAAGGAGAATCATGCAAAGCTGTCCTAGAGCAGGATGCTCCCACATTTCCTGTCCACAGATGTCACAGCGACTGGTTTCAGGATGTTTTTGAGGAGATGAACTTTGACGGTTAATCAGAAGCTCCATCGTGTCTGCAGCAGAGATGTGTTAAAGAGGAGAACTCGTTTCAAACTGACAAAACTTTTGCCTCCTTCCTTTCATCTTTTCTTCCTTTTTAACTTCTTCCTCAAAATCTTCAGAGAGGAGATTTTAAAAGGAGGCGGTGGGATTAATGGCTCGCCCTCGAGCTGCTCCTGAAGGAAGAGCGTACGTCTGCACCTCCTGCTGGGCAGCAACATTTCAGAGGAGGGGGAGGCGAGGGGTTCAAACAGCCACCACCTCTGGATTTGAGCTGAATCAGGTCAAATAAAGATGAGAAACCTCCTCAAAGAAAATCAGGTCATTTTAAAACCTTCAGCTGACAAAGAACCGTCGGGATGTAAGGACCGTTCCTCCTCATTGTTTAGAATAGAGATAAACCCGCCCCTCCCTCCCACCTGAGCCCCTCCCTCCCACCTGAGCCCCTCTCCGTACCTTAACTTTGCAGCCTCAAACGAACCTTTTCTGTTAAATCGTGTTAGAAGCTGAGACCTCGTCCCTGTGTGCACCTGTGTGATGCAACACTGTCACCTTTGCTGCTGTAATGACCTGCGGTGACCCCGTGACCGTACCTTTGTATCCCTGCTCGGCCTCTCGCAGGTCGATCTTAGTGATGGGTTTGAAGTCGACGTCCCACAGTCGGATGCAGCCGTCTCTGCCGCCCGTGGCGAAGCCCTCCTCGCAGGAATACATGCTGAAGATACCGGCCTGAGAACACACACGCATCCACACAATGAAGCAACGATGGACCCACGTCAGCCAGACGTGCAGACGAGTGTCACGCTGGCCTTCTGCTGCGACGGGAAGCAGAGGTGAGACTCACGCTGTGGGCGGACTGGACCGTTCGGATCAGGTTGAGTCCCTTCCAGACGTAAATGTCTCCGTTAAGCGCCCCGGAGTACGTGATGTCATCTTTAGCCGAGGCCACACACAAGATGGTCTGCAGGTCGCCCGTCTTCCCGAAAATCCCCCGCTTTGGTGTGAGAGCGTTACCGCACAGGGACCAGAACTGCGAACACAAACGGAGGCGGTCAGGAAGGAGACGGGGAGACACCTTCTTACTGTTCGAGGCCAGATCTGCGTCCTAGACGCAGATTAACGATGGACTTAGTTTCAAAAGCACATGTAAAGAGTGAGGGGAGGGGCTAACTGAAAGACCAACGGGCACCAGAAGTGTCAATCACACAGTAGCCCCGCCCTAAAACAAGCCCTCCCTTTTCCTTCTTTCTGACTCTAATTTATGAAGCACAGCATGTTTTACTGTGTCAGCACAAGATGTCCCAACAAATTCAGCTCAGACCACCACAGTGAGCATGTGAAAGGTTAAAGTTATGCTATGAAAATCTGCCGCCCTCCCTGTCTGCATAAGAACCAATGATCACCTTGACAACGGCTACATCGCAGTTCCCTCTGCAGAGTTTAAAACTAAACACACCTGAGCTTACTTCTTCACAAACACAGAAGCAAACATGGACCACGACCTGAAACACAAGCCTAAAAAGAAAAACAGGGCTGAGGACGCTAAAGCCAGTCATGAAGTGGCCACCATTCATGGAATCTACAGGCCAGAGGCGTTGGAAAAGCTACGTGAAGATGTGATGAGCATCATTGAACATTTCATGGAGGATGGCTTTCCGGTTTTAGACCGCTTCATGGAAGAGTTTCTGGAGAGCGATGGAGACACGACAGAAAGTGACGGAGATGCGAGAGAAAGTGACGGAGACCCGAGAGAAAGTGACGGAGATGCGAGAGAAAGTGACGGAGATGCGAGAGAAAGTGACGGAGACGCGAGAGAAAGTGACGGAGATGCGAGAGAAAGTGACGGAGATGCGAGAGAAAGTGACGGAGATGCGAGAGAAAGTGACGGAGATGCGAGAGAAAGTGACGGAGACGCGAGAGAAAGTGACGGAGATGCGAGAGAAAGTGACGGAGACGCGAGAGAAAGGGGTCTGCGGAGGGAACAAGGAACCCAAACAGAGAGTGCCGAGGACGCACCTGCGAGAGGGTTACCGCGCATACCACTGAGGAGAACACTGAGAGCACTGGGAAGGAGGCTCCAGCAGGCTGGGGAAGAGTGATCTCCACCAACTCACCGAGCACGCTTTGGTCGTGTTTGTGTTCAAAACAGCAAATAAAAAAGAAAAAACAATCTAAATTGTCCTGGATTTGTCTTGTATTTAAATCCACAGCAGTGAACCATGTAAAGGTGCTTTTTGATATCTGGACTGGACTCTGATTGGATGAGAGAAGCTGAGCTGGGAGTTGTCTCCAGCTTTTATATCTGCTTCCTTCTCGGCTCGTTAGAGATATTTAATGACGGGCGTTCAGAGGAACTATTTTATTACCTCGAGTGAAACTAAGCGGCTACATGAAGGTGGAGAAGGTCAATGTGCTGACCAGTCATATTTCTGGGTAGGAGGAATACGTTACAGATTAACGATGGACTTAGTTTCAAAAGCACATGTAAAGAGTGAGGGGAGGGGCTAACTGAAAGACCAACGGGCACCAGAAGTGTCAATCACACAGTAGCCCCGCCCTAAAACAAGCCCTCCCTTTTCCTTCTTTCTGACTCTAATTTATGAAGCACAGCATGTTTTACTGTGTCAGCACAAGATGTCCCAACAAATTCAGCTCAGACCACCACAGTGAGCATGTGAAAGGTTAAAGTTATGCTATGAAAATCTGCCGCCCTCCCTGTCTGCATAAGAACCAATGATCACCTTGACAACGGCTACATCGCAGTTCCCTCTGCAGAGTTTAAAACTAAACACACCTGAGCTTACTTCTTCACAAACACAGAAGCAAACATGGACCACGACCTGAAACACAAGCCTAAAAAGAAAAACGGGGCTAAGGACGCTAAAGCCAGTCATGAAGTGGCCACCATTCATGGAATCTACAGGCCAGAGGCGTTGGAAAAGCTACGTGAAGATGTGATGAGCATCATTGAACATTTCATGGAGGATGGCTTTCCGGTTTTAGACCGCTTCATGGAAGAGTTTCTGGAGAGCGATGGAGACACGACAGAAAGTGACGGAGATGCGAGAGAAAGTGACGGAGACGCGAGAGAAAGTGACGGAGATGCGAGAGAAAGTGACGGAGATGCGAGAGAAAGTGACGGAGACGCGAGAGAAAGTGACGGAGATGCGAGAGAAAGTGACGGAGACGCGAGAGAAAGTGGTCTGCGGAGGGAACAAGGAACCCAAACAGAGAGTGCCGAGGACGCACCTGCGAGAGGGTTACCGCGCATACCACTGAGGAGAACACTGAGAGCACTGGGAAGGAGGCTCCAGCAGGCTGGGGAAGAGTGATCTCCACCAACTCACCGAGCACGCTTTGGTCGTGTTTGTGTTCAAAACAGCAAATAAAAAAGAAAAAACAATCTAAATTGTCCTAGATTTGTCTTGTATTTAAATCCACAGCAGTGAACCATGTAAAGGTGCTTTTTGATATCTGGACTGGACTCTGATTGGATGAGAGAAGCTGAGCTGGGAGTTGTCTCCAGCTTTTATATCTGCTTCCTTCTCGGCTCGTTAGAGATATTTAATGACGGGCGTTCAGAGGAACTATTTTATTACCTCGAGTGAAACTAAGCGGCTACATGAAGGTGGAGAAGGTCAATGTGCTGACCAGTCATATTTCTGGGTAGGAGGAATACGTTACATTTTACTTCCACATTTCTGGAGACGAGCACAAAACGACGATTTCTGCGTTACCTTGATGTGCTTCACGCCGCAGCTCACCAGGCGGCTTTGCTGAAACGGATCCCAGCAGATGTCAAAGATCTGGAGAACAGAAGAAACGTCCGTTATCGGGTTTATGTGAAAACGCGTGCATGCACAGTGGAAGTACGATGAGAAGGAAACACTTTCAAACTCTGTAAAAGATTTTTTATTGAGATCTGATTGGTGTGTGGTGCTTCACGCTGATTTTCTGTCCCGCTCAGACGGCACCGCCCAGAGGCTTTGCCAGACGGCGGCAAGCAGCGAGGCTTAACTGCAGAGGAAGCTGATTGGTGCACGCTCTCACCCTGTCCGAGTGTCCCGTGGCCGTGGCCAGGATCTTCCCTCTCTTCCACTCCCAGATACACACCGTGTTCTTGGCGTCCAGGCCGACCGAGGCCAGCCGCTGCGGAGGAGAGACGAGGACGGTTACGCATCCAAAATGTCTACAAACAATTTAAAAAAGAGGCTGAACGTGCAGAAATCTGACAGCTCATCTGCTTCATACGTGCAAAAGCTTAATCCAAGCTGACAGAGGGCGGGGCTCCCTGCTCGATTAGCCTGACGCTCATGTGACGTGTTTGTAAGTGTAAATATAGCAACTCTGCAACATTTCAGATGAACTCAAGTTTATTTCTAACGACCAAACCTTTAAAGCGTTTTCAAAGGTTTGCTTGGAAAGGCTGAGGTCAAACTGCAGGAATGTCTTAAAGGCATAAAGACCTGGATGGCCGCTAACTTTCTGCTTCTTAATTCAGATAAAACTGAGGTTATTGTACTCGGCCCTGAAAATCTTAGAAATATGGTATCTAAGCAGATTCTTACTCTGGATGGCATTACCTTGGCCTCCAGTAACACTGTGAGGAACCTTGGAGTCATGTTTGACCAGGACATGTCCTTCAACGCACATATTAAACAAATATATCAGACTGCTTTCTTCCATTTGTGCAACATCTCTAAAATTAGAAATATCCTGTCTCAGAGTGACGCTGAAAAACTAGTTCATGCATTTATTACTTCCAGGCTGGACGACTGTAATTCATTATTATCAGGAAGTCCTAAAAACTCCCTGAAAAGCCTTCAGCTGATCCAAAATGCTGCAGCAAGAGTCCTGACAGGGACTAGAAAGAGAGAGCAGATTTCTCCTGTTTTGGCTTCCTGTTAAATCCAGAATTCAAAATCCTGCTCCTCACATACAAGGTCTTAAATAATCAGGCCCCATCTTATCTTAATGACCTTGTAGTACCATATCAGCCTATTAGAGCACTTAGCTCTCGCTCTGCAGGCCTACTTGTTGTTCCTAGAGTATTTAAAAGTAGAATGGGAGGCAGAGCCTTCACTTTTCAGGCCCCTCTTCTGTGGAACCAGCTTCCAGTTTGGATTCAGGAGACAGACACTATCTCTACTTTCAAGATTAGGCTTCAAACTTTCCTTTTTGCTAAAGCATATAGTTAGGGCTGGACCAGGTGACCCTGAATCCTCCCTTAGTTATGCTGCAATAGACGTAGGCTGCCGGGGATTCCCATGATGCATTGAGTTTTTCCTTTCCAGTCACCTTCCTCACTCACTATGTATTAACAGACCTCTCTGCACTGAATCATATCTGTTATTAATCTCTGGTTCTCTTCCACAGCATGTCTTTATCCTGTCTTCCTTCTCTCACCCCAACCAATCACAGCAGATGGCCCCGCCCCTCCCTGAGCCTGGTTCTGCCGGAGGTTTCTTCCTGTTAAAAGGGAGTTTTTCCTTCCCACTGTCGCCAAAGTGCTGCTCACAGGGGGTCATATGATTGTTGGGGTTTCCTCTGTATCTATGAAGCGCCTTGAGGCGACTTTTGTTGTGATTTGGCGCTATATGAATAAAATTGAATTGAATTGAATTGAAAGGTTAACGGGAAGAATACCTGAAAGGAGCGTCGAGCTGCTGCGCAAACAGACGTCTGCGCTCCTTCAGTGATCAAAGACTCAGCAGATCATAAAGGATTCAGCTTCACAGCAGTCCTCAATAAATCAGCCACAGCCTGCACACTTGATTTATTATTAAGCTGGAGTTATGATTATTTTATTGATTGTGTGTTTATTTTGATTTAGCCTGAGATGTTCAGTCATCCAAAGTCAGTGCCAGGGGCAGAAACTGCTGGCTCAGCATTCACAGAGTCGCCTCACAGCTCAGCAGCAGCGACAGCGTTTTCATTAATATCACTCACGTCCACAGAAACCAGAACCAGTGCAGCTTATTGGCAGTTTCATCACCGTCTGACCTCAACGACACCTTCAGATCTGGTTTTCCAGCAAACGTTTGATGTGTTTTCAGCATCAGACCTTCCAGAGTCGTCCTGCTGTGACGCTCACAAAGACTTCAGCTTTTCCAGGCTCCACGGTTAGAATCACAAATCAAAACCAAAGTAAAAAACAGGTTTTTAGTGTCTTCACTGAGTCCGTCAGGAGCTGACAGCAAGGACCAGGCCAGGTCACTGCTAACACTTATTAACAGGACTAAGAGCAGAATTCCTAATTAACCGCTTAAGCCCCAACGCCCCTGATACGGGGGCAAAAGGTCAGGTAGGTTTGGGGCTTAAGAGGTTAATGGAATTTCATTTTATTTAACTTACAGTGTTTTCCTGTAAATACACGAGAATCAGGAGGAAATAATCCCGCCGTCAGGAATTAGAAGTCGTTTGAATTTAAAGGTGATTTTGCAGAAGAAGATTGTCTCATCGTACATCGTAAACACTCGTCAGCCACATCGTGGCGTGCACGAGTCCTTATCTTATAATAAATATGTTGACGTGCACGATGGGTGCTGTATTATTCAGCCGACCTTTACCGCTCTCTCTTTTAATGCTCGACCCAAATCAAATGATTAGTTCTTCTTTCACAATCGCTTTGAAAGGAACGCCTCACTTCCTGTAAAACACCTGGAAGTTAAAGTTAGGCCCCCCCACAGTGTGGCTCCGCCCTGCAGACAACACTGCTTTCATTTCTATATGTTTAAATTCCAAAGATGACGAACCGTCTTCAGACTGAAGGACGTTTGGATGGAAATCTCATCATTAGTGAAGCGATGTTGGGCCGTCGACAGATAACGATGGCGGGTGGCTACGGAGCTGTGGAGCACAGGAGAGCTGGAGGATGATGGTTAAGGTGTTTTCATGTTGACGCTCCCTAACGCACAGAAACGCCACCAAACGGCAGAAAGAGGACAGCGAGAGCACGTCTGAGATGGTTGATGAAGATGGTCCTCAGCTCCGGGTCCACGCCCACCTTCAGGTATTCGGGTATTTTGTAAGCTGAGCTGCACGTGAACAGAGCTGATAAACCCGTCAGCACCATCATCATGTACTCTGTGAGTGAAGGCGGGTCTGACTCTAAGCTGCTGTTATTTATGATTTCGCTCTTTACAGCTCTATTGATTTTCTTATTTCAGCATCAGTTGCTGAGAAACAGTTTATTTACCGCGCACGCCGCCCACTCACACCCAGGGTTATTTCATATGTTGGTTTGTGACGCGTTTCATTTTCCCAGCCGCAGGCTGACACGACGGGAGGGACCTGCAGGGACTGGGGGAAGCATTCGTTAGAAGTTATTCTAACGTGTTGACACGACACCGAGTTTGGCGTCTGTGGCGCTGCCGTCAGACGCGGCGCTGCCGTCAGACGCGGCGCTGCCGGTAAACTCAGAGCGACTCCACCAGGTTTGTTTGCTAAATGAGTCACGGTGGAGTCAGCGGGAGGGAAAAGGAGGCGTATAAAAGCAACTCCAGCACTCCAGGTGGCTGAGAGGGAACTATTTGCTCAGGCTGCACACACACACACACACACACACACACACACACACAGATGAGTGAAATCAAACATGCAGAGAGATGTGCGTGCACATCCCGTACTACATTTAGGTCAGGAGCAGAACGAGACAGTCAATGGCAGAACAAATGGAGCGTCTGCTTCCTGGATTACAGCTCCTGGGAATCTGATCGGACTAAAAAAAGTCCGGGAAGCACGAGGACACGAACGTCACTACACGTACGAGTCTACATGTGATCGCAGAAAGCAACCAATGCTTCAGGAGCAACGCGCTTTAATATTCACATTTACAAAAGCCAGAAATCTGAACCTGGACTTGATCTTGACCCATTTTCAGGTTTCAGAGTCAGCTGATGTCCTTCAGCAGCTTTGCATGATTCACAGTTCAAAGTAATCCTTCTTTATCTCATGAGCCTCAGTGCAGCAGTTGTAACTCCTCCCCTCTCTAAGACAATGTTCTTCTGATTGGCTGTGAACATCCAGCACTGGAGCAGGAGATATGCGACTGCAATGAGTGAAAGGCATCTTTATTAAAACTGCACATGTCACGGAGACGAGAGGAAAAACCCACCGGTGTTTAGAGAGCTCATCTTCCACAGTATAAGGAATAATAACGCTGTTTTAATAAAAGCATCACACTGAGGACGGCACTGATCAGCCACGCCTTAAAGCAGACCATCTCCTGCTACTGTTGCTCTTCCTGTTGACCAAAGCACGTCATGAATCGAGCTTGTGCACCGAGGTGTTAATCACAATGTCTGCTAAAGGCTACACGTGCCTCAATATTCAGACTGCAAACGTACAATCAGCCACAGGATGGACGGCTGTTCATATTCTGATCTACTACAACATTAACTGCTGGTTATGACAGAAACACGTCACAGAACGAGCGCTCGACGTTTCTCCGACCCGACGCGCCCGAGAAGACGATCTTTAATCAGCCGTCGGTCAAATTTGAATCAGGTTTTGATTTTCAGGAGCTCCTTTAAAATACTGACAAAGTCATCGGTAACGAGGTTGATTGTTTCTCAGTGTGTTGAAACCAGCCGTGACTTGGGGCTGACCTTTAACCCTGTCCCGCTCTCTGGTCCTGCCTCACTCAAACCGGAGGATAATTTCCTAAATTAATATGATGTTGACTTGAAAAGACTCGAAAGCAGCGACTGAGACCATAAACTGATCAGGAGAGCGCTCACTGAAGCCAGCCGCCCCCTGCTGGCCATTACAGAGGATGTCCATCTGATAATAAGCTCTGCTCTGTTCTCAGAAAGGGTTTGAGGAGCACGATGAAGAGTTCGAGGAAGCTTTCCAATTGGACTTCCCAGAAATCCAACCAGGCAGGTGGGATGTGCAGGAAAAACAAGTCCCGTCCACAGAGGCGTCACGTCGCAGCTGCTACCATCGTCGGTGTGCGATACTACGGAGCACCTGCAGATGTTTGTGGAGTCCTCAGAGGTGTTTCAGCAGCACGATGGGGTCGCACACAAAGCATTAATAACTGTGCTGATTGACACAGAGAGGAGCCCTGTGAGGACACAAGGGTCTGACACAAACTTTAGCGCGATGTCTGCGTTCTTCTTCCAAAGAATCAAAGTGCATCGTGCCAGAGTCTGAAGACCAGGCGTGCTCGCCTCTGACAGAGCGACCTGCGGTAAATCGATGCAGCTGTAGAGAAAATGATGTGAGGTTGATGCTGTGTGTGAGTTTAGGACAGGTGGGTTGCACCGCACTCATTTTCCACCTTTGACTGTAAGTTACTGAACCAAAGTGATGGATGATGTCATTACTTTTATCATCATCCTCTCAGCTCACTCTGCCCTTTTCCTGCCCCTCCTTCCTCTCACCGAGTCATTCTTCTATGACCTTTGGGTTGATGCAGGACACACACACACACACACACACACAGATTGATTATTGGGCTTTGACTGACCCCGATAAACTTCATAATGCTTCATTATCTCTGCAGAAAAATTTACTGCCCACAGCCCTGATGGACGACTAAATCTTTGTCACGTTTCTAAAGCGGAAATTTCAAAACTCATCTGACAAAAGCCGCCAGGACACATTCAGCCTCAGAGGTCTGCTTATCGTCACATCAAGCATCATGAGGGCCCCACGGGCAGAGTCATAATCTGGGTCCCAGTAAACCCAAAAAACAGGCCTCAAGTCCTGTTACTAAGCAATAATATCAGTCGACAGCACCGATGACGGCGTTTATGTGGACCACAGATTCCCACTGGGCCACACGGGCTTATTTACTCAAAACCACAGACGGTATCAAAGATGTCACGAAGCCTGAGAGTGCAGCGAGCGCGGGCTGGATGGTCCTTATTTCTAATGTTTTACTCAGTGTGACGCAAAGTGTCGCACTTCTAAAGGAGCAGAAATCTTGTTGCTGTCGCCCCCTGGTGCTCATTAAGAATAATGCAGGACTTTCATCGTTCATGCTTTTTATGCTGGATGTGTTTGTGTTCAGCATAAATGTCAAATCTTTGTCAAAATCCTTCACATAGAAATGATCCCACCAGCTGCAGGGTCTCAGTGTTGAAGATTACATTACACTGCATGCTGTAGATTTAAGGTGGATTATTAATTATTAATGCAGCTCATTCATTCACATGAAAACTAAAGAGTTTCCAGAAAATTTACATTTGATTCCAGCCTTATCTTTAAAAATCATAGTCTTAGACTGTGTGTGTGTGTGTGTGTGTGTGTGTGTGTGTGTGTGTGTGTGCGCGTCACCTGTCCATCAGCGCTGAATGCGAGGCAGGCGATGCCGTGTGTGTGTCCGTCACGCAGCAGTGACACGGTCTGGGCGGTGAAGGTGTCCCACACACACACATACGGATCCTTGCCCACCTGACCCGTCGCCACCAGGGAGCGCTCCGGGTGCAGCGCCAGGCTGAAGGGAGGAAAGAGGCGGAGACGTTAGAAAGACAAAGGACGGAGGGGAGGAGACAGGTAATAACACAGACGACCAATCAGAGAACATATGGCTATAAGGTATACGCAGGAGTAAAGGAGCACTCAAAACTTTACTCAGGCAAACAAAGAGCTGCTTTAAAACTACAACACACGCACGAACATCACAGCAGTGACTGTGGCAGCGTTTTTACATCATTTTAAAGATTTAATGTTGGAACCGATTCGTCACTCGCAGCTTTACGTGATGGATTTGGTGTCACACAGTGGTAGAAGTGATGAATCATCATAAACATGTAGAAATAAACTTTTTAATGAATGTTAGAGTGAAATGTTAAATGCTGTCGTTGTGCTTAAATCTGTAAACCTTGTTTTAACCTGTATGTTTAGAGATTTTTCTGTTCCCCACATCGAGGGTAACAGCACACTGCATGTAAGCTTCTGGTCCTTATTTAGGGAGGATGTTTTACTTCCTGCCCTTTATGGCCTCACCTGTGCTTCTGTGTGGTGAGACTGTTAAAAAGGGGTTGAGTCATATGCAGGGTGAGGGGAGGTGACCCTTTGCGATCAGCAGGAAGTCACACAAAAACACCCACATGCACACACACACACTGCTGCTCTGAGGATCTGACCAGGCTCCCCTTGCTAGCAAGTTGAGCTGTTTGTCTTTCTTTCTTCACGGGTGATGAGTCTTTGAACCAGCGAGGCCTGCGAGGCGCAGACCCAACAATGATTTCGACATCTTCCAACAGCGTTGCCTTCGACGGCTGCTCAAGATCACATATCGGGATCGCGTTACTAACGAGGAAGCCGCTCCACGTCCAAGTCACCAAGTGCCGTTTCAGATTCGCCGCTCACATCCTTCGGCTACCGGACCCGAGACCCACCCGTGTCGCGGTTCTGTGGAACCCGAGGAATGGAAAGAGACGGCGAGGAAGACCCAAAATAACTTGGAGGAGTACGTTCCTTGAAGATTCACGCTCGGCCAAGCTGTCATGGGATGAAGCAGCAACTGCCGCGATGGACCGAGTTCGATGGCGTTCTCTTGTCGCCCGATGCGCCGATCGGCGCGGGAGGATCGTTCTTCGTCTCCCGTTCAGAGGGTCAATGTTCTCCTTTGCAGACAGCGCTATAAATACACCTGCTGCTTTAATGGCATCATTATCAGCACACACACACACACACACACACACACACACACAGTCTCATGCTCTGTTATTGTTGTAAAGGTCGTGTTTCGTGACCTTCGCCGAGTCTCCTCACTGTGACCTCACAGACACCAGTTTATTTTCTGTCTCCTGTTTGAGAGGACGGACAAAACTGTCCGTCCTCTCAGATCCGGTGTGTGACACTCATGGATCCATTTTGCTGCTGCTGTCAGCCAATCAGCACAGTGAGGCGGGCTGGGCAGTTTTAGCCTGCTGGGATGGAGACGGCACGCGATCCCACAGGAGCTGGAAAACATGGCTGGATAAATGTGGGAACACCGTCCTTATCCTGCTGTCAGTAAGAGGAAAACTGGATTTCTGAGGGGAGGCTTGTTTCAGTCTGATAAAAAGAAGGCTTATTTTGAACTGTGATGGTAAGATAGAGCTGAACATGAGGACAATATTTGTAAAAGTTGAACATTTAATTGTTGACGCTCCTTTTTACCCAGCCTCAGCTCCCGGGGTCGATGGGTCAAAATAAACTGCTCCCATTTCTGGTGCGTTTACATTTTTATGAAATCAGGATGTTATTGTGTCTCCGTGTGCTGGTTCAGAGGATAAACATGAGCATCTGGAGGAACAGCAATAATAATAATAGTACGAACAGATTTACTCACAGGGGCTGATGTTCAACCAGCACGCTCACTGCACTGTGGTACCTGTAGCTTAACCTGAGACCTGTGTGTGTGTGAGTCTGTGTGTGTAGTTCGGAAAGGTCAGTGCATGCAGAGGTGTGTGGCACACGGAGCAGCCGTGTATGAAATAATAGAAGCAGAAAAAGAACAGGTGTGTCGGCCACGAAGCTCCATTGATCTCAGAGATGGTATCTCTCTCCACACACACACACACGCACACACACACACACACACACACACACACACACGCACGCACGCACACACACACACGCTCAGACGTTCCTTCTCAACCTGCCAGCCAATGAGCCTGCAAGCTGCCGCGGTTGCTATAACAACCGTATTGCCAAGGGCAGGGAAGCTGAGGTCTGAGCATGACAACTGTGGAGCCAAGGTCACACACACACACACACACACACACACACCTGAACACCCGTCTCTACTGGATGATACCCGACAACTTCCAGACGTCTTCTTCTTTGGTTTTTTGTCGTATTTATACTCTACTCTTTATCTCACTGACATTTGATAAAACCGAGCGTGTGTGTGTGTGTGTGTGTACAGCTACAGAGTTTATACTGGTAAATGGTCAAATGGCCTGCATTTGTATAGCGCTTTTCTAGTCCTTAAGGACCCCAAAGCGCTTTACACTACATTCAGTCATTCACCCATTCACACACACATTCACACACTGGCGATAGCAAGCTACATTGTAGCCACAGCTGCCCTGGGGCGCACTGACAGAGGCGAGTAGAATTCATTTCTACTCAGTAGAAATGAATTCTCTCTCACATCCTTTCACACCCATGAGTCTGAACAGAAGGTCAAAGAAGGCTGTTATGGGCCGGATGACTAATTTACAAAGTATTAGAGAAAAGCAGGCTGGTCTAAAAATAAGAAAATCACCACATAAATGTGCAGCACTCACAGACGGGGGAATATCCTTCACTGTCATGTGAAACCTCCAATCAGAGCCACAGAGTGACACAAGCTTCAGATGTAAACAATGAAGCCAGGGTTAATGTTCCTTAAAGGTACAGTCAGCTTGTTTTTAGTTAAAGTAACATGGTTAGCACGCAGCACGCTGGGACTGAGTTAAACAGCAGCACACACACGCTGACCTCTGACCTGGAACCTAAAACCACACACACAGGCTCACAGGACTGTCTCCAGGTTTGTCTACAGACTCTTAATGAAAGATGAGCATCGTTAAAACTAAAACTGGGCTTTGTGACGACTTGTTTCTGTGTTTCCGTGTCTGCAGTGTAGGGCTGCCACAAACAATTATTTTGATAGTCGACTAATCAGATCATCATCCATTGGACGTAAAATGTACAGCTTATCCGGTCGTTAAGTGATGACGTGACGAATCCTACTTCCGGGTCTAAAGTAGTCTGCGTTTAATATGGCTTTTGTGTTGTTAACATGTTTAATGTTTTGTATTTTCTTCTATTTGATCTCAAAAAGCTCCTAAAACAGTCAGTGATCACTGTTGACCTCCCTCGGCTTTTATTACCGCTAATCATTTATTTAAGCTCAGTTTTTAAAACCTTAGGATGTAACTACAGCCCAGCCCATGCAGCAGTATATGAATGACTAACCTCGTATTGTGGATGGATTATCTCAGTTGTTCTCCTGGCTGAAGTTTGGTCCTTTTACAGCATCCTGCCATGCGATTACATTTGTCCCTGACCACCGAGAACACTCACGTTAACTTTTATCAAGTGGAAAAAAAGTTAGCTTGTTTATATTATGCTAACATAGCTGTGTCGCTAGCGGTCACGTAGCACATCATTATATAGCAGCTAGCCCAACTTCAGTAACCCTACAAACGTCACTGCTGTTTAGCTTTCTGTCTTCATTTATGTTGGAAGTGATAACAGAGCTGTACGTTTGAATTTGTTTCCAAAACCCCGCAGTCAGGACATGCTATATTGTATTTAGATAGAAGCTAGCGAGCTAACTCCCTGCTAACTTCTAACTCCGTTAAATGTCATAAATTCCGTTTTCATGGATGCCTGGATGTTAAACTCAATTGTTACACCTGGTAGAGCAGAACGCTGATCATTTTATTAAAGATGTAAGACTTTAGACAGTTTTTAACTCTCAGTAATCCCATAGTGATCGTTTGATATATGGACCTGCAGCGGAGTTTAGACCCAGACACGCTAGTGACGTCAGACTGAACAACCGGATTGCACCAGCAGCATCTGCTCTTATATAACTATCACTAGCTTACAGCTTTAAGTGTTTCAGGTCTGTGCTAACTAAAAATAAAGACAAGATGATAGTTTATTAAATTTAAATGAAATTTGCAGATTGTTTCGGTGAAGTTTAATAAACTCCTTGCTATCTAAAATATAACAGGACACCGGAGTAAATTCTCCAGCATCTCACACTTCTGATGATCAGCTGTCTGCTTGACGTTTATTCAGCTGTGTAAAAACTATAACTTTAATCTCAGCCAAACCGATTTACTCAGGAACAAATACAATACTAAAAAAAGCCAAACAATAACATTTTCAAGTTATCTAAGTGACTCATATATCATGTTTAACCTGAGTAGCGGCGGTGGGTTTGAAAACAATTTGCCGGGAGTCCGGTGTTCTCACGGCGCTAGTGACCTAGCCCCCGGCTAGCTATCGAGCTAGTGGGTAACAGACGTCTCCAAAAACGTCGGAGTGCTTTTGAAAATATGCGGTGTCCTGATAAACTGAGCCGATATTTGAGGTTTCCACAGCTACATTCTCCCTGAAAATATGTCAAACGTTTATTTTGTGACCCAGAAAGAATAATAAGAGTAACATTAAAACTAACTAGCTGCCGCCATTGTTGGAAACTGAGCTGGGCTGCGCTATGAATTCTGGGACACTGCTTCTTCTTCTTCGGGGGTTTAACGGCAGCTGGCATCGTTGTACATGCAGTGCTGCCATCTTCTGTTTCAGTCCGTTATTACACTCTTAAATCCTGCTACTTATTCCTGCGTCTTTTGGGATCTTACAAAGCTTCAAACGACGCGTCGACTATTAAATTAGTCGTTGACGATTTTGATAGTCGACTAATCGGGGCAGCCCTACTGCAGAGTGATGCTCCTCCTCTTCTCTAATAACTCATCCTTCTATCATCTCATCCTTGTGTTCTTCATCTCTTTTCACACTCTCTCGCTCACACGTCTCCATCGACTTAACGACTTACATTCAGAGGACTCGGTCCTCACAGTGTGACTTCATTAACAGATTTATGGCCTCACAACATGAGTAACACAAGCCCACACACTCGAGCACTTTGTGGTTATTTATAGCAGCTGCACTGATTTGCTGCTAATCATAGCCTGAGTGTGCAGCCCCGATAATGTGATTAATAAATGATTCACCTGCAGAGAGCGTGTGTCTAAATGTTTGGCACAAGAAAAAGCTGCGAGTGAACGATCGGATGGTTTCTTTCTGCACAAATATTTAATGCTGTTAATGAGCAGATTCATGCTTTAAAGGCTCTGTGAGCAACAGCTCTTTTTTTACAATAATTTGAGCTTTTCCATACATATTACGGAAAATTAAAAACCTTTTATATATTTCATGGAATATTACAAAAATCAGACTTGGATAAAATATGTGTGCTGTGTCTATCCCACTGAAGCCGGGTGGCTGCTGTCTGCAGGAAGCCTGGCCGTGAAGGTGTGTCTGAGGAAACGTTACAGCAGGGTTGGTTGGTTTGTTGCTCTCACAGAGGCACACACACACCCCGACTCAAACATCGGCCCTGACCGCACTGTCATTCATTCACTGTTACACTAACAAACAGGGTCGCCTCTTTCCTGTCCAGAGGTTTACAGATGTGGGTGAAAGGCGGCGATGTTCTGCAGAAAAACAAACGAATCCCTCATGAAAGCCAACTCTCTGATATGGAGGCTCACCTGTGCCGGAATATTCATTTATTCTTTTTAATGAGAATATTATGAGTTCATTTTATATTAAATATTGAAGTTAAATGGGACCGCTGGACAACAGCTGTAAAGGATTTACATTAGTGTGTATTGTGATGTTTGATTGGCTCACCTGTGTGTGACGAGGACACGATGAGAGCGGGAGTCCTTATAATTTTCACGTGAGCGCTGTGGTCATATGCTCAGCTTCATAATTATTCTATAAACGCAGTAACAAACTGTCCGACAGGCTCGGAGCATACGGGGCGTCCTTGGTCTGATTGTGAAAGTTGTTACATTTTCATTACGATCTCTTCAGACAACGTCGACCAAAGAAACCAAAATCGTTACTCTAAATTTGAGGCACATGTTTCATACGTGTGTTGACTGTAAATATGTTGTAATAACGCATCACTCTGACGAATGATGACGTCACTGTTATGGCTATTCGAGGGGTTTATAATTAATCACACGACATGTTTTCCACCTGAGAGCAGAGCTGCATATTTCCCTAAAATGCTCTTATTTTTCTAAATATGCAGCCTGAGGTGTTGGAGGAAGGCTGGGCCTTCGTTTACAGGGATAAGTGACGACGATGATTTTAGTGTAAAGAGTATAAAAGCATCAGCGTCTGCTTCCTGCTGATCAAAGCCTCATCTGAGAGCAACCAAGCGCCGAGCGGCCGCTGCTGCCAGCGGGGAGATCTGACTGAAGAGAGGCAATCTGGGAAACGTTCACATAGGAATTAATTTAAACTGAACACACACACACACACACACACACACACACACACACACACACACACACACACACACACAGCCAGATAATTTATTATTCATATGGCATTTACAGTATTCATTGGAGGATGTGTGCTCATTCCAGTTTAACTGGCACCATTACAGCTTCTTTCTGTGTGGACAAATGTTCATCCATCAAAGGACATTTGTGCATGATGAGGAGGGCTCACAGATTTATGATTGGAGGGGGGGGGGGGGCAGCTCTGCAGAGAGAGGAGCGAGTCTGAGAGAAACAGGAAGTTTATTTATTTCCTACTCCCAGCATGATGAGACTGTAATGAGCTGGAGACGACCGAACGATTTTAACCTCGTTTGCATTCAGCAGCGAATGATGGAGTCTGTCAGCAGTCGACACAAGTATCATCTGAACATGCCAAACAGCATGAAGTCATAAGATCGCTCTGGTTCACAGCTTTGATCAGCGGATTTTCACATTTTTCAATAATAACCACAGAGCGTGTGTGTGCATTAAGAGTACAGCAGGTGCTGCAGTCAGCTGATCTGCTTCACGTCTGTGCAGGCTCTCAGTCATGCTTCACGCCACATTTCACGTCTCATTGAAGAAGCTTCTTCAGCTCTGAGAGTCTCGGGCATTCAAACCCCAGCGTCTCCATGCAAACAGGAAATGGAAATGGTTCACCTTCAAAATAAATGTTGTGCCATGTAAAACATGTTTTACTTTGAAGGCGAACCTTTTTCGAGTTTTACCACCACTGTGTGAGTGGTTAGTGAGCATTTGCAGACCAACAGAAAAACTACAGGTTACCATGGAAATAGGCTCGTAACCAAAGCAGTCACTGGGTGATTTTTGGTACAGCGCCGTCTTTGCCATTGATGTCGTCCGGCGAGGCTCAGATGCCTGCATGAGCCACTCGTAAACCTGCCGTCTGCTCACTTCATCAACACTGTCCTGATGAAGTGATGTTCTCAGGCACTTGTTTCAGGTCTGACTGAAGAAAACACAGAGTACATTTTGGGAAAGACAGTCCTGTTAGACTGAGACATGTGCTTTATCAAAGCTGATATTCATGCAAATCTGTCCAAAGCTGCAACGATCTCCTGGTTCATCCCTCAGAGGAGCCGTCACCTTTGACCTCGTCGCTACTACAGGCTCCTTTCCATTCTCGTAAACAGCCTGACGCACAGCTCTGAATGAAAAGCATGTAGGTGAGTTTATTTACAGCAGGTGGTGAAATCAGGGCAGCTTCTATAAATAGCCCAGAGGAACTCCTCCTCCTGAGCGTGCTCGCGGTCCTGCATCAAACAATAAAAGCTTGTTTTCCCCGCTCGACCTTGCAGAGATAATTGAGAACACTGGGGAGTCTGCTGGAAAAATATTTCCATAAACCATCTGGACTCTTCTCCTGCTGCTACCAACAGACTCTTACATTCACAAAATTCAGCATATTTACAACAAACTGAAAGGATTTTACAGACAAATGTTTCTGTGCTGGAAACCAGCCGAGACCAAATCAGGTGGAAATGACAGCCAATAACATCTGAAAGGATCCCACCTGACCTCAAAGCATCCAACATAAAAGCAGGTCTCAGAGGCACAAACGCAGTCGAGTCGGTTTTTTAATATCTCATCATTGTTAATTACACGTTGGTTGCACAGTGAGTCGGTTTCCTGTAAGTTTTGCTTGAGTGGACACAGACAGCGACGGGCGGCTGTCACGGATGAACCGACACGCTGGAGCTCACGTCATGCACCGAGAAAATAAAACATTTCATGACTTCAAGTCCTTTCAGTTCAACTCAGGAGTAAGGCACAGCTCGTTATCAGCTAAAGATCCATCTACTATGGAAGAATCACAGGAACAGATTCAAATCTTCTCGTCAGGCTAAAGCGCAGAGCGTGTGGAGGCGGGATTCAGGACTTTAAATGATGATTCGCTTTAGAGAACCCCAACGTGAGCTCCCAGAAGAAGGAGGAGGAAGATGTTACAGGTCATCTTCAAAACGTCTTTTTACCAGGTGGGTGGAGCCAGTCACAGGAAATCTAGATTTCAGGGAGAGGAGCTAAAACAGCTCGTTTCAGACACAGAAGGCTTACTCTGAACTTGATTCATGCAAAGCTACTCCGGGAGAGTCCGACAATAAAAACGCTGAGCTGGAACGAGCAGAGCGGTGTGCTTTACTAGTTTTGAAGCACCTGACAGGTCGGCAGCTTTTATGCAGTATTTTTCTCTCAAAGCTGTGATCACATGACTGAGATCCACACCCAGCAGTCCAGAGCAAGTCTGTAAACCTGGGAGTCGCTGGCAGCGCCGAACAAACCAGTCCTTCTGAAAGTTACTGACCATCAGTCTTTTCAGACTTCAAACCGCCGTCTTCCTCCGTTTGTTCGCAGCTCGGAGGTTTGTCTGTGTAATGGAAGCAGATGATGTCGTCGCTGAGATCGGTTTGGTTTGAGCGCACAGAATCAGATCATCGCTTTGGGGTCGTGTACTTGGGGAAGTGCTGCTTTAATCCCTTCAACGAGAAATGATAGCGACATGCTCTCTGCTGGAGGATCCTCAACAGGCTTGCAGGCAGAGGAAAAGTTTCTGTTGAGTGAAATAAAAAACGTCTCATAAGAGTCTCGGAGGGAGGAAAGAAAGAACCTTTTCCTGACGCTCAGCCATCTTTTCTTTTAAAGGCCACACGGTTCAGTTTCTCTTTCTCTCCTCACAATAAGTAGCTTAAACTCAGCCCCCAGCCCTTTGAGAGCCGCACTGCAGAGTGACATAACACCCCGAGAGGTTTGAGTAAATCTGAGTGTGCGTGAGTGCCAACAGATCGTGGGAACACTGGCGGCCGCGGGGCAGATTAATGGTGGGATGCTGGACAGATAATTTCTTAGTCATCATCTTAATGAAGACCAGCGAGCTGTGAATCCACGGAGCCACCAGGTCTGCGCCGCACGCTGCCATTTACAGAGTCTGGCAAATGAACAGAAGCACGAAACAAAAGAGCCTTCAAGGAATTATTCCCTCTGCTTTTCACGAGTCATTGAGCAGCGATCTGGAGAGTGAAAACAGCCGCGCTCAACCCAGATTCTCCTCACTCGATCGGAAGGCGCACGCCGCCGGTTATTTATCGAGAACTTGGAATAATCTTAAATTATCGGAGCTTGTATCCCAGTCACGGACAGATTGCTGAATGAGCCCGGGGGGCGTATTTTACATAATGTGTTGCAGTGTTTAGTGCAACGTGTGTGCAGCGGAGTGTCAGCAGTCAGCCGGCCTCTCTTCATCAGCTCGGTGACCTGAATGCTCAGCTGTAGTGTTTCAGCCCACATCGTCACCTGAGAGCCGAAGTGAAACCAGCTTCAACCTCCGGGGCTGGAAAATAAAGCTGAAATGTGCAGTTCCTCTAACGTCCAGCAGAGGCAGCAGTGACTCCCATTTTTAAACTTTAAAGCAGAAATAAACATGTTTACAGCCTGATACACAAACCGCCTCTACTTGCCTCCTTCATAACACCTGTACAGGAGGGAGGAGGCTTTTAGATTTCACCATTATTAGGGGCGTGGCCTCTTTGACTGACAGGTGGATGGTGACACAGGTGGCTGTAGCTGCTAGCTTCACCTGAACTGCACCTGTGGGCTGTGTTTGTGCTGTTTGTAATTATCTGACCAATGACATGTGCATGTTGTTGCTGCACACCTGCAGCATGCACACAGCAGATTGAGATTATTGTGTGATAATAGGCTCTGAGTTTGGACGTGCATCATCAAATGTGACTTTTAGATTTCTTCAGTTTTAAACGGCTGACAAAAACAAGCTCGCCCATCCATCTCGTCCCAGTTATCCCATTCAGGGTCGTGGGGGTGCTGGAGCCTCTCCCAGTTGTCACAGGCTGAGAGGCGGGGTACACCCTGGGCAGGTCTCCAGCCTGTCGCAGAGACACAAACATTCACACACTGATTCAGAATCACCAGTTAACCTCACACGTGTGCCTTTGGACTGTGACAGGAAGCCCGAGAGAATCCAATGCTAACATCACACAACCAGAAATAAGCTCACAGAAATGCAAAATAACCAAAAAAGGCACAAAAAGGAGAAAACACGACTCCAAAGACGCTGCAAACAAAACATCTGCTGCAAACTTTACTTCACACGAGAGCCAGCAGCATCTCTGCAACCGTGAACGCATCACTGACCACTCAGCCGCTAACTACAACAACAACACTAACTCCCATCTTCATCCCGCCTGATCAGCTCTGCCACTTCCTGTTGAGAAGGAAATGACCTACTCTTTGCTTCACACACACACACACACACACACACACACACACACACACACACACACACACACTGCCTGCGGTGTCCCTGCTAGTTAGCGTTAGCTGCTCAACTGGTTGGTTTAGTGGTTGCTGATGATGCTCATGATGCTGCTGATGATGATGATGAGCCTGCAGGTCTGACTGCCTCTCTGCTTTCTGTGCTAGCAGATGCATGAAGTCCAGCCCTCCTTCATCCAGCAGGGACGTCTACACAGTTTCATTTAAGTCCCCTTGTCTGTAGTTTCTTTGCTCTAATCACTTCCTGCAAACTGTTGTCTGTGAGGTAAGAGGACAAACACCGGGCGCAGCTTATCCACTGAAAGGCAGCTAATCGGGCAAGCAACTAACACCAGAACCCAGACGTCCTAAAAACCCTACAGATGCACAGAAACTGCTGCTCAGGGAGGAGGGTGAAGGAGGCTTCATCAGAGCACATTTACTGTAAACCAGTGCAGCGTGTTTGGAAGATGCTCTGAAGCTTTGCTGCTGTAAAACCAACAGGAACAGCCGTCTGCTCTGAGCAGGTCATAGACTGTATATCAAAGATGGACAGCTTAATATGACCTAGTATGATGTGCAAATTAATGTGTGTTAATATCACACATAGTACAAAATACTAATACAAACATGTAAAACAAGAATAAAGTAAGTGTGCATGCAAGTGACAAATTTAACCACAGCGTGTGTGTGTGTGTGTGTGTGTGTGTGTGTGTCGGGAGGGATTTGAATGTTGTCCTGGATGTGACACTAACAACTTTTCCACAGCTTCTCTCTTGGGGCTTTGATTTATCAGTGTTCAGCGTTTCTGTAAGAAATGGCAGAGAAACAGTTTGTTTTCACTCATGTTTACAGTTTAAGAGAAGAAGCTGTGATTGTTCAGAGCCTCTAATATCAAAGAGAGAATTTATGTCCGTACGAGGCCTCAGTCTGATGTGGGTGTGATCTTATCAGACACAAATATCACAGAAATGCTGCAAAACTGAAAAATATCAAACATGCTGATTAAAAATATGAATCATGGTTCATTTTTAACCCTCTAAAGCCGGTCGGAGCGGGCACGCTCCGTTTTGCGTAACTATTTTTAAATCCCTGTAGAACCGGAACCACGTAAGTTAGCGCAATACATTTTTTTTGCATGTGAAACCGTAGGAGTTGTACTTACATCTTATGCCATCAGCTTGTCCTCGGTCACAGTTTCCTTCCACATATAGCTTTGCAAAAATTGCATAAAAAGCGCTTGCAGGAACAAAAACATAATATCTATCGCATGTCCGCCATTACCTGCCCGAAACCGGAAGTGACATCATTTTCACGGAAATGTCGTTTTTTTTACCTTCAGGGACTTATAAGCCTATACTGGTGTTTTTAAAAGTTATGTTTGACTTAATGACTTTCTGTATGTTTCTGTGATGCTTAGAACTCGAGTTGCACTGCTGGAAATAGTTTATTTTGATGCACATGCTGTTTTTTTGTTGTTTTTTTTACAAATTTGCATTATAATATTTATTTTCGTTTTTCCTGCAGTATATAAAAATTGGTGTATCTCAAAAATAAAACTATGAAGACACTTAACTCATTCACTGCCATTGACGTCTATAGCCGTCAATGGCAGTGAATGAGTCAATGGGTTTAACTCATTCACTGCCAATGGCTGGCAGTGAATGAGTTAAAATAAATTTCCTGTTGTTGGAAACTATTTTTTTCAACTTCAACTTTTTTGTATTTGGGCTATAACGGTTGTATAGCAACTTGAAATGCTCCCAAAAATGGCACTACAGCAAGTAAAAAGATAAAGATAACCGGACTTGGTTCTATGGCAGGTCTTAAGGGGTTAAGAGACAGAGAGTAAAGTGGACGGTACAACCTTGGTTTTAATAGCAAACTCATTGTAACCTGGAACGGTACAAACGTGACTCCCCAGGATTGATTTTTAGTTTTCCACTGGGTTCTGTTGCTAGTTATTCAACATAAACTAATGTAGGGGGTCTGTCAGGGCATCCACACAGACAATAATATAATAATAAAAAATACATTTTATTTAAAAGCCCCTTTCAAGTCACCCAAGGACACTTAACAATAGAACAATGACAACGAAGAACAATGGAAAACAAAAAGCACAAGATAAAATAAACAATAAGTTCACAGTGAATATGCAGATTTGAACAGATGGGGGTCTCAGAATATCTGGGGGCCTCACCACCAGCTTTTAGCTCTGCTTCCCATGGTGCTGAGGCGCAAAGAAGGCACAGAAAGCTGGATAGAAGAAGAAGATTGAAGTGTTTAAGAGATCAGAAAGGTAAAATGGAGCGAGGACATGAAGGGCATTGAAGGTGAGCAGAAGAAGTTTGTATATTATCTGGAATTTCACAGGGAACCAGTGAACCTGAAGAAGGGGGGAGGGGGTCTGGCAGCAGAGTTTTAAACAGTTGAAGCTTATGGAGGGATTTTTGGGGGAGACCATGCAAGAGAGAATTCAAACAGTCAGTGTGGAAGGTAACAAGACTGTGGACAAGGATGGACGTAGACGTGGTGGAAGAGAAGGACGTTATCTGGTAGGTCTTAAAAGGTTAAGACAGACAGGACTCGCTCTCTGCCTCTGGATGACCAGTTTGTTTTACTCAGTCAAGCAGAAATACCATCAAAGCTGCACAGCAAACATAATGATGTCCTTTGGTTTGGTTTAGTGCTTCCTTTGTGTGTGTGTGTGTGTGTGTGTGTGTGTGTGTGTGTGTGTGTGTGTGTGTGTGTGTGTGTCAGTTGGTCGGTCAGGTTCTACCTGCAGGCAACCAACAGGAAGTGGGACAAGGGAAAGATAGAAAGGCGAGAGCAGGGGACGAGAGAAATAGAGTCAGATCCTTCATTCGTCAACAAAATGATGCAAAAACACAACAAATTCAGATTTGATGATGTGAAGTCTGCATTTAGCAGACAGCAGTACTTCATCACTGTAGTGAGGTCAGCCTTAGAGCTGGAGGCGAGTGCACGGTAGGCTACACGCTGCCTGTACGCAGAGCTGGTGCCGTTAGACGCTCTGTGTGGTGCGGGTGTGGTCTCTGACCCGCTGTGGAGGAGGGGTGGCACGGTGAGCTTCCGGGGCGGCACGGAGGCGGGGCCGAACAGGTGTTTGGGACGAGTGACTGATTGTGACTCTTCTTATGTTTCAGTGACAGTCGAGGAGGGAGAGCGGAGTGACCACTGAGTGGGAGTGTCTGCGTCCCGTGCATTAAGCCGAAACCAGATCACACCCTCTGTTCGTAGCCTCACCTACAGCCACGATCCAAGAGGGGTGTCGAGAAGAATCGCAGATAAGAGGAGGCAGACTATCTGACTGGGACGCCTCCGAGCTGGGGTGCAGGGATTCTGCCTCACAGCTTGGGAACACCTCAGCGTGGGGACTGGAGAACTGGTGCCAGAGGAACAACCTCCTTCTAAACGTCAGTAAGACAAAGGAGCTGATAGTGGACTTCAGCACTAAGCAGGAGAGGAACTACCAGACCCCCGTCATCAACGAGTGCCCAGTGGAGAGAGTGGACAGCTTCAAATACCTCGGAGTTCACATCACGCAGGACCTGTCATGGTCCTGTCACATCAACACCGTGGTGAAAAAGGCCCGTCAGCGTCTCTACCACCTCAGACGCTTGAGAGACTTCCAACTGCCCTCCAAGGTGCTCAGGAACTTTTACTCGTGCACCATAGAGAGCATCCTGACGGGAAACATCTTAACCTGGTTCGGGAACAGCACCATGCAGGACAGACGAGCTCTACAGAGGGTTGTGCGGTCAGCTGAGCGCACCATCCGCTCCGAGCTCCCTGACCTGCACTCAATCTACAGCAGGCGGTGCTGGACCAAGGCCAGGAAGATCGTGAAGGACCTCAGCCATCCCAACAACAGACTGTTCTCTCTGCTGAGGTCAGGAAAGCGATTCCGCTCCCTGAAGACCAACACAGAGAGACTGAGGAGGAGCTTCTTCCCGCAGGCGATACGGTCTCTCAATCACACCACCACACAGTACTGACCCACACATATGGTTCTTACACACACTGGACATTTGTTTACACTAGTGGCCACTGCACAACTACACTGCGTGGTCATCTAATCTAATCACTTTGTCACAAGTCACTTAAATAAATCACTTTAAGCATATTTGCACTGCACAAGACACTTACACATGTGGATTGCACAACACTGGACATTATATTTCTTCATTTCCACTTAATACTGTACAGCTGCTGTTATTCTATATTTCTTCATATATTTTTATATATTTCTATATTGTGTATTTTGTTGTACAGTTATTTTATTTTTAACTTGAATTTTTATATTTTATTCCTTCCTAGTTAAATTTACCCTTCATTTTAATTTTCATATTTATTTCCTCTCCTATTCATAGTCTTTTTTTCTTTAGGTCACGAGCAGTTGTCTAAGCATTTCACTGCATATTGTACTGTGTATGACTGTGTATGAGACAAATAAAATTTGAATTTAAATTTGACTGGGGGACACTGAGGACTAGCTCTTGAGTCCAAGCCAGCTGGACCTCCTTTAAGTTCTCCCACCTGAACACCTGATCAAAGGTAACAGCCAAGAGTTTCCGTTACTATGGGAACAAAGTTGTCAGGTACACATATCAGAGCTTCAATTTTTTTTTAAATTCAGATAATTTGCTGCAATCAGTTTCATTATAAGATGAATGCAGTGCCAAAGGACATATAGGTAGGTCCCAGGACCGAGCCCTGAGGCACACCACAAGAAAACCAGTCGAGAGCTGACCCAGAGACGACCACCCAGGTTCTAAGTCTCTCAATCAGTATCCTACGATCAGCAGGCAGCAGACAGATGCAAGAGTACCAGGGCTGAATATTCACCTTTATTTCTGCGCATTAAAATATCATTTGAAACTCGAGGAGGAGGCGTTTCATTGGAGAGCACTCGACTGAAATTTAACTAAAATGAGCAAAAATCTCACAACAACATCCCTCAAACACATCAATGATGCGTTTAGTATTTGGGCTGAATTTAAAAAGGCACATGCTGTGGACATGTGAAAAAACAAAGCTATACAATAAGACCTCAAACTTGAACACTGGTCAGAGTGTCAGAGCGTGCAGGAAGATCTTTACAGTCTGAGTCGGACTCGTGGAAAAGATGAAAAGCACGAAGCTGAAGGGAACTGAGATGTGAGAGCTGGAAATGTGAGCTGTGTGCAGCAGCAACCAGCGGCTGATAATTGCTGCCATTCAGCAGCCGCCTGTGCTTCTCTACAGAGGAACATAAAGGCTGATCGCCCTGCAGGAGGCCGCGGCCATGAAAGAGCCAATGAAAGAAAAAGACAGTCCCGCTCTCGCTCTTTCAGAAAAACTCAACGTGGATTTAATGCGTCTACATGGAGCCTGCAATTACTGCGGCGATCCATCAGGCAGGCGGGGAGGGGGGACGAGTGCAGTCATGATTCAGAGCTTTCAGCAGAAGCCACTGCACAATACCGGCACGAAGGAAAGAGTCAGCGCTAAAAGTCACTGTGAGGCTGTGTGACATCACTCTGTTTACTGCGGTTGGTACAAAACAGATGAAGAGTTTAATGTGTAATCGTTACTTTCTGGGTCATAAATAGAAAATACAGAGTAAACATCTCAACTCTCAGGTCTCCATATTCACGGTGATTTTGAGGAACGGTGACCGAGTCAACGATCACCAAGACTAAAGGTCAAAGTTTCACCTGCTCGAAGCCACATCGAACACTTTTACTTTAAACATTAGACCTTCACACGGCTCAGTCGCACTACAGTGAAAACAGGAAGCTCCGATCTACTAGAACAAAAAGAAAATCAGCGGTACCCTGATGTTTGAACGTTTTCACATTAGGCGCCTGATTGCTAACAGGCAACCTGTCTCCAAGCAACTGCAACCCGACAGACTGACTGATGAAGGTTGGCAAATATTTGGCGTCTAGTTTTCAAACGCAGAAGATTTTCAACATGTTGCAGTCAGCTGCGATGCTCAAATGGTTGTATACTGGTTACAAAAACAAGGCTGCAGTAAAACTCCAGTCCTGCAGCAACGACGCTGTTATGGGTGGAGGAACAGGTGTGGGGTTCTAGCTGCACTCTTAGGCCCACATAACCGCAAACACTAGGTTTGTTATGAAAAAGTGCTGTGGGTATTTACAGAGAGAGCAAAGTATGTCTTGATGCATCCTCAGTCATCCAGGTAAGGAAATCCCAAAAGGTTGATTCTGTTCATCTGGATGTTTTCATTGGGGGAAACGTTTGGTCATCATCCTGGTGACTCCTTCAGTCTCAGCTGACTGCAGGTTTCCAACCTTATAAACAGGACATTTGCATAATGACTGAAACCAGCCCACTGAAGGAACAATGGGCTGGGAGCTCAGTTTATGATTATTAATGTGCAAATTCTCATGACCACTGATCAATCGCCATGATCGTGGGTGCGATCGTGGCTCAAGAGTCGGGCGTTCGCCTTGTAATCGGAAGGTTGCCGGTTCGAGCCCCGGCTCCGACAGCCTGAGTCGTTGTGTCCTTGGGCAAGACACTTCACCCGTTGCCTACTGGTGGTGGTCAGAGGGCCCGGTGGCGCCAGTGTCCGGCAGCCTCGCCTCTGTCAGTGCGCCCCAGGGTGGCTGTGGCTACAATGTAGCTGCCATCACCAGTGTGTGAATGGGTGGATGACTGGATGTGTAAAGCGCTTTGGGGTCCTTAGGGACTAGTAAATTATGGATTTCCTGCTCAAATCCAAACCACTGCACTGGCTTTGGTCACCTGATGATGCTCCCAGTATAACACAGACTCCATACAGGAACCAAAACCAGCAGTGATGTGGCTTCAATCATCTGTGCTGTGTTGGTAATCAACTGAAGCACAAAAATAAAAAGTAAAAGATTTTACTTAATAAAGCGTGCCCTGATTGGTTCTTCATAATCAAAGGGTGCTGAAGATCATGTCTGAAAGCTGGAGCCAAACCAGAGGTGGACACAAACAAACCTGCTGAGGAACAGAGTGGAAAGAAGATGATCTGGAGCCCAGTGGGAGATTTAAAATGAGCACATGCAAGAAAATCCTCAAACATCTGGCAGCAGAAGAAATTCTGCATGAAGAGTGATCCAAACTTTCTACGAGCTGTTCCAGAACACCTTCTGATGACGGGGTGAAGTTACTTTGCACAGAAGATTCAACATTTATTCCACAGGGGCGACTTCAAAGACGACAAAATGTTTGCTAATCCAAATGTGTCAAAAAAAGCTAACCGTTGCCTTGTGATGCACTTTTGTCCCACGTGATTTTGAACGTGTCCTGGAACCTCGTCGCTTCAGGCTGCGCCAAACTGCTGAGCGGGCGACCGGTGCTTTTATTGTGGCGGGGCTGTCGCTGACTGGGCTGACTGAAAAGCAAACGTAAATGGTTTCGCGGAGAGCAGCCGCCACTCAGCACACACGAACTCCATCAGAGGACACAAACCTGGCATCAGAGTGTCAGCACAGCTCATTTCCATCTGAGCCATCATCACGCTTTTCACTTTTCTCTTTAGCAGACGCAACAAAAATGTACAGGAAGTGCACAAACAGGAAAAACTTTACTTAGTTTGACCTTAAAAACATGAAACTGTGACTTCATTTCACATGATGATAAACTCTGATTTAATAAAGTGTCAAAGCAAAGACAGACTCTACAGTAAATCCTTTACAGACTCTGATGTGTGACCTGAACTAAGACGCAAGAAAAAAAACTTGTGTAACTTAAGATTTGAGGCTTTTTTAGTTTCTGATTGATGAATATATCGTCCCACACTTTGAAACAGCTTTCAGACTTTTACTTATAGTTTATAGTCTAAGGCTACGTTCACACTGCAGGCGAAAGCGCATCAAATCCGATTTTTTTGACCCTATGTGACCCATATCCGATCATGGTCTGACAGTGTGAACGGCACAAATCCGATATTTTCAAATTCGATCTGGGTCACTTTCGTATGTTGTACTGAATCCGATACATATCCGATGTTTTAGAAAGCGACTGCTGTTTGATGGTCATGTCGCATTAAATCCGTCTTTTACGTCCCTGACACAAGACGGACGCCAATTATGAGCGCCTGAGAAGACATCGTGAACGCTTCCTGTCCATCCAGTGTAGATGTTAGTGAAACTGTTGGTAAGACAACGTTGGAGAAACGTGAACATTTTATTTGTACTGTATAATCTGCAGATTCTGACAGAAATCTGCAGCTGTCCTTTGAAGCAGCGCTCCTCTAAAACAGCAATAAGGATCATTATTAGGTTATTTACATTATTATGTAAATAAAAAAATAACTTAAAGCAAAAATTGGGAAACGTGAAGTCCAAAGTCTTTATATTAAGGGCCATCAGTGAAACAATACTGTTGCTCTGGGTCTAAACAGAGCGCGTTGTGTGTGACGTCTCGTTTTGCGCATGCGGCCGCTTTGAGCGTTCACACTAGAGCGCGTTTGCTGTCGCATTTTATTTGTAGTGTGAACGAACAGACAAAAAAAATCGGATTTGATCAAAAAATCGGAATTGAGCATTTAGACCTGCAGAGTGAACGTAGCCTTAGTGACTCATTGAGAAAATAACCTGCAGACCGTCTGCAGCCCTGAACTAAACATGTGACTAAACATGTGACCTGCTGGTTGAAGCTTTTCCCAAACTGCTCTGTGTTTGTTCGTGCACCCTGCAAGAAGAGCTTTGCATGACATGCAGTTAAAAATAATGCCTCTGTGTCTAATCCTGCTACGCTGTGGAGCCCATCGGCTCCTCCTGTCTGAAACAAGCTACTGAAGGCCTCAGTCACTCAACCTGGCAACCACCGGGTTGCTAGGGAAGAAATGAAAACGTCCCAACTGGTTGCCAGTTGTTGCTAGATCAGTGCAGCAAAAATCTCATGATTGTTTTTTCTCCCCTCACCTCCAACCAATCACAGCAGATGGCCCCGCCCCTCCCTGAGCCTGGTTCTGCCAGAGGTTTCTTCCTGTTAAAAGGGAGTTTTTCCTTCCCACTGTCGCCAAAGTGCTGTTCATAGGGGGTCATATGATTGTTGGGTTTCTCTGTGTTATTGTACAGACTGTGTGAACTCTTTTGATTGGTCTTTGGTCAGGAACAGATCGCCGTGGTGTTAAGAAGAGTGCAACACAAACTGGAAACAGACCGTTTGCGGTCCGAGTAAAAACAATGGCTTCAACAGTAAGCCAGAGCTTTTATTTTGAAAGTAAACACTGGTATCTCTGCTACCTGCTCTGTTCACCTGAACTCTAATATTTTGTTTCCTGCGACTAGTTCAGACCTAAAAAAAAAAACAACAACAAAAAAAACAGGTCCAGGTTTAAAGGTGCCATTAAACCCAGGACTGCAAAATCAGGTGGAGACAGCAGCTGCAGGATGGAGGTCAGACGTGCTCTGGTTGGAGCCATTAAGGATATTTTTAAGCTCTGAGAGCAGAGCTGGTCTCCGTCCGTTCGGACTGTGACGGCGAGCTGGCACATTTCCCCTCTGGCTGATGAAGAGGCCCATACATCAGCCGGGACCAGAGACATTTCCTCCAGACCGAGAAGCAGACGCAGCACCGGACGGTGGCCTGAAGGGGACACGCTGTTCACCGCGTCGTCCTCTTTTTAAATCCACACAAACACGTTTTTCTTTTTCGACTGTGACGAATGTTCAGGCAGCATGAAGAAAACTGTGTGTGTGTGCGTGCGTCTGTTTAACAATCTCTTTTTTAACTTGTCTAGTTTTGTGTCTCTTCTGTGTTTTTTATCATTATTCAAGTCAATCATGATTTTGAGACTTTTGAGAAACGACTGTGGGTAAAAACATGTATTAGATATTTAAAACATACTTTTAAAATATTTTTAGGATATTTAAAAATATTGATCTAAAATTTGAGTTTGTTATACTTTTAAGAAATTTTACCTTTTTAGTATTTTTCATATTTCCCCTTTTTTTAAGGTATTTTTTTTAACTTTTTAAAAACACATGATATTCATTTTATTTTCTGACATTTTATTAGCCTAATGTTTGTAGAAAATCCTGTTTTATTTGTATTTCTTATGTCATTTTTAACATTTTACTTTTTATGGAATTTTTTCCGAAACATTGATTTTTCTTTCATGTTTTTACATTCGTGCAGATTTTAGGACAGTTTGTTTGTTTGGTTATCAGATTATTTTCAGTGGAAGTTTTTGTTATTTTTCCAGATATATTCACGTCTTTTGGATAGTTTATATAAAAAAAAATTAGAATTCCTTATACAATCTCTTATACAATCTTTTTAAGGAATTTTTCTATTTTATCTTCTGGATTTTATTTGTGACGTACATTTCAGTATTTTTCAGCTTTCTTTACTATTCCTTCATTTGACTTTGTTCTTAATAATCTGAGGATTTTACTGATGTTCCTTTTGGTATTTTTTCAGATGTTACTAAATGTATTTATTTTAATTAACGATCTGAATTTAAACTGTGACTGACAGGTCTTAATAACTTTGGTCAGCAGAAACCTGCAGTCAGCTCTGAGGGAAAATTTGGCACAAACACAAATTTAACAACCCTGACAGAGAGACAGCATCCAGCTATTCAATTAGTCTCACACACACACACACACACACACACACGCTCCAGGCTGCAGCTGACTTGCCATATAAACTGTCCAAACACGCCTGCTGCTGCTGCAGTGACTCACAGGCTGTTCAGTGTTGGTGAATACACAGGTGTGTGTGTGTGTGTGTGTGTGTGTGTGTGTGTGTGTGTGTGTGTGTGTGTGTGTGTGTGTGTTGTGAATGAGCGACCTCGCTGAATCATCTCCCTCCTCCACTCGCTCCAATTTGCTCTCAGAGAAAATCCCTCTGCTGCTTCTCGCCTCAGCTCAGGGCTTTTTCAACTTTTCATTCAAAATGTCGAAAATGTTCCCAGAGATAAAACGCGACCGACCAGAAGGGCAAAATTATTCCACGAGCAGCCCCGACTCCAAAAAAGATTTCATATAAAAGTCTGTTTTATCTCAGTGGCTCCAAATCCAGGAGCAGCTTCCCACAGGAAGTTTTACTGAGACGAAATCCTGCAGGAGAAACTGGTCTGACAGGAGGGAACTAACATTCCCGATGCTGCTGGGAATTTTTCCAGTTTGAAAGAGAGACTCAAAGAGTTTATTAGTATCTTTAAAAAATAACTCAGGAATCAAATCTGTGCTTTGTCAAAATGAAGTCTGAGCCAATCGAGTGCTGCTCTTCCTTCGTGTGTGTGCTTAGTGTAAAACGTCCACGCCTGTGCTGCGATCACGTCTACCTGCACAGCCAATGCATGCACACCGTCTCATGCCTCACAGGTCAGCACGCTGTGTTCGCCCCTTTAAGGCTCTGTGGACCCACTGACTGTGCCCTGTGATGTGTTCCTCCACAGCCATCACACTGTGAAAACCTCACATCCCCAACAAAGTGCCAAAATTGCCCTCAAAGCGATGCAAACTAGCTAAAAAGTCCTGATGGGGAAACAGACTCGTGTTACATAAGTGTCAGATAATCCCAGATTAAAGCTTTTAGGTGTTTGTGAGCTAGTTTCACTCTGAATTAATTAGTCCACGCACATCCACGAGCTGCCTTGAGAGTGGTTCGCAGGATTTCTCTGAACACGATGCTTTTTTGTTTTCCACAGTTGTCTGTTGCTTCATGATGGTGTGCTAACGGCCACCAAGGGTTAAATAAATATCATAAATAAGCAGTGAGGTAAGGAGGTGTGGAAATAAAAACAGATATTTAAAGCTGTAAACTGAGGATGAAAAACTCAAATTCACACAACATTAAAGCAGCTGTGAAACGAGTGCACAACCACCACTGTGCAACAGCAACAAAAATATAAAACATTATTATGTTAACATTACTTCACCTGTCAGATGATGTTATTAAAAAACCTCCAACAGCCCAAACAGGACTCCAGTTAGCTTAGCCGAAGGCTAGCAGACAGCTTGGAGCTACAGCTGCCTGCGCCATGAATCTATCAATCAAAGAGGCCACGCCCCTAATAAGAATTATCTACAAAGACCAATCAGTTTGTCTATGTGGCTGTAAACGTTTACCGTAGGAGTCTATGGGGACTGACGCACTGCTGCAGCCCCTGCTGGACGTTAGTGGAACTGCAGGGCGTGGCTCAGAAATAAACCCATCAGACCTGAGAACAGGAACAAGTCCCTCACCTGCCCGCGAGCTGTCCTGCCCTGATAAAAATCTAAATCTAAGTTACTCCTCATCACTGAGCTCCTCGTTCATTAGGAAACCCAGCAGCAGCAGAAAAAGCTGCTTCCTGTCTCGGTGTAAACCTGCTCGTGTTTAGATTTGAACTTCTGTCAAACTGAAGGACAAACCAAACTGTGTGGGAGCGATAAAAAAAACCCACGAAGGTCCAAAAAACATCTCAAAAGAGACAAAAGCACCGAGATGAGTCACAGGACTGAGTGTAACGAATATCCTTTCTCTGCTTCTTTTTGTTTAATAACGTTGTCGTTTTTAAGAATTATAAGCTTCACCACATTTCCACCATGCAGACAAAGTTTATCTTGTGCTGCCACATGTTGCACCACCAGCAGTCAGGCTACAGCCCGACACATTTAAATGGTCTGAGGTGTTTACTGGAACTTTCACAGGCGATTAAAGTCAGCATTACTGAAGCTTATGGTAGCTCAACATCTGCACAGGATTCATGTCCCTGCCAGAGTTACAGTGGAATTACACCCCGTGACCTGCAATGCTCCTCCCACAACGTAACCACGACAACTGTTATTGGCTGCAGGAACGAGAGACCATTTTATTTTTGGATTTCTGTGTTTTCGTTCTGCTTTATTATTGCCGTTCTATTTAAAATATTAGAAAAGACGATTTTTTTAAAAAGGCTGCCCCCTTGTGGTGAATGTTGTCATTGAATTTACCGCAGGGTTTTACGAACAGTACCTTTAATGTCATTTATGATATTTTGTAGTATCTCTTTGCTTCAGGGTTTAGCCTTACTGAATCAGACTCCACAGATAAAACAGAAAGTTTTATGTTTGCAGATCTTATCTTGGATTATCACTCTCACAATCACAATGCTCATGTTTAAAAGGCCACTAATGAGATAATGTGCAACAGACTGAAGGAACAGGAAGCCAGGAGGACCATCAGATCTTCTACTGCTTTTCCCTTTATGAAAAGCTCACACAGCAGGGACAGCGACACTTTGGTTTAACTTGTTTTTTATGGCAAAATGACTCTTAAATCACACAAACTGTGAACACACACACGAAACACATATTTATAAATTCAGTGTGAATCACTGGCTCTCAGGGTGTCAGAAACATGCTTAGAGAAAGTAAAGAGAAAAAAGACGTTTCAGAACTCGCCTGAGAATCTGAAGGTTTTTAGGATTTGTGAGGATCTCAGCGAGTCAGTGAGCGACGTTGGAACATGTTCGGATTTATAATGAAAAATAACGTCCAACCGCTAATTCGGCACCATTTAATGTGACATAGCAGAGCGATCCGGGTTGTTAGGGAGGCTCATGCTGTGACTCAGAGATATTGATTCTGAGACCTGGAAGTCTCGATCGATAACCCATCACGTGACCTGTGCAGGGGGCTCACCTGATGATGTCGTCATTGTGTCCCAGGTAGAACCGCTGGCTGTGCTCTCTGGTGTTGTAAACCACTCCAACCCCGGCCACGAAGTACACCACCTCCTTCCCCGCCGTGTAGTACAGGTTATTCCGGCACTGGTGCCCCCGGTACCCGTAGACCCAGTCCAGTCTGAGCCGGCAGCCCGGGGCGCTCCGGTCCGACATATTCGCTCATCTGAGGGGCTCCGGTACCGCCCGCCCGCTCCCGCAGCTCCTCCCTCTGGATCCAGAGACCCGGTAACGGAACTGTGAGTGGGGTCACCTGCCTGAGCCGGGGTCACCGAGTTCGGCTGTCGTCTGAAGAAAAGTTCGCGCCCACAGCTTCAGGACTCGGACTTCCTTCGACTCTTCATCACGATGCACGCGCAGAAGCTGATTGGACGTCAGCTCCGAGATTTACCGTAAATGTGATGGTTCATATTCCTCCGTTCATGTGATGCCGTGACTGTAATCCTCGCGTAAAGTCTGAGTCCTCTGGTTTCAGCACCGTGAGACCTTCATCATCTCCGCGATTCCCCGGGAGCTGCTCCCGCCGAGCCTCCCCACTCAGAGCCGTTTCACTGCAGCTGGAATCACCACGCGAGAAACTTTTCCACGTTTATCACTCTCTCACTCCTTCCACCCACTCCTTAAAAACACGGAGGACGCGAACAGTCTGGAAACTTCTCCAAACCCACAAAACCAAAGTCAGCGGCTGGTGGAGGATTTAATCCCTCCGTGCTCTAATCCTCCATCCCGACCGGCCGCCTCCATCCTGCCCCCCGCGCGCTCACAGCACCTTCTCCCCGGGAGGATCGCGGCTCATTCACAAATCTGCGCGCGAGTAAAACCAGCAGTCAGGAAGTCAAACGACCCAGAGCCGCAAAATCAACGAAGAAGAAGCGACCGCGCAGCGGAGGAGAGGATGACAGCGAGTGTTTAATCCCGGCAGATGAGCCAACTCCAGCGGGCAGAGGCGGGGAGCAGCCCCGGGCTCACAGCGCAGCATCCCGGCCGGATGACGGAGAGGAAAGTCCTGACTCCCCACAGCGGGAGGAGGAGCAGAGCATCCTCCACCCGCAGGCAGACTCACGGGCGGAGCAGGCGGAGGCACAGCCGGAGCTTCTGCTTCGAGGAGCGTACTGTCGCGTGCAGCGGGGAGCCTCCTGAGCCAGGAGTCTGTGACGTTTGCTCGCTCCTTTTCCCGACGTGACGAGCACGCGCATCAGCGGACACGCGACACAGCACTGCGCCCAACTTCCGATGCTGAGCCTTCTAAAATAAAAGCACCATTAAAAGGTCCGCAGCTCAGCTGTCGGTTCCGCGGAATCAGGAAGTGACGGAGTATTTTTACTCAGACTCAACAGCATGACGTCAGAGGGTTTCACACTAATCATTTTATTAAAGATGAAAGAATTTAGACAGGTGTTCGTTTGACTTTGGGACTTGAAGCGGAGTTTGGACCTGTATTGTCCAAAGTTTTCAGCATCAAAATACCTCAAGTTAAAAGCAGGCACAGTAAAAGTACTCAGTTACTTACATGATGTTATCGTATTTATGTGTATGACACTTTGATGTTGTTGGAAATGATTTTATTTTCTCTGATATTTTATCAGCCTCTTTATCATGGATCTGCTCGTGGATTTTGGATTTCCTTACAAACAGGCCACAGAAGGTCAGGGTGGGCAACCTTACATCATCTGCTATCACCATGAACACAGGAGCACCGCAGGGCTGCGTTCTCACTCCAGCTCTCTTCACTCTATTCACACACGACTGCAAACCCATCCACTCCTCTTCTAACACCGTCGTGAAGTTTGCTGATGACACTACAATAGTGGGAAGGATGTCAGACAGCAAGTCTCACTGCAGAGAGGACGTCCAACATCTAATCAGATGGTGTGGAAACAACGAGCTGGTTCTGAACACTGCCGAAACAAAGGAGATCGATGTAGAGACAGAAGAGCCAAGAAAACAACACGACCACCCCTCCACATAAATGGTGAGGAAGCTGAGGGTGAATGACATCAAATTCCTGGGCCTACACATAACAAAAGATCTCACATGGACTATTAACACATCCCACTTAGTGAAGAAAGCACAGCAGAGAGCATCCTCTGTCACTGCATCACAGTGTGGTGCTTCAGCTGCACTGCAGAAAACCATCAAGCTCTGACCCGGACCGTCAAACTGCCCAGGGGATCATTGGAACCAAACTCCCAAATCTCGACACGGTCTATGCTAGCTGTTTACAGAAGCCAGCTAGCTGCATGATCAAGGATCCAACCCATCCAGGTCACAGACTTTTTGTACCCCTCCCATCAGGGAAGAGATACAGGCCAATCACAACCCGCACAAACAGACTAAAGAGCAGCTTTTTCCCCAAAGCTGCAGCCTGTGTCACCCGTCCCCAACACATCATAGCTAACTCTCCCTCTCTCCTTTACCCCACGTCATGTCTGCTGCTAATGTACAAAGTCATGTACTGGGCATTAATGTTTGCACTAAACTACCACACTGTAAATACTGTTGTATTTTTATTTACTGTGCTAAGTGCCTTCTTCTTACTTTATATTTTATACTTTTACTACCTTTACGTGGTTATTATGTTACTATGCTGCTTCTTGTTTTATTGCTGCTGGCCTCTGTAAGCTACCAAAAAATTTCGTTGAATAACTACAATGACAATAAAGTTCTTTAAATTTTAAGTTAAGTTTATCCGGTCTTTAAGTCTGACATCATGTGTGGCTGCTCTGCCAGGTGTAACAATTAAGTTTAACATCCAGGCATCCATGAAAACAGGATTTATGAAATTTAACGGAGAACGGCGTTAGCAGGGAGTTAGCTCGCTAGTTTCCGCCTAAACATAATATACCATATAAATATACGACCTGCTATCACTTCCAACATAAATGGAGACAGAAAACTAAACAGCAGTGACGTTTGTAGGGCTACTGAAGTTGGGCTAGCTGCTATATAATGACGTGCTACGTGGTGGCTAGCTACACAGCTATGTTAGCATAACATAAACAGTGAAGCTGGAGGATAAATGCTAATTTTCTTTCCATTCCGTATAAGTTAACGTGAGGGTTCCCGATGGTTAGGGAATCGATGGATTACCTCACACCTGAGATAATCCATCCACAATATAAGGTTAGTCATTAATATACTGCTGCTGGGCTGTAGTTACATCATACGGTTTTAAAAACTGAGCTTTAAAATGAACAGTGGTAATAAAAAAAGAGAGGCCGACAGTGAGCACTGACTGTTTTTAGGGGCTTGTTCAGATTAAATGGAACAAGACACAAAACATTAAAACATGTTAAAACGTTTTTCAAAATAAAAGCATGTTAAACTCTTCTGTTCGAAGAAAGCTGGATGACAGATTACATCTGTATAAGGTTACAAAAAACCCAACATAACAGGGGTCGTGTTCTAGGACAAAAATAAAGTGCAGTAGAACAAACATGAAACATAATTATGATAAGCTTTCTTCAAATACTCAAAAATTACAAAAACAGTACCAACATAATAATAGGTAATGTTCTATTAACCCAAGGCTGGTAGTTTTTATTGACGCTCTTGCCCTTTGGCACAAATTATGACTTTCTGGGTGCAGTCAGGGCGCTGGTTTGCTGCTCTCAGGATCTCTTTCCTGCGCAGATGATGTGGTTTTCTTTGCTCACATGTCTGAAGCAAGCTCAGAAAACCAGCCTGTCCTTCAGTGTTTGTTACCGTTTTTATGATAAATATTCTAATATGGTAACACTAATCAGTGGTCTAATACAATGTTTCCCAGCCTTTTGGAGCCACAGCACATATTTCAGAAAAATCACACGGCACACCACCAAACAAAAATGTCACAAAAAGCATATTGATCATTTTTCCCTGTACACCAGTTATAGCAGACTTGGCTTGTTCCCAGTATACCTTTTTGCTCTCTTCTGACCACTACTCATACAATAGATATTTATCTATTGTAGCTGCATCGTCTCACAGCATGACTATGATTCAATTTCTTCTTTGTCCTTTTCCGTTTTACTGGCAGTTGGCAACTCATTTAATTAGAGCAGGTAGTGGTACCACCCTCTAGTGGAAGAGAATGTAATTGTTCTGCCTGTTGTCGTTTAGAGTACTAATCAGGTGGAACCAGACAGTCTATGGCACAGCTGATGATGGGAAACACTGGTCTAATAACCAGAAGCCTCTGGTTCTTTCTGACTCACTCAACGTTTTATTGGTAAATCTCAAATCTTGGGTTTTATTTTGAAGGTGTGGCTCTTCCTGTGGTGATGTGTGGTGCGCTTGGCGCAGCTCGGGAGAGAAACACCCCTGCTCCACTGGAGAGGACGCACGGCCGTAAAGCACTCTGGGGCTTTGTGTTCTCTGGGATACACACGTCACAGGAAAAGAATTTAGAAAACTACAAATCCCAACAGCAGCAGGGAGGGAGGCGCTGTCCGCGGTGCTGAGGTCGGACAGAAAAGTGACATGTGTCCCAAACAACAGGAGAAACATGAGCATGAGCAGAAATCGTTAATCTGCTAAAACAGTAAACCACAGACTGTATATAAAAGATGGACATCACACTTCTTTTTGAGACCATATTAGGATGACAGGCTGCAGTGCTCAGGTAAGGCTGGTAACTAGTCTGCAACCACAGACTGCTAACTAGAGCTCAGTAGCCCCCGTAGCTTCTGCACGGTGGCTGCTGGGTAACCCCCTGCCAGTTTGGACTCTCCTCAGCTCTTTCTGGGTGGGTGGCGTGGTTGTCCCTCCGGTGGTCCTCCATGGACTCTCACACTCTGGGGAGCCTCTAGATCACACAGGTGCTCACAGACACACACTGTATCTTCTTTAGCTGCTGCCTCGAAGCATGTTGTGTGTTGCCGGTCTGGCGTGCTGCTCAGTAACACTCAATATTTATTACTTACTGTTACCTGTACTTATCTAGGTTGTTGCTGTGGCCTCTCTCCAGCAGGTGATCCAGCTGATAGTTTTCCTTCCCTCTCCTTTTCTTGTCTGTGTATTTCTCTTTCTTATCCCCCAGTCATGTCTGTTCTGTTTGTAATGACTTAAAAGTTAAAAATAAATAAAATAAATAATAAAGATCAATCAGGTGGACCATGGCTAAGCTGTGATGATCCATTTGGAAAAATAAGTGCTTCCTGTCAAAAGGGAGTTCTTCCTCTCCACTAATGCCAGGTGCTCCTCACAGGTGCTCCTGTGATTGTTGTGAAGCGGCTCCGAATCTGTGAGGCTAAATGTATTTTGGCCCTTCATGTGTTTTTTATGCTCATGTGGAGCTGCTTTCTCACTTGGTCCACAAACTGCAGCCCTGCTGTTCAACTGGCGCCATCTTGTGGTTAAAATAGAGATTTCTTAAAAAACAAACAAACCAACTTTCACATGATTATTGACGATAACCCCCAATAACAGCTATTGTGTCTCTTTTCTGTGATATTGATGACGTCTGATTATTTTAGTCCTGCCGTTCGTCCCAGACACATTTTCAAGCAGTTTGAACAACTCTGTCTCTACACACGTTTTATTTGCCCCCACATCTTCCCTCCTTTTCATTCCCATTCTTCAGACTCTTTTTGACTCCAAGTTTTCCTCTTTTCCGTTCTAACCCGAAGCCTGATGCCATCTGTGTCTGTAACTGTAGGAATAAATAATACAATAATAAATGGAATAACTGTAGAAGTTAAACTTACGAGCATTGTCACGTTCTTTGATTCTAACCTAATTTCATTTTAAAAACTGCCTTTGAACACTTGTGCAGGAACCGAGCGATGTGCTGAAAGCGTGTTGATGTGCTGCTGATGTTGGCCCGTACAGCGGCGCTGCTGTTCAGCTCGACTTCTAAAGTTCGTCACTGTAAACAAATCCTAAACACAGCACCTCACACAGAAAACCTCCAGCTCACCATCATTAACGTGTCGCGGTGGTGCAGTGGTTAGCACACAGTGCTGCCTCACATTAGGAAGGTCCTGGGTTTGAATCTGCACGTTCTCCTTGTACCTGCGTGGGTTCTCCCCGGGTTCCTCCCACCATCCAAACACGAGCATGAAGTTGACTCCTGAGTGTAAGCTGGCTGCAGGTGAGGGATTGCACACCTGTCCAGGTGCTTTGTGCAGTTTTTATACCCTCTATGGAAGTTTATTAAAGACAAAATAAACGTAAAATAACAGTGATTTGGATTTGTGTCATATCAATGTCAAAGCTGATAAAAACTGCTAAAGGACCTCCCACCATCACCACGTGCTGCCCACAGTTAGTTTTATTTCTAGGTCGAGATAACTGTTGTACGACAGATTACTAGGGCCACATTAAGGAAAATAATATTGTTGATCATTTTGAGAAAAAGTTGTTTCAAGACAAACCGCTGCTGTGCCCTCGACAAGACGTTTAGATAGTTGATGAAACAAACTGATCAGCTGGATGCATCATACATGTAAACATGCATCATCGTTTTCTGTCTGAGCAGCATAACACGTTTCACATGAACAGCCCGTGTTTATGCATTAAACAGAAATCATGTCCTCCTTTATTACTAAAACTGTACGACCTCACTAACTCAGAGGCCACAGCAAGTGTGGACGTTTATCTTAAAATAACAACAGTAACCTGCACATGTGGACTTCCTCTCTTAACGTGGCCTTAAAGCTTCTCCGTACTGTCGAGAACAGGAGCCACATAAATAAAATCAGTTTATAGATACTAATCACTCACAGCTGTACTTTGTCTGTATTTACAGAACTGTGCAAAAGTGACACACGCACACACATTCGCTGAAAAAATAAAAATCAGTCTCACGGTTTCTTTTTAAAAGCATTTTAATGGCTTTTTTGCACATATGTAACAGAGATGGGGAAAAGTCTACGGGTGCAGATCCAACTAGCAGTGACCCCCGGTCCACGTCATTCCAACTACGTCACCTACGAACCCCGGCCCCGCCCACCCTCCCATCGTGGCATTATTGATTGTGCAGTATGAGGAAATATCTCATCTTACTATGGTTACAGTGACAGGAATGCACAACATATTTATCAAATCGCCAGAAAATTAAGCACAAAAAAACAAAAGAACAGAAAGAGAGTATTTCAGGGCCAATCAGAGTGAAGATGTTTCAAGCCCCGCCCCTTCTAACCCCACCACCAGCTGTGGAAAAACATACACACCCACGTTTTTTTATAGTTTCGGGCTCGTTTCGGTGTTTTTGTTCACTTTTGTTCACCTACGGAAGTCCCTTAATGACAACATTTGTAACAATAAATGTACATATATATGTAAGCTGAAAAATCACCTTTAAATCTGAACTTGCCTTTTCTGGCAGCTATTTTAATCGATAACTCCAGATTAGGAACGACGTCGGTGTTAAAGTTGGGCTTGCAGGTCATTTACCGTGTACGTGATTTCCATCCAAGCGGGGCAAAAGTTTGTGGTGCAGCAACTGGACAGAAGAGACTTCATCTCAAAAACTAATTTCCAAAAGTTTATCGAGCAAAAATGGCACCTGAGAGTAAAGCAAATATTTCAAATAAGAAAATGATCTCTGTCATGTTGTTTATTGAAGTTTTAAAGCCTGAGAGATTAATCAGTAATCAAAGGAGGGACCAGTAGCAGTCCAAGACTTAACCTAGTGTTTATTTTCTCAAAGTTTATTTAATGAGTCATCGAGTCAAATCGAGTGGAGATCTTCTGCACTTATGTCAGATTAGTGTAAAATCTCCAATAAAACTTTTATTAAATCTAAACAAACTGTTTTTCGTGAGACGGCTCAAGAATCACGTACGTCATTAGCTTACAACTACATCCTTACAGCGAGCGAAGCCTGTTCAGCTTCAACAAATGTGAAGCTCTGATCTCATTAACTAGAAGCCATAAAAAATGGAAAGAAAAAAGTGTGACTTTTGTCATGAAAGGACTTCCGTAGCTGTAGCTTGACTCGTCATTGGCAATAAAAGTCTGAAATCTTAAAGAAAAAAAGAACCGAGTGCTGAAGCCAACAAGCAAGCCACCAACATTACTCACTTCCAGTAAATGCTTTTTAAAACCAGCTCATCCACTAACAACAGCGATGCTTAAAGTAACCTTTGTGTTTTATTTGTACATCTACGCCTTCATACTCGCCGCTCTAAATAAACCTTAGACTTAGCTTAACTGCGAGACAGAAAAACAGGAGGAAAAACGCCAACAAAGGGCCGAAGGAGACGTTCCAGAAATGCAAAAGTAGAAAAGAAACCTCATTGAACGCCTAAAAGATCGAGTTAACGAACATTCGCAGTTATTCTCCCATCGAGACTCGATGGCTCCTTCATTCGGGTTGGTTAAGTGTTCGCGCCGTTAAGAAAGTTATCCTCAAACAAAGCTTATTACGGTCGGTAGGTCTTAATAGCATTAATAATAATAATAATAGGTGAAATTAAACACAGGTTTATTTTTAACAGTTTGTTATACACAAGTTATACATACAGTCAAAAGCACTGCAGGGTAACGCTCTGAGTCGCTGCGGGAATCAGACGCGACGACCGTTTGCTTTTCGCGGTTTTATTGCGCAAACCGAACCGTCAGAAAAGCTCCGAGCGACTCGTCTCTGCGCTTCGACGGCTCAAAGAATCACCCCGCCGTGGCCTCGGTTTTCCCCGCTACAGAGGGATACACGTCATCTTGCAAAGACAAGGCCTCGCAAAAAAATAGGAAGCTGAGGATGGACTCTAACAGGAAGTAATTCCCCAAAAAACTAAACGAAAAACGAGAAGGAAAACCCGCCGAGACGAACCGCAAACACGGGAAAGCCGGGGAGAACGGGAGATACAGAAAACAGCGATAAGAGTAAAGAAAGTGGGAACTCCTCTAACGTCGCGTTCTCCTTGTTGTTTAAACGACAGCAGCTGCCTGAAGCGTCGCAGACCCCGCCCACACGCCCACGCCCCGCCTTTAAACCACTTCAGTCAGATTTCGGGTATTTCCTGCTCCTGATCTGAGCAGAGAAGCAGGTGGGGGGTGTTTGTAGCTGTACTGGAGCTCTGAGCCGGACCGGACGGTTGATAGGCACAGAGTGGAGAGTTTTGGCTCGGAGCTTGCATGCTGGAGAGGACGAGGAGGAGGAGGAAGAAAGAAGAGAAGGAGAGGCTGTTTGGGATGCGACCTGACATAGCAACTGCTGCAAATGTTAAAACTCTTATTCTCTAAGTACATGATGTGAGGCGACGCTTTGGGTTACACGAGTGTAATTAGATTTGGAGCGCTCTGGGTTATGACAGTTGCTATGAGCAGAAAAGTCGGACATCTTCAACAATATTTGACCAAAGTTCGTTCGATAACGAGGAGCGACCCCAAACAGCACCACGGGAAGGAGGAGGAGGAGGGGAGGCTGAAGAACAGCGTCTATTTCTTCTTGCTGAACAGACTGAAGCGTTTCTCCTTGTCTTTCTCTCGTTTGCCTGGGCTGGACTCGGCGGTCGCCGTGGCTGCGACCGTGGCCGGCAGCGTCTGAGCGCGTGCGGCGGGAGCGGGCGTGCTGTGGCTGCTGGGCGTGACCTCGGGCTTCTCGCCCGACACGGCGGCGGTGATGGTCGAGATCCACGTGTTCATCTCCTCCTGGAGCACGAGCAGAAGGAGACAAAGAGGAAGGAAGCAGTTAGAGCAGCAGGAAGTGCTGATGATGTCTCTGATAGAAAAACAACAACTCGCTAATAACGTTGAGTCACCTCCGGCTACACCTGCTCACCTGCTGCAGGGATACAGGTGGTTTTAAAAGAGTGAGGATAATGAGATCAGAAATATTTGGGCCTAAACAAAAGCAGACGAAGGAAGAAACATTACATCATAATCACTGTAACACCACTCGCCCTCTACGGTCACATGACCTGGGCCTTCGACTCGAGCACGTCCGACCACCATGACCCGGGTGAGCGCTCGTATGTAACGCATTTCGGGGTACACTTGTTTAGATCATTTGCAACCCTTTCATTTGGTTTTAATTAGTGCTGTCAGCTAGGGGTGGGCGATATAAACGATATACGATAGAAACGATATAAATTTGGCCAACGATAGAGATTTTGACTATAACGCTCTATTGCGATAGCGCATGTTGATGATGTCATCAAGCTGCGCCTGTTTTGGTCAAAAGCATCGCAGCGGCTACAACCATTATCATCTGCAAATTATGCCGACAGTCACAGCAAAGAGATGAAGCACTTTTGAAATATGGGGAAAGCCAAAAACTGCGCTTCCTCCACTTCCGTAACATTGATTCATTAATGTTGAATTCTCTCGCAGCTGCTCTGTTCCCATGTTGTTGCAGTATATTAATAACTAACCTCGTATTGTGGATGAATGATCTCAGTTGTTCTCCTGACTGACGTTTGGCCCGTGTACAGCATCCTGCTATGCGATTGCATTTGTCCCTGACCACCAGAATCCCTCACGTTAACTTTTATCGAGTGGAAAAAAGTTGGCTTCATCCTCCAGCTTCACTGTGCTAATGTTATGCTAACATAGCTGTGTCGCTAGCAATCACGTAGCACAACATTATATACCAGGTAGTCCAACTTCAATAACCCTGCAAACGTCACTGCTGTTTAGTTTCCTGTCTTCATTTATGTTGGAAGTGGTAGCAGAGCTGTACGTTTGAATTAGTTTCAAAAATCTCTCAGTCAGAACATGCTATGAAATGTTTAGGTGTAAACTAGCGAGCTAACTTCCTGTTAACTTCTAACTCCATTAAATTTAATAAATCCTGTTTTCATGGATGTTAAACTTAATAGTTACACCTGGTAAAGCAGCAACGCTGATGATTTTATTAAAGATGAAAGAATTTAGACCGTTTTTAACTCTTAGTGTTCGTTTGACTTTGGGACCTGAAGCGGACGGAGTTTTGGACCCAGATTACTCCGCGAAGCTCCTCACTACGGCAGCCGTAATGCTCTGACAATCCATCAAGCAGTGCTGCTTACCAAAGTTGTACTAAAACATTTTTAACAGATTTCTGCAGCCAAAATCGGTTCGAGGTCAGTAAGCACAACCAGAATTAACGCGGCAAATCTCCGGCGCTAACGCATTAACAAGCTAAGCGAGCTAACCGTGCTAACGCATTGACGGCGTGCAGTCCCACTCTCGGGCGATCCGCATTAACACTATTTTAACGAGATTAACGCTGACAGCACCAGTTTTAACATTTACTGATATCTTTTTTTCATTGATGCATTTCATTGTTATTTAACTTTGTTTGTCTGGTTAATGTACAGTTTTTAACTTTGATCTGTTTTCTACTGGAAAGCACTTTGGTCATGTTGTTTTTAAAGTGCTCCATAAATAAAGTTGGATTGTATTTCCAATCCAAACAAATAAATGATCGACATATTTCTAATGTAAAGCAGATATAAGACTAACAATAACAGCGATGTTGACTAAAACTGAACGACGCACCAAACACTGAGGCTGAAATACTGTGTTTTAATACTTACATCATCTTTGGCTTGGAAGAGATACTCATTGCCGTCAGTGAGCCTGCGGAGGTGAACACACACATTAGCAGGAACTTCAAACTGCGCACGCTGGCACCCGTCAGGTTCTTTCTTTAAATCAAAGAACTGCAGCGTTTTGCTTAAAGCTGTCTGTGATGTGTTTCTGACTGCTCCAGTATAAATAAAGACTTGTTTATCAGGTCTGAAACTCACTTCAGCTTGAAGACGTGCTTCTTCTTCTTGTAGTCCAGCGCCACCTCGCAGACGGCGTCCTTCAGGCTGATGGGGATCTCGCTGTGGTAGGGAATGCCCTGACTGGCGCTCTTCTGATCCTTGTAGAAACCCATCTCCTGGAGGTTGATCACACAGTACACATTGTGCCACGACCTGCAGGGACACGAGCAGATGTCGACCTCATCGCTGAGCTTTATTTTCTTACAATAACAGCAGCTCACAAGCGCAACTTATTATTATTTGGGTTATTATTTCTTTCCAGGTGTGTCTGCAGGTGATCCCCACCTGTTCGAAGCCTTCTTGTTGTGCCCCTCCCACTCGTGTTTGCGGTGCAGGAAGGTCTCCAGCAGGGGTTTGGGGGCGTCAGGTTGGGTTTTGGCCGGCAGGGTCGCAGCTTGGCTGGCCTTGCCCTTGCGAGACGCCCCCGGAGACCCAGCGGGGCTGGGCTCCGACACCCCGTTCACCACCTCGGCCCCGTCCACGTTCTCCTGGACACAGAAGAGAGAGTCAGAGGAGAAACTCGTTTATGAGTGAAATAAGAAGGAGAGCTGTGAATCAGAGTTATGAGAGCTGCAGCATGCAGAGCAGTTTGGACAAACTAAAACACGAGACCAGAAGGATTCGACTGTCAGCCTCTCCTGAATCTACACTTATCTGCCCTCGCCTCACATAAAACTCCTAAAACCCAACTGATGTCAAATATTCCAGGAAGACCAATCCTGGGAAAATGCAAGCAGATTAAAGTGGACTAAACCAAACCAGCTGAGGGAATCCATCGGGTCCATCTACTCTGAGTTGACGGATCCAATCATCTCGCTCTCTGTTGCCTTTAAACTGACATTCAGTTCATGTCAGGCCACATGATTGTTGTTATTAATTGCCCCGATGCAGGAACACCACATGCCTGCGGTCTGCAGTATGTCTGTTGGCAAGAACTTAATTAAAAACAAGTTAATCCAAGAAAACTGGCGGCAACACCTGAGGCTCAGAGGTTCCAGTGTCGTCACCACTTTGGCCAGCCAACTGGTCAAGTGAATCCATTCGAACTTCCTGTCATACATCTCCTGTTCCAGTGGTGGGCGCTCATATTAAACATGACCAACGTCTCTACTAATGAGGAAGCAGTAATGAACCAAAACCCTGCAGACTGCTCTGAGCACCATCTCATCTAATTTTTTCTACAATTGGATCTGGATGATGTCAGAGAGTGAAAGCCCCACCCACTGGCTGGTCCAAAGGTCAGAAATCTTTGGACCAGAAAAAAGGTGGGTTAATGGGAGAGTGGCCCAAAGTAATTTGAAGTATTGATCATGCAAAGCTACCCTAGTATGGTCCAAGTATAAAACTACAAAGCTGAACATGAACAGGTCACCTGTATCAGGTTAATAAACCCACTTTCCTACCTCTGAACTGCTCAAACCAACACAACTATGCAGGCTTCTGATTGGCCCACCGAGCCTCTGACATCAGCTACGTCAGCCTCGTACAGCAGCGGTTTTTTAGCTCAGTGTTATTGGGTGTGAGCTGAGCTGAATTTCAGCAGTGATTAGAACAACATTTGTATTAATTAAGATTGCAAACATGCTGTGATTACACTCTTTACCACATGCACAGTCCCAACACCACTCAGAAACGCACAACACGGTGGCGAGCGTGAAGAAAAAGGAGGACAGGGAGAAGCCAGCACAGGTGAGCCCAAAAAACACACCAAAAAAAACTCAAACAATTATGGACAAAATTGCTTGGAAGTCATTACTGGGCGTCATTGTTGGTGAGGGGAGAAGGCGATTGGCCTAGTATCATAAACAGATTTGACTTTTTCCACACCACACCCACTCCAACCGGATGCTTATTACCCCGTTACTGAGCTCTTCAAGGGATGGACGAATGGGCGGTTCGAAGGCCGGACCGATCCTGGACCGATCCCGGGAGCTTTAACTGAAGAGCTGGACCGATCCCGGGAGCTTTCATTTAGATCTCACGGAGAGCGAAACTGATGCTTGAAGACTTTACTGGGCTTGGGTTATCCTCTGAGATTTTACTTGAGTGTTTCCTCACGGCTTCAGCGTTCTGCTTCTCAAACATTCGACCAGCTATTGAAGGGATTTGTTAGGACTTGGATCAATCCTAGGAACTCTCACCAAAGGACAGTCTGGATCAGATGTAGGGGCCCCAACTTACTACTATTACATATATGTAGTGCAGCAGTTTTTCCTAAGAATTTTACTTGAGCCTGTTAAAGACTAGACCAGATCCAAGTGTTCCTGTTTCAGTGTTTTCTCCACCAAATACTGGGCCACTTCAATCCAACCAACTATTCCAGAAGAACGATTGAAGCCTGGTGCAGAAGCAGGTTTTTGTTTGATTTTTAAACATTTTTGCACCTGACAGCAAAGACCATTTTTTACTGCTTAGCAGTCTTTCCTTAGAACAATTACTTAATGACTGAAGAGCTAAACCGATGCCAACAGCCATGCGATCCTCCAAAGACTGTGCTGATTTTGTTATCATTGAATTTAAACTTGAGCCTGAACCTTTGGCGTGATAGTAGTCGTTAGAAACTAACCTTCTTAGCGAATTATAAACTTGTACATAGAAGATAATTTTCAGTAACTTGAAGGATTAGATCTGTAAGCCTGTGCAGACGTTGTACAGATTAAATCCAAACAGGTAAAACCAGACTCGCTGTAGAACAAACTGTTTCTCTTCTTTACAGCAGGAACGCTGATTTATTGGAGTGAACTGAAATATACTGGATTTGTCAGTGGACACTTTGCTTATCTGATCTTTTTCTTACGGAGCCCTGCAGGGGACATGGGAGAAAAAAAAAAATTAAGACTGACCTTTTGCGACATCTCGCAAAACTAACTTGGGATCGGACGCCGGCTCGAAGCTACGGAGCCCCGCAGGGGACATGGGAGAAAAAAAAAATTAAGACTGAATTAAGACTGACTCTTGCGGGATCTCGCAAAACTTTTGCGAGATCCCGCATTCTTCGGCCTTCGACCTCCCGTTAGCTCGAAGCTAATGGGAGGTCGAGACCTACTACAGCCGGGAGGAACACCGCTTTCCCGGCACATCGTGCCTCGACCTCCCGGTCGGCTTTGAGCCGGCGTCCGAAGAATGCGGCTAAAACTTTTCCGAGATCCCGAGTTTGTTTTGCGAGATCCCGAGTTTGTTTTGCGAGATCCCGAGTTTGTTTTGCGAGATCCCGAGTTTGTTTTGCGAGATCCCGAGTTTGTTTTGCGAGATCCCGAGTTTGTTTTGCGAGATCCCGAGTTTGTTTTGCGAGATCTCGCAAAAGTCCATCTTAATTTTTTTTTCTCCCATGTCCTCTGCGGGGCTCCGTATTTTCTTGACTTTGTAAAATAACTAAAAATATTTCACTAAAGGAAAGCCCCCGGATGAAAACTGGTGAAAAACATTAGATGCAGAAACAGAACATCCAACTGAAATGCTAATGATGGTGACAGCATGCAACACAAACACCAACACTGTACATGGAGAGAAAAGTGAAAAGTATGCATGGACAACACGTGGACTGGTTGGTTCTGACGGGTTTATTGGGGAATGTGTGTTAGTCGGGGAACGACTGAACGAACTGCATCTACATGCAAAAACAAACCGTGAACAGAAAAAAGGAAACGACAACAGTAAACAATGAAAACAAGACAGGAAACAGCGTCTCAGTGATACAACAGCATACAATGAGGAGAAACTCACACGGTGAGACGTGTGGCGAATCAGTTTTACATGAGGAATGATTTTAACATGGATTGTAGGTGCAATGAGTGCATGTAGCGAGCAGCAGTGGACGTACACTCAGGGGCCGAATACAGCGGAGCGGCTACACAACGCCAACTATGACCTCAGCGGAAACACAAGATTGAATTTAAGGCAAGTTCAAAAAGTCCGATGGCATTGGACTTAGAGTGTTCCTATTAAAGTGGCCACTGGGTGTATGTCACAGTATTAACGTCCCTTATGAGGAATGGGTTTCTGACAAATGAGTCGTAAAGGCTGTAAGTACAACATGAAGGAAAGCTGGAGGTGAAAATGTAAGTCCGGGGCTGCCTCTGGTGTCCACTGATGGAGTTCACTGTTAAACAGTGCAGTTATACATGTGTTACTATCATCTTTCCCTTTAGTTTCCACTTTGTCAGCTGATAGATCAGCTCTTTAATTCGGTGTAACTTACATTAATGCACAAATATGCTTTTAATGGTTTTATAAGTACAATATTAAAGAGATAATAGAGTGTTTAACAGAGTTACATGAAAAGGATGGACACGTGTTTTATGAATGGTCTGTGGACGTAGGCACAGGTGGAGCGGTAGGTGCACTTCTTTGTTTTTGGATTTTTTTAAACTTTGGCATCAATGATAGACTTTAAATATAACGTCACGTGTTCTTACAAACAAAAACTAACATGAGTCATGATTTACTATATTTAGTGAGCAAATCGCAACAACAGGCTGAAGGCACCTCATACTGGCTACAACCTGTATTACTGTAGTTACTTTGTTATAAATTTACATCATTAATATTTTTATTATACTTTTAATTCAAGACTTTTTTGCTTTATCAAGATATCTTTTCAAACTGTGTCTATTTTTATTAAGTTATTTAAGGTATTTGTTACATATTTCATTTCATCTGTTTGGAATCGAGCGTGAAGTACAGACTGACAACGTAAAGGTTTCTTCCTGTTCAAAGGGGGTTTGTCCTCCCCGCTGTCACCAGAGTGCTCGCTCATAGCGGGTCATGTGATTGTTTTTCTCTGGGTTTGATGCGACTGTTCTGATTTGGTGCTGTACAAATAAAACTGAACTGAATTGAAAGTGTTATCGATCAAACTAAACTTAAAGGTTTTATTGTAAGACAAGAACAGTAAGACGTGCTTCTTCTTAACATCAGGATAAATCAGCCTCAGTTTTAATGATTGATAAACTGATTTAAGTTGTCTTTGGTTTTGTTTGAGAAAAAAATCGCTTCTATGAAAATGGAACAAATGCTTTAAGTGGCAGTTTGTGGCTTTAAGGCTAATTCTGAGTGTCTTTCTGTTTGTATCCTCAGTCATTCATATTCCACAGGGTGAGTTTATAAATGATGACATAAACCAGCAGGAACATAAGGAACTGAGGGGAGAGGATGACAGGAGTGTCGAGCTGAGAGAGAGGAAGAGGAGATGGAGGGGAAGACAAATGAGGAGTGGATAAAACTCTGGTTTGTTCTTGTGTGTGAAAGTGAAAGAGCAGAAACACTGCTTTCCTCCCGTCTTTGTCCAGCCTGAACAAACTGGAACGTCAGGGAAGTTTGGTTCATATTAAAAGAGACCCACCAAAGTAAAAGGTCTCAAACTCAAAGGTGATGCTGAAGTGCAAAGGCTGCATCTGCAGGCTTTCTTAAAAACAGCCCATCAGCTGTGATTCCTCATGTCAGTAAACAAATATCAGAGAAGAAGATTACACCTGGAAAGCTAAACTCGTTTTAAAATAAGACATTAATAATCAGAAAGGAGCAGCAAACGATGAATGCGAGGACGTGTGTGTGATGTGGGTGCAGCTCAGGGTGCAGCGGCGCCCCTGCGGCTCTGCAGGGTGCCGCTGTATTTCTGGTAGGTGAGTGAGCGGTAACTAACCCTGGGAGACTCCTGGTCAGACGGCAGCCCGTTCTGAGACGCCGGCTCGCCCGCCCTGCAAAAAGCACAGCGACGCAGAGAGTTAGACGCACCTCAGTGGCTTCGTCCGGACGAACTCGCTCAGCTGGCGAAGTTAGACGATTAAACTGAAAACCTTCATGTGAGCGCGGCGAGCAGGCTGCACGGTTTAGGTGCAAACATTCGTTAACAGCTGTAACAACAATAATCTAAAATATTTGTCATAATAACACAAATGGCAACTGTACATGTGTCTGTGAAAAGTGACAGGAGAAAGGACTCTGACGATGACACAAAGCTGTTCCTGAGGAAATACGGCCGAGTCTTAAACACAGTCAAAATGCTGCTTACAGCATCCAGAAGTTTCCGACACAAAGGAAACTTCAAACTACCTTTGAGCTGCAGCGTCGGCGGGCTGGGCCTCAGCGGGCGGTTGTCTCTTCTTCTCTTCTTCCTCTTGCCTTCTTCTCACTTCCAGTAACTCCATCTGGAACCAGAAGAACAAAGTCAACGTCTCGTTTTTCAGAGCTGAGATTTAATCCGGTGACGGCGCTTTCTCGTGGCGCGCGCTCACCGTGGTCAGCCTCTCCAGCGCAGCGAAGCGTTCCTCCCAGGTGGCGGCCGACTTCTCGAAGGCCTCGTGGCGTTTGATGAGTTTCTCCACCTCGTCCACGCTCTGCCCCATCTCCCTGCTGGACAGGTAGGGCTCCTGTCCCAGCAGCCACGCCTCAGCCACACCTGCGTCCCGCGAGAACTGGTGCACCTCCAGCACTGGAAGCAAATCCACACCTTAGACCCAAATCCACCCGCTCACCTCGGACTATAAACTGAACAGCACGGAGGCACTTACCCAGTCTAAGCCACTCCCATCTGTCCTCCCACTTGTCAATCATGTCTTTCCTCTTGTCCGTCAACTGAAGCAACTTTTCTTTAATCTGCGAGGAGGAAAGATTCAAAAGTTCATGACTTCAGTAAAGCGATGACATCACCACAAACAGAGTAATGAAGGATTTCGCGGCAGCTTTGGCGTGCTCGCTCCGAGTGAGAAATGTGAGAAGTCTCCACCTCCTCTGAAGCGTAGTGCTTCCTGGCCAGCAGGGCTTTGCCCAGCTCGATGCAGGCGGTGAAGCTGTCGTTGCGGGCGTCGATCTCCGCCTTGATGCCCTGGTGGTTGTTCATCAGCAGCTCCACGGACGACACGTCCCTGAAAACAAGCACGGCGTCACATGAGCGACGTTTCTGATCCCAAACATTCAGAAACATTTAGGATGAGTTTTATAATAAACCTGTAAAGGGATACAGTCATTACAGGAAGCTCCGCCCCCTCCGTGCCTCCTACCTGGGCTTCTCCTGAGCCTCGATGAGGCGGATGACGTCTTCCATCCACAGCATCAGGTCGCGCACCATGCTGAAGAAGCGGAACTTGTCTCCGGTGTCGACCAGCTTCGCCCGCCTGCCCTCCGCCGCCTCCAGCAGGTTCTTCCAGGCCTCCAGCACCTGAGGGGGAGGAGACAACAAAGAGCGACGGTCAGCCCCGAGTGACGAGAGGCTCAGAAGACCTGGTTTAATTAATGCAGGCTAAAAGGAGCCGGCTGGGCCTCTGAGAATCAGGGAGGGGGACAGGAAGTGATGACATCCAGACTCAGATCATTACGGGGGAGGGGGGGGGGGGGGGCAGTAGATCTAGTGTTTCAGGCGTCCAGCTGTGCTGTCGGGGAGCGTCACAGCCTGAGGGCGCAAATAAAAGCCAATCCCAGCAAATAAAAAGTCATACGTGCAGACTGCAGAGGCCAAAGCTGGAGAGCAAACAGCAGCACTTCCATCAGTTATTACATCAGCTGTTATCTATTTATTCATGGCTCTGTTCGGATTCCAGACGATGACGTAAGCAGACAGGATATATCATCTATCTGAGAAGGAAGCGTGGACTGATCCTGCTTCATGCTTCAGGTTCATATCAAACACGATCAGGTTCTAATAATACGGTACTCTGGGATCTGTATGATGTCACAGAGAGGGGATCGCAACATGTAGCCAATCAGTTCAATGCTGTTTTAAAGTGGGAGGAGCTAAAGCCGTTTCAGATGGGATGACCTGGGGGGGATCAGATAAAGAAGGATTATTTTGAACTGTGAATCATTCAAAGCTGCTGTAAGAACGAAAACATTGCTTTCACACTAACTGCTGAGCTGTCTTTAAATGTACCTCACATATTACTAATGTTAAAGATTACATTGTTTGTTACTAACTGGTGACTTTCTGCAGAAACGTGCGTTTATGTGAATCTGCACATTAAAGTCCATCAAACTGATCGAATTATTTGGGAGTTTTTATTAGATTTTGTCTTGTATTTGTAACATTTTTCGATGAATCCAGGCTGCAGATGTTTTTACTGTGTTTGAGGAGGCGGGTTGTTCGGTGAATGCTTACAAAGCCGAACAGCCCGGCTGACCGGCATCGTTTCAGAATAACCCCTCTGACTCTGCGACTCGTCAGCTGACGGAGTCGTGGCTGCGGAGGACTGCAAGCTGAACGCTCTGGTAGCTAAAGGTGCAGGAAGACGGAAACTATTTAAAAAGAGTTTGAAAGAAGCTTCGCTGGAGGCCAAACCTGTCAGCCTGTTGTCTTCTGTCTCTGCCGAGTCAGCAGACTCAAACTACGAGCAGCGCTTGTTTTAACCCCCTCTGCGGCCCAGGCGAGCGGAGACAAAGAACAAATGTTCGGAGCGTTTGCGGGAAACACTAAGCTGCATGGGAAGGACTAAAATGTTACTGCGGCTCATCAACATTTTAGTCAGACTGGAGGAAAGGAAGCCTAAAACTGCAGCCAAAATGAAGACTGATGCAAAGCCGACGTTTGTAAACAGAGTCTCACCTCTCCCTTTCTCCTCTGGGCGGTCAGGGAGGAAACGGACATACAGGGAATGGTCAAAACACAACGCCATCAAAAACACTCAGTGCTCAGCATCAACAGTCCAGCTCCAGCAGGGCGGGACCGACACGAATACGGAGCAAACCCAGCAGCTCGCACGAAGCACGGCTCCACTTTATTGGAGCGTGACGTTGCTCTTCATCGCGGCGAATCCGAAACCCGAGAGCCGAACTGACGACAAGTCCGGGATTCTGCTCACCTGGCTTCACTTATCCCAGTGGGCTCAAAGGTCACATGACAGCCAGTCGGCATCTGACCAATCGGAAGCAGGGACGGGTAAGAGTTTCAGCACTACAGCGCCATCATTCATTCTCCTAACAATGAAGGAACGCCGACAGCAGGTCGGCCTGTTTAGGATCCTTTTACTATGTTAAAGGTTACAGAGCGACATCGTGTTTACAAAGCACAAATAGTGACGCCGTATCGGCACCACACCCCCGTAAAAATACTAATGCCAGTGCCAAGAAATGATTCCTCGCATTTAAACTGCTATAAATAACTTGTTGGTCTATGAAACAATGTATCTCTCATAAGTCTCAAACAACCTGTCACAAGGCAGTGACGTTTACGTATCCTTTATTTATCCAGGTGAAAAGTCTCGTTGACATTTAAAATGTCTTCTTTCAGAGCGATCTGGCCAAGAGGATAATGCACATAATGCAACAGAAATCACCAGAGTTCTGCAAACATATTTGAAGTGCACAAAAAGCTGGATTGTTAGAATGTGATTACAATAACAGAGTTATGTGTAATTTTAAAATGTTACATTGAACCTCTTTGTAAACCCTGTTTACCAACATAAAGATCTTACACATGAAAAACACACGGAAACGTTGCAAATCCCTGTTTGGCAAAGCACCGGACCGCCAAACAAAAAGAGGCGGAGCCACGAGGTGTGCGAGCTGCTCAGCTGCTTCTCTTTCAGCCCAGCACGTCGCCTCCTCTCTGGAGTCAAATCCTCATTTGAAGGTTTTTCACCAACGTTTAATTAAACTGTCCAGATTTACAGAAACGTGACGCTGAGCCGTTTGAGGACACGCGAGAGCTGGAGGTGACGAGACTGCCTGTTCCTCGCCTGTAACCTCAGCTGACGGGCAAAGATGGAGTCACGCTTACACGTTTCTACAGCGAGCTCCGAGTGCAAAGAGTAAAAACAGTTGATATGAAAATGAGGCTTCGTGTCGAGCTCGACGGGCGCACGCAGCCGTGACTGTAGGAACACGCACGTCGTGAACAGTAACCTTCACACAAAGACGCTGATCTGAGCGAAACGTGTTAAGACTGCACATCTGGACTCTGTTTGTTACACTGCTGCACACTCGCATAAAAAGTGATTAAATCATTAAAAGCATGAAATTTATGAGTCCAAAAACGATCCTCACCTCAAACTGCAACGCCAGTTTCTCTGTTTTGGAAAAGTGGGCGGAGCAATCAGATATTAAACTTGCATTTTAATGGAGAGCGGTGAGCCGTGCACGATTCTGCACGCCGCGCACGGCAGCGACCACGCGCCCGTTCACCTCTGACGCTTAAACCTGAACTCTGGTTTTAAACGATTTTTCCTCATTATGGGAATAACACAAAGCTGGAAGTGTGTTCCCAGGATTTTGACCATGCCCTGTAACATCCTAAAATGTTTCTGGGAGTTCCAACGTTCCCTTCACCTCTCGATCTGTGACTCCAGCTCGTGTCCGAGTGTCTCAGAGAGCTAAAATTATTCATGTGACAAAGCGGCTGAGCTGCGCAGGAAGAGTGCGGTGTTAGTGCGGCAGCAGTGCAGCATGCGCGAGGCAAACAGCCTTTTAACGTGACGTCACGACATCAGCGCTTATTGGTCAGTAAGAGGAGGAGGAAGATCAGGGCGAGAGTGAACTGATGTGGTTTCTCTGCACCTCTGCTGCCCGACACCGAGGCTCACCTCTCCTTCTCGCTTCTGGATGTCGTCGGCTTTGTCTCCGGCGTACGCCGACTGCAGGCGAACGGCGTCCTCCTGAAGCTGCCGCACCTGCGAGGGAAGCAGCACGGAAACGTTTCAGCATACGGAACAGCTTAAAAACACACGAGGGAGGAAAAACTGAACATGAAGCTACAGAATCAGAGTCACGACAGTCTCCATCAGCATGCTCTAAATAACGTCACTGCCTTCATTTCTCATTGGACAATATCAGTTTATGAGTTTCTGATCGTTCAGCGAGAGGCAGACTGAAGATAATCAGGACGACCTCGTTTAACGGGACGAGAGCTCGGACAGGCTCGGCGGGAGACGAGAAATATTCACCTGCGTTCCCAGCGCCTGAATGTCGTGTTCGAAGGTGGTGTGCATCCTCTGCAGGGTCTCCACCGTGTTCTGGTCTCGGCCCAGCTCCTCCGGCAGCTTCTTGTGTTTGTCCAGGATGCGGTTGAGGATCTCCTTGGCGTCGTGGTAGAATTTGTGGAGCTCGTAGGAGGCGGCGAGGATCTGCGTCCGTGTGTCGATGAGCTCCAGCAGGTCGGCCCAGGCCTCGTTCAGGCCGTCCTTCCACTCCGCGATGGTGGCGGCGTCGCCGTGGCCGGTGTTGATCAGCTCGTCCGCCAGCTTGTTGACGCCATCCACGCGCTCCTGGCCGATGTTGCCCGTGTCGCGGGCGAATTCTCTGAAACGCTCCTGCAGCATCTGCAAGAGGAGAGGAAATAGAAATGGGCATGCTCACAAACGACGTGCTGCCTTAAAGTCTTTGTGACGTCCTGTTTTCACTCGTTTTTATATGGACACGTCGGGTTTTTATGCTTCCATAAGAACCTCAGAGGCGCCTGCACGGCGCGAGGAGGCGGCTGATCGAGTAACTCACGGTGACGTGCTCGTAGTCCTGTCCCAGCTCGTGCGATCCGGCCACCACCTCCCTCTCGGCGATCCACTGCTCGAGGTCGTCCACCTCCCGGTTGAGCTGGAAGAGGCGGAAACGCTCGTCCAGCTTCCCGCGGCGCTCCTCGGACAGATCCTTCAGGCCGGCGTACAGCTTGTCCACCTGAGACTGACGCATGCCGATGCGCTCGCTGCAGGACAGATTTTAAATCCTCATTATTCGCCAAGTTCATTCCTCTCTGTGACAAAGCAGGAAAACGACCTCACCTGTCGGGGTGCCCGGCAGCCACCAGGCCCCGGCTGGTGCTGGACAGCTGGTGGACGGTGTCGGCGTAGTCCTCCACCGCCTGCTCCAGGATCTGATGCTTCTTCAGCATGGCCACCGAACTCTGCTCGTCCTATAGACGCACACAGGCTGATTTTAGCAAAAGCAAAAGCTCAGATTTCTCTGGACTTTCCAACATGATTCAAAAAGAAACTAAATTAAAGAATCAGAAACAAGAAGTGAGAAAGGAGAGGAGATGCTGAGGAACAGAAAAGTGAAGGCAGTGGAAGGACAGCTGAGAAGAGTCGGGACTGTTAAACAGCTCTGACAGTTTCCCCTCACCTGCAGAGTTCACCTGAGACTGACGCCACAGAAAAACCAAAGTGAAAACATCACCTGCCTCCAGAGTTTTTAGAGTGAGCTGAGCAGCAGAAACAGTCTGATACCAACACAAAAGCAAAGAGAGGAAACAGGAGGTGCCCGAAAACCAAGAAAGAGGAAGTTTTTAGGCATGAGGACAGAAACACGGACCGACCGACTCTCTGTAACATCGTCTTTATTTAAATCGTGCAGGATGTTTCCTCAAGATGGTTCAAAGAGTCGAGGAGTGTTTGAGAAAAGCATGAAGCTGTTTAAAGATATTTTACAGCAAAGTTAAAAGGTTAAAAGCTGCAGTTCCTCCAACGTCCACTAGAGGCTCCAGCAGTGAGTCTGTCCCCGTAGACTCCCAAACATGTTCACAGCCTGACACACACACTGTTCTCTGTGGGTCATTTCCCCCCTTCATAAAAACTAGATTCAACTTTTGTCACAGATTAAAGATTAAAAGGAAGTAAAAGACAGGAAGTAGAATAAGTGTCTCTATATGCAGAGGACAGGTTTTCTGTACTGGAGGAGACACGTTAACAGTTTCTCTGGGGTTCATTTCAGGAGTCAGAGACAAATATAACAACTGCTTCATAACTCACCGGGTTAAGTTATATTTAGGCTTAAAACTTGCATTATTAGGGGCGTGGCCTCTTTGACTGACAGTTGGCTGTAGCCACTAGCTGTCTGCTAGTCCTGGTCTGGACCGTGTTAGCACAATAACCCCACAGCAGCCATATTATTGGTCGGATAAAGATGCTAAAAGTGCTCCAACAGAAGAAAACGGAGCGTCTGAGAAGTCGGAGCTCCAGTTTTGATGCACAGTGGAATTCTGATCAGCAGGTGAGATGCTCCCACAGTTTGATCACCAAACTTAACTCAGTAATCTGGCCTTCAAAACATCTAACAGTTGAAACAGAACAGACACCCACAGAGACATACAAGGAAAGCCTCAACAAACATACAGCCAATGAGATTAAGTGACTGTAAGATTTTCATTAACGTCTTTTTTCCTGCTCAGAGATATCCAACGCTGCTCTCTAAAGCCAAGAGGACCGGGTCAAACACACTGTGCCTGAATGCAACACAGGGCTGCTGCAGGGCAGTCAGAGAGAACTGCAGGAAAAGAATCGGGGAAAATGTTGTCCTTAGAGATGCTTTTATTCTGAAAATCTGAACACATCCACCTGACTCTGTTTGGTAAGAGGATGTACTGAGGTGCCAGTGCACTAAAACCTGACTCAGGTTTCCATCACACAGCCGGATCTCATGTGTCAGAGCTCTGCTAGTTTGAAAGCGTCCGTCTTCTCCACACCCCCCCACGGCTCCTCCCCTCACCTTGGCCTTCTCCTCTGACATCATGTACAGCTCCTGCTCGCTCATCCAGGCCTCGGCCTCGGCGGCGTCAAAGTAGTACTGCTGCGCCTCGTGGGCCTCGCTGAGGCGGGTGTGGCGCTTCTCCGTCTCCTTCTTGATTTGCTCCCACAGCGACTGCAGGTCGGCGAGCCGCTGGCGGATCAGCTCGGTCGTCGGGCTGTCCTCGCGCAGGACGTGTTGGCTGCGCTCGAAGATGTCGTCATAGCGAGGCTGGTGGCCCTGGATCTCCTTCTGCAAGGTCTGTGAAGGTCAAAGGTCACAGAGAGGATTATATGAGGCTTTACTGCTTTTATATTGAAATATTGTAAAAATCCCAAATAGGGATGGGTACCGGTGTCCGGTGCCATCATAAACGGTAGTAACCAGACCGAAAAGCAGCGCACATTTCGGTGCTTTTTTTTCCTGAGCTGTGATACACTTCTAGCCAATCGTTTTACGTTTCCGAGGATAGTAGGCGGGGCCAGGTACGTACGTTCTGTTAGAGCAGAGCTACAGATTAAAAATGTCCAAGGCAAAGCGGTCAAAAGTCTGGCTGTACTTCACAGCAAAATATGCAAACTCAGCAGCAACAAGTGCTTTAAGCTGATACTGTGATACTGTCAAAGGAGGTAACTCCTCGAATCTGATGAAACACCTGGAGACGCATAGCGTTTTTTTAAAAGCCGAGAAATGCGCTGTATTTGACGGCAGCAGCAGCCGTTCTTCTCTGCGTGAGTAGCTTAATGTTGTTCGTGTGTAATTTACGTTGAGTAGGTTAACCACGTTATTACATTAATGCATGTAAGGTGAACTAGCAAACATCATCATAGCTACATGCGGCTGTCTTCTTGTTTGATGGCAGATGCTCCCTTCACCCTGGCTAAAAAGGCTAAAATGACCAAAGAAAAAGTGGAAAACAGTTAAACATGAGAGGTTTAGGACAAAGTTTGTGTTTTTTCCATTGATTAAGCACTGCTTCCAGCCAAGAGTGATACCATATATGCCCTATAGCTGCAGAAAAGGCTAACATTGTTATCTTTTTACAAAAAACAGCTGAACATGAGAGGTTTTTGGACCAATTTTGTGTTCTCCATTCTTTAAGCACCGGTTTGAGCACCGTTTAAGCACCGGCACCGTTTCAAAAGTACCGATTTGGCACCGGTATCAGATAAAACCTAAACGATACCCATCCCTAATCCCAAACAGGAAGTGCTTAGAAATAAAAACCATCAGCGTGAAAAACGTGCAGTTTGCAGGTAAAGGTGAGGCGTACCTGGTTCTTCTTGATCAGGAGCTGGACCGTCTGCAGGTTGTGTCCATGGTCGGTTGAAGTGGCCAGAGGCATCCTCTCCTCCACCCACAGCTACACACACACACACACACACACACACACACACACACACACACACACATGTCACCTGTTATTCCCACATCAGTGTTATCAGTGTGACTGCAGCAGCTGTTGCAACTTCCTCTCTGACGCTTTTACTTCTGGTTCCTTCTCAGAAACGACTTCTGTCAAAAGTCGTTTCTGAGAAACGTGGAGACGACGTTTGTGTTCATGTTATTAAAACATGTGTGTCATCGTTAAAGGACCAAAATCACATTAAAAATTACATAAATTATTTATGTACTTTTTTGTGTTGTTGTAGTATTTAAAGGATATTTTCTTTAATTTTCCATTTCATGCATTATGACTTTTTTTGCTGAAGTTTTTCTTTGATTCATTTTCATTCATCTCCAAATTCGTTTACTTTTAATGTTTGACACAATATAATACAAATTAATCCATTAATTTTGTATTTTACTAACTTTTTGTTGGGCCCAGATGATTTTCACCTTCAGAGGTCGTTACATTAAAAACTTACGATCTCGTCCTCCACGTCTCGGTTGAACTGGTGGATCTCCCGGGAGGCCATGAGGTGGTCTCTCCTCTTCTTCAGTGGTTCCTGGAGCGTCTGGAACTTCCTCTCCACGGTGACTCTCTGTCCATCCACCTCCTCGGAGCCTTTCCCTTCCTGGCTGAGGGCCTGTGACTGTTTCTGCAGCTCCTCCACCTCCTTCTGACGTACATCCACCTGGCTCTCCAGGATCTGCAGGAGGACAGTTTACAGGTGAGACGGGGAGAAGACGCCGCTGCAGCCACAGACACGAGCGCAACCCCCCCCCCAGAAAATATGTGAATGACGTCTAAGACAAACAGTTTGTTTCAACAGAGCTGAAAGTTTTTCTGATATTCGGTTCAATCGTCGGCACGATGTTGCTTTATTTGCATCTTTTTGCTTTAACGAGGAAAATGAAATAATTTAATAAAATACCTTCAGAAAATATTCTGATGAGGAGCAAATGCAAAGCGAGAAATATCCACCGAAAAATCAAAATATTAAAAAATGCAACAAAGACCTAAAAACTAAATAAAATCAACATTTTAAAAATAAAATACTATATAAGCAGCAAAAAGAAACCATAAACAAAAATAAATAAAATAAATAAGAGAAGCTCAAAACTCAGTTAATGAGTAAAAATGCAAAACAGTCAAAAATAGAGAAATAAATCAAATCATAAAGTTTGCATTAAAAATAGAATTCATGTATAAAAAGACAATATTAAATATAAATACTTTAAATTAAAAACAGTGTTGCTCACTGAAGAACCAAACAGTGTTAAAAAATTATAAATTTAAAGAATATAATTTTAAAAACTGGTTCTGAGGCCTCGTCTTATTTTCCTTCAGTATTGTCAAAAATGTAAAATAAAAAATCTCCTGACGTCCGAGAAGCGACTGACAAACACAACGAACGTCTGCAGCAGAAACAGGACAGCCTGAACTAAAATTAGAGCAGCGAGGAAGACGAGGAGGAGGAGGAGGTTTGTTTTCCTCTCTCTCTGTTTGACAGATCAAACACTAATGATCTCCCTCCAACACCACACACACGCTCCTGTTTTACCATCTCTGTGAGGACCTCCCTGTTACTCTTACATTAATAAAACCATCGTCGGCACCATCGAGGACCTCCACCTTTAAAACCATCATCAGTGGAAAAACGGCAAGGTCCTCACAAACACGGCTGTCCGCGCTCTCAGCGTGGGCTCGACACTCCAGTGAACGATTACGTAAGAGGAGCGAGTGTGAGGCTGAATTATGTAAAAGCTGCTTAGAAAGCATGGCGATGGAGGACTCGCAGTAACGACGAGCTTCGGCTCAATCAATCAATAATTATCTGATTATGAAAAAAGCTGTTTCTGTGCAGAATAACACGAGTCAGGGGCGTGCCTAAAGAAGGGGGGGGCTGGGGCCCAACCCGCCCTGCTGTTGAAATCAAAGGTCCAGGTTTCTCCTCCTTCATGCATCACTGCCAATACCAGTTTACAGGGAAACCCTCCGACAGCTGATAGAGTCAATAACAAAGTGTTTTTAGCCAACATCGTGCAGATATACAGTTTATAGTTCACACTGAAAGGAAACCTCGTCCTCACCTGCTGCTTCTTGAGCAGGATGTTGACCGAGGTGAGGTCTTTGCCGTAGTCGTCCGACTGCAGCTGCGCCTCCAGCCCGCCCAGCCACTTGTCGAGGTCGGCGCAGCTCTGCGTGAACAGCTCGGCCTTGTTGGCGTCGAACAGACACTTGGCTTTGGTCTGCGTGGTCGACTCCAGCTCGTCCCACATCGTCTGCAGGGACGCCAGCTTCTCCTTCACCATGGCCTCCGTGTCTGGTTTCTCTGCCATCAGCGTCTGCCCGTCCTGCGGCACAGGAGGTTTCAACCAATCGTCAGAGCAGAAAACAAGCGGTTGGTCTGGACTGGACAACGCTCCTGAGTTCAGGGATGACAGCTTAGAAACACGGCAGCTTTAAAACAGGCGATGTCACAGGGACTCTTTTACATATTTGTGCTGATATACGAGGATGTGTGACGTTTATGCTGCCAACTGAAAATGATGCTTTTGCTCTCAGTGATGTCACCCAGCACCGACAGGCTGCTCTCGTACTCTAACAGCTGCTGGGCTCATCTGTGCTGCGTACTTCAGTCCTCCGATTCCCTCCTCGGTCTGACTCCGCCTCCTCCCTGCTCACCTTGTTGATCTTGTCCAGCCACTCCTTGTTGGACTGCAGTTCAGCCATGAAGGCCTGGTGCTTCAGCCACTTGCTGTGGAGGTTCCTGGCCTCGTCATACGACATGTCCTGAGCCGTCAGCATCTTCTCGTTGATCCACAGGGACAGCTGAGGACACACAGCCGGCAAACGAGCTCAGACACCAGCAGCAGCTGAAGCAGAGGCTAAGCCCTCCGCACTCTGGATGTTTCGTGTGTTTTGAATGGCGGCGCTTTACCTCCTGGCAGTCCTGCAGGAACTTCTGCAGGTCTCTGTTGTCCTTCAGCCTCGTCAGCAGGTCGCTGGCAGCCGCTCGGTTCTTCTTGTGTCTGCAGAACAAAAGTTATTTTGTTTCGTTTTTCTGCAAGAAGGTTAAAGTTTGTAAAGCTCACGTTTCCCTTTAACATCGTCACATGTATCGTAAACAGGAAATCATCAAATGATCCTCTCTCCCTTCCCGGATCGATTTCTCACACACTGACAGACTCTTGGTCACCTCTGGTCGATGGAGTCCACCTTCTCCTGGATGCGCTCGGCGTTGATGTTGTCGTCAGCGACCAGGCGGCGGCCGGTGTCGACCACGGCGCCGATCTTCTCCTCGTTGGCGTCCATGGTGGTCATGAAGTCCTCCTGCTTCTTGATAGCAGCCTCGGCGCCCTCCAGGGTGGTGGGCATCTCTGTATGAGCCAGGACGTACTCCTGGTGGAGGAACGCAGAGGAGTCGTTAAAAACTAGCATCTGGATGATGTCATAGAGAGGGGTGGGGCTTTTTCAAGCCTGCTCGAGGGGCAGCCAATCAAAACAAAGTCATCTTAAAGGGGTTGTTTCAGAATGAAATGTAAGAACAATCTCAAAACCATCGAACTTCTACGTTAAAGTGAAGGAAGCAGGCTGAGGTTGTTACACTGAGATGATCTCCGCCTGAGCCACAGCCACCAGGCTCCAGCTTAAACTTTAATTCGTCTGATGTAATCCTCCCATCTCCGCTAACTAATGAGCAGCCTGGCTAAGCACAGCCTTCATCATCATCATCATCATCAGGATTTCCACCATTTTGCCAGAGGAGGAGAAGACCGAACACAGAGACATTACCATTTGTTCTGGAGTTTTTATTAATTAATGTTCTGTGTAACTGGTAAAAGAAACGTAACATGTTCGCTTGAAAACGTGTGAGTGAGCTGAAGCGGACAGAAATGAGTTGCTGTAGATCACACGCTGAGGGTAAACACGTGGCTGTAATGGAGGCTTTTCACCAGCAGGTGGCAGCGTGTGACCTGAGAAAACAGCCGCACGACCAGAAACATTTCTAATCTGAAGTGTTCGAAATCACAGCTGATGATTCTTTGAATCCTGGACTGTGACGCAGGCCGAGGCCTCTGATCGCACAGCGAGCGCCATGCTCACGCTGCTCACCTATCACAGGGCTGGCTGAACTTCTGAACTACCTCACGTCCCGTCACTCTCGTCTCTCAGCTGAGCAGCTACTTGACCTTTGACATCCTCTGCGGGACGTTTGAGCTCTCTGACTGTGTGAAGCTCAGAGACTGAGGCGTCTTTATTTGATACCTCTGACTCACCGTTTCCAGCTAAAGGTTTTTATTTGGGTAAAAGTTATGCAAAGAAAGAAAGAAGCTGGATTCTGTCCCAGCATGCACTTGGGGTACAGAGGGAGAGATCTGGGCAAAAATCATGTGACGGTTGTCGCAGATCGGAGACTGTGAGCATCATTAATGCGACGGCGGTTCACTCTGTGCTCACATCACATGACCCTCTGAACCATTTCCTGTAGTCTGGTATCCATGGTAACTGAGGTTTCAGATTCTACACCGTGGAGCACAGGTGAGATGGAACGGCGAGCTCACCTGGTTGTTGAGGAAGGCCTCGGCCTGCTTGGTGTCCCGGAGGAACAGCTGGTAAGCGTGAGACTGGGACAGCAGGTTCTGCCGGTTCTCCCACATCTTGTGCAGCTCGTTCCAGCCGGTGTCCAGCGCCTGCAGCCGCTGTCGCAGGAACATGTACTGCGCGTCCGTCTGGCCCTGCGTCACCATCTCACCCATGTCCCTCATCTTCTGGTAGTCCTCCTCATAGTTGCGTATCTCGTTCTTGATGCCCTCGTGCTGGGCCAGCAGCTTCTCGGCCTCGGCCAGCGTGTTGGGCATGTCCTCAGAGGCGATGACCGTCTGCGTCCGCGACAGCCACGACTGGAAGTCGTCAAGGTCGCGCAGGAACTGCTGCAGCTTGCTGGCTTCGCCCAGAGACTCCTCCCGGTTCTTCAGGGTGTCCTGAAAACAGCCAGGAGATGATTAGCGGCACCAAATTCTCCGTTTGGTAGTTATATACAGACACGGGGAGAAAAGCCTACTTTCATCTCGTCCCAGACGCCGGTGATCTCAGCCAGACGCCCTTTGATGGCCTCGGACTGTTCCGGGTGTTCGGAGCCCAAACGCTCCGCCTCCTTTCCCAGGTCGCTCAGCTTGTCCTGTATGGCCACGAGGTCGCGCTCCATCCCCGTCAGCTTCCTCTGCAGAGCCATGACGCCGGCCAGGTCGTTCCCCAGCTCCTGGGTCGACTCGATCACCTGCACACAGACGGGGGGCAAAAAGATCGATCAGGCACCACAGAGTGGTTCGTGTAAAAATCACGCCTCTCGTCGTTCGCCGGTTTTGGTAATTTGGCTCTGTTGGTACCTTGGTCTTCTCTTTGATCCAGGACTTGGTCTCGTTGCACTCCAGGTGGTAGTTCTGGACTCCCAGAGCCGAGTTCAGGCTTTCCTTCTTCTGATCCACCAGATCTCTGAACTGACTCCACCTGGACACAGAAACACCGTCAACTCTGATTCGATTTACCTGCTCAGGAACGGTTTGATGCCGGTTAATCAGATCAACCCTGGAGCTCACTTATTATAAATGACATCAAAGTAAAATTGAAACTCATTTTATTTACATTCTCAGTTTTAATAACAGCTTAACTCTGGTTTAGCCCCAACATTTGTTTTACGTTTAATGTTGAATATAAACCAACATTAAATTAAAGCTTTCTTTATTCTACGATTACAAATGTAAACCAAAAATTACGAGATATTCTGTTGCTTCCAGCTTTAGATCCAACCAGCACTGATCTTTAGTGTAGTTTTAAAAATCTGCTTCAGTTACTCAGACTTCATTAATCTCACATATAAGTATGACTCTATCCAAATCTGTTCCCTCTGGAGGACGCTGTAAAAGCTTCAAAGGAGTCTGAAACAAGTCAGGGAAGCTTATTTCAGACTGATGACAGGGATACTGAGGTGAGCTGCTGAACCTTCTTGTCAGTTAGCGCTGCTGTTTTTGTTGCTGTTAGCTTCTGTTAGCTGCTGCTAGCCGCTGTTAGCCAGCATTGGTAAACCTTTCTCTGAAGTGAAGCTAACATTGTTGGACTCCTAGACTTTAACTGATTAAGTGTTCATATGATGTGAGAATGTAGCCAAACTATTTATCAGAGGAAAAGTGTCATTTTTAGGACACTCGAGGCTAACATTAGCTCACAGATGCTAGCTTATAACCAGCTGATGTTTAGCCAGCCCTCTATGAGGGCAGGGTCACATGATTAATTGTGTCCATATCGGCGGTACTGCATAAGTAGCCGGTCTGTAACCACACACATAAACTGATTAGACATCTCCGTCTCTGTATTCAATATGGCGGAGCAACATGTATTTTTAATGCTGAGAGACATAATTACACCTAATCAATGAATATTTATGAGTAAAACATTCTTTCCTATTAAATAACCTAAAATAATTACCAGTATACAGTATCTTTAAAGTGTCTTTATTGACATGAACAGACTTTAATAACCGCGGGGTTGTGTTCAGTTTTTCTGTTAGCTTAGCTCAGTTTATCAGGAAGAAACAGGTTTGAAGCCGACCAGGATCCAGGAGTGTCTGGAAGTTTTTCCACTGAGACGGAGCAAAGCTGGTGTTGCTTTATAAATATTTCATATCAAAGTGAAATAAGAAAAGTTTAGAGAAATGCTTTCATGTTTTCAGCCAAACATCACAAACGTATCCAGATGCAGACCTGCTGGATACACGGACCGCTCTGGTTCAATCAAAGCTCTGATTGATTATTTGTCATTTAAAACAGGTAAAAATACATTTTTTAACCTCAGTCCAGCTTCACTTCCTGACTCGTCTCTGATCAGCTGCTAAATAAAGTTTTCACTGTGACTAAAAGTTTCTCAGCTGACCGACGTGCTCGCGTTCCTCTCCGCCATCTTCTTCAGTCTCAGATCGGTTTCTTTGTCGTTTTTAATCTCGCTTCCTTCACAAGCCTAATCGCCGTGCTGTCATCAGATTCCTGATAATCCCAGTTTGATTACCTGGTGTTGAGTTTGTCCTGCTGGGCTTTGATCTCCTTCTCGCTGGGATGTCCACTGTGGATCAGCTGCCTGGCAACCTGGTTTACCACGGCAACCCGGGACGCCTGGCTGTTCATCTCCGGCTCCAAACTCTCGAACCTGAACAGAGACGGTTAGTCGGACGTCACGAGGATCATCAGCATGAATATTTCAAAAAGATGCAAACCCTGTGAATCCATATTGCAAACAACAAACAGCTGCAGGACAGTTTTCTTTGTCCTAACGGCCGATCAGGAGAACCAGGATGAGAGGTCACAGGTGTGAGCAGGCGGGCTGCTTTAACTCTCCCAACAACGTATCAAAGTCGGATTTTACACCAAAGGTTTGAGCGGCTGAATCTGGCCATGAAAAGCTTAGAAACAGTCAAACAACAACAGTTAATGCCAAAGAAAAGAGTTTAATCCTGAGGTGGACCTGTTCTCATTTACAGCTCCGTGTTTTTATTCCTGCTGCAGAGATCAAATTAAACCTGAGCTCGTAAAACTCCAGTTTTAATCAGACTCCGGTTCAAAAGTCTTTTTTCATGGGGGCGTGCGATGGGTTTGACTGCTTTTATAACACAGGTGTGTCTGTCGCTGTAATTCAACCTGCTGACTAATGGTGACCGGTCCAGGGTGTGTGCCACCTCGTGCCCGACCCCGAAGACCAATCGAACCTCCCCAAAACTCTCAGTGAGTTTAATGATGCAGGGAACCTGCTGGAGTCTGAGCCTGGTCCTCACAAGGGCAGTTAAACACACACACACACACACACACACACACTTAACCAGCATCTGGGATCGGATCCATGTGACGTTTTGTGGTCGAACAAAACAGAGACAAGCAGCTGAAAACCCGAGAAGAAGGCTGCTGTGAACGAACCATGTAACCACACACACACACACACACACACACTCTGAAGAACCTGTGTCTGGTGTAAATAACAGTTTACTGGTCTGTTCCCACAGCTTCCACTGCTGGAACATTATCTCTGGCCCTGCTGAGAGGAGAGGGCAGAATATTTGATGGAGCAGTAAAACACCCCGTAACTGAGCCGTTAAACGAGCGCGCTGACTGTGGGCGTAACCCGGACAGGGTGGGCACGGCGTGCGTTTGCATGGAAATCTGATATTTTCCGTTATTCTTCGACGATCCAATGGCGGGCCGGTTCTTACCGGTGCTGGACGACCTCCAGGTCCTCCAGTTTCTCGGGGATGTCCATGCTGTTGAGCCACTGCTCCTTCTCGTCAATCCACACCTCGCAGGCGTCGGCTTCGCTCATCATCTTGTAGAGCGCCAGAGCATCCTGCAGCGCCTGTTTCCGGAGCCGCGTCAGCTCGGCCACCTCCTTGTAGCGCTCCTCGATGCCCGCCAGCCGGCTCTGAACCTGCGAGCACACAAACCGTCAGCGAGGTGCGTTCTGGGATTTTGAAGCTTTACCTGGTTCGAAGCTTTGCTGCGTCCGTCACCTCCTCGGAGTTGGCCTTCTCGGGCGGCAGCGTCCGCGACTGCTCGTGCAGAGCGTCAATGACGGGCCGGTAGCTGCCGATCTCCTCGGCCACGTCCTTGTGCTTCTTCACCAGAGCCTGAGTGGAGAACTCGTCGTGGCCGACGTCGACGCTGGAGACGATCCGCAGCACGTCCAGCATCCACGTGTCGATGTCGTCCGCATCAGCCTGCAGACGGAAAAACAAACAGCACGTTTACCTCCCTGTGCCAGGCGAGTTCAGTCGCTGGTTTCTGACACTGGGAGAATGTTTTCACCTGGAACTGGTGCTGGTTGCAGGCCTCCTGCAGGCGGGCCTTACGGACAGCGGAGAGATGCTCCAGAGCCGCCCACTGTTCCTGCGGGAGGTTGGAGGGAAGGCGTTAGGAACAGGCGGGGATTCAATCGTGTCGTGTGTGACCGCGGCACAGGTGCGTCGTACCTGGATGTCCTTGATTCGCTCTTTTATCTTGTCGGCTCCAAAGTGGTTGTCGGCCACCAGCTCCTCGCCCTGTTTGATGGTCTGCTGCAGGTGGGCGGCGCGGCCGGTCATCTCGTCTTCAAAGGCTTTGTGCTGGCTCAGCAGTCGCAGCGAGCCCGTGAGGTCCTTCCCATAATCCTCGGAGGAGAGGATCTGCTCCTTCTCCCTGATCCACCCCTCCTACAGACCCCACACACACCCACGCTTCAGTCACACCTCCTCAGAGCAGGAGCTCAAACCACCGATTTACTACAAATAAAATAGCAACAACAACTGATCACCTCTTCAGCCATTTCCCAGAAGAACTTCCACAGGCGGCGGGACTCCTCAAGGCGCGCTCGCCGCTCAGCCGCCAGCTGGTTCAGCTCCTGGTAGCAGAACTCGAGGTGAGCGACTCGGTCCTTGATGATCTGAGGGTCACACGGCTTGTAATCTGAGGAGGAGGAGCAGGAGGTGAGATGGAGGTGTTACTGGAGAACAAACAGCTGGAGCTAAGCGGGTAAAGTCTGCGTGTCGCACCCTCGGTGTCGCTGGCAAACTTCTGAGCGTTGCGGTTGACGTTTCGGACTCGGTCGGCCTGGATGCTGATGTCCGCCTCCACCAGGGCGTGCTTCTGCAGCAGGTCCTCCACGCCCAGCAGGTGCTTCCCGTAATCCTGAGACAGCAGCAGCATCTGGAGGTGGAGAGCACAGGGGCGGAGGTTAAACCAGCAGCAGAGCACAAACACGTGTCCTCAGAGGACGAGTAAAGAAATAAGAACGACCAATCAGGAAGACAAAGCCACTGATAAAAGATGGCGGCCGTCCCTCCGTACCTTCATCTCGTCCATCCAGTCCATGATGTAGAGCATCTCCTGGAAGACTCTCTGCAGGCCCAGGTTCATCTCCAGCCGCTGCCTGCGGGCCTTCAGCAGCTCCAGCAGATACTCCCACAGCCGGATCACGTTGTCCTTCCTAGCTGTGATGCGTTTGATGTCATGGTAACTCTCCGCCTCCAGCTCCTTTGCCACGGCAACCACCGCCTACACCGGTGATAAGGAGGAGATGATAAGGAGGAGAATGACTTTCTAAGCTTTCACTCCGTCACCTGTGACCTCCGCCTAAACCAATCAATACGGGACGTCAGACGAGACGAGCAGGTGACGGACTCACCTGAACTCGCTCCTCGTACGCAGCGATGTCCGTTTCTATGGCTTCGTGTTTCTTAGTAGCAGCCTCCACGGCCTGAAGGTCGAATCCAAAGTTATCCTGAGGGACGACAAAGGAAAGGAAACGAGGAGAGGAGAGAGGAAATGAGGAAGACACAGAGGAAACAACATGAGGAGGGGACAGGGGAGGGAATAAGGATAAAGGAGAGGAAGGGAGTGGAAAAGAAAAAAGGAGATGAGGAAGGGAATGGGGACAAAGAGGAGAGAGGAAAGAAAATAATAAGGATATAGGAAACAAGAAGAAGATGAAGATAAGAAAGGATACACGGAAAGGGAAGGAAAAGAGGAAAGGAAACATGGAGGTGATGAGAGGACATAAAGATCAATTAAAATGATTCCTATAAAACGTTTCGATCAAAGGTGACCCGGGCGGAGCCGAGCGTACCTGTGAGACCAGCCTCTGGTTCTCGCTCAGCCACGTCTCCCTCATGGCAGCTTTGCGGTCGAAGCGTCGGGCGAGTTGCTCCAGTTTCTCCTGACGAATCAGCTCCGTCCTCAGAGCCAGCTCCCGTTCGTGCTCCGCCTTCTCCAGACGCTCCCACGCCTAAAACAAACGCACACAGGAGCAGGTCTTTACATCTGTCTGAACATCTGGATCCGAGCAGTTCTGAACCTTTACAGGTTTGGACTCAAAGCCAGGTCGACACATCCAGGCGTGACTCTAAACCGTCCAATCAGCTCGCTTCACCTCTCAGGGCAGATTAATGTAAAATAAACGTTTAAAGGCTCCATTCTTGAGCTCTGACACAGAGCTGGAGGCGGGGCGGCCGGGTACCTTGTTGATGTCGGAGATGAGTTTGCCCTCTCGGGGGGTGTAGACCTTCTGGTTGTTCGCCCTCATCTTGCTCTGGATGGTGAACAGAAGGACCTCCAGGTTTCCCTTCTCTGTGAACCTGAAACACAGCAGCACAAACTCAGCCGTCTGAACCCTGCAGAGGAGTCTCCGCCGCTGCTGTCGGCTCAGTGTAACGGGAGGAACGGCGAGTCTTTTTGCTTTGCTCTCAGATGTGCGACTCGTTCCAGGAAAACTATTAAACGTCAGGTTTGTTTCATATTGTTTCATCTCCTTTAAAGCAGCTGTGCACTGCTTCCTGTTTGTGTGTCGTGGTTACACACACACACACACACCTGAAGCACGTCTAACTGTCTGCGCTGCACTGATGGCTCCGCCCAATCTCTCCATCATCTCCAGGCCTGTCTTTAGTCTCCTCATCTCTGTAATTCTGTCTCGCTCCACCTTTGAGTGTCTATTCATCTTAATCTCCACCTGCCTGGATGTGCAGGTGGAGATTCCTCTACAAAGAGTTCGCTGCTGTGTGCACAACCATCCGGCACATTAAGCGCGCCGCTTGTCGTTGTTACCACTTCCTGTCTAAATTAATTAAAAACGCTTCTCGTCTGTTTCCATGGCGATGTCTCGCATTAAAAGCAGATACTGACTTTGGGGGCTTCTCCACGGTGCGGTAGGTGTTGAAGGCCTGCAGCTGCTGCTGGACTCCCACCAGAGAGTTGGCAAACTTCCTGTTGTTGAGGATGATGATGGTCTGTTCGATCCACTCCAGCAGGTCAGACGCCAGAGACTCGTACTTCTCGATCATCTTCTCCGTCTCGATGGCGTTGTCCAGAACCTGAAGGGAAAAAACCAACGTGAGCTTAACGTCTGGTATATTTCAGGAAAAAGTGTTTAACGAGACGTTTTGTTTCTTTGTTCTTTAAAGTCGTCGTCACCTTCCCAATTCTCTTGCCCTCCACCTTCAGCGCCTTCATCTTGGAGAAGTAGTGGTAGTAGGTGACCACGTAGGTGATGATGGACTTCTCATCAGGGTGGTCCACACTGATGTCTGCACACGAGCATGAAGAGCGCAGATTTAACATGTCGTGTGTGTGTGTGTGTGTGTGTGTGTGTGTGTGTGCGTGCGCGCGCCGTGGCTTACCCTCGGGGTCCAGCAGCTTGGTGAGGCCCAGGTGCTGCTCGGCCAGGTTGAAGGCATTCTGCAGATTGTAGTGAGCGTTTGATTTCTTCAGCTTATCGAAGTCGATCAGGTCGGGTCTGCAGACCGGAAACAGAAGGAGAAAGGTCAAAAGGTGACGTGATTCCAGCTCTACTCGCAGACATCGTCACACGCTGATGGCACGCAGGCTAAAATGATCCCTGTCAGAGTTCAGCGCATTAGCTCGAGTTGTCTGGATGAATTAGGAAGCTCAGATTTTTTGCTGTCGCCATCTTGGTGTTGATAAACTGCAGGTGAGAAGCAACGCGTGAACCTGAGCAACTAAGGACAGAATGGGCTGTGAGGTCAGTTTATGATCATTGATATGCAAATCGTCATGATTTATGAGTACCATTCACAGAAGTGGGGAATGGCTGCAAACACAACATTGTAAGATGCTGTGCAGATGAAAAGTTTCAGCCTGTCTCAGCAATGCAAAGGTCCCAGCATCCAACATCACCCTGGAGGATAGGGAGGCACTCAGAAGTGGGTGATGGGTTGTCTGAAGCAGTCAGAACAGGACGCTGCGTCTGACCGGACCTCGGTACTGCTAACGAGACGCTGCCTTCCTTTTTCATCAGGATGTTTTCGTCTCATCTCTTTTTGTGACTAACGGAACTTTAGTCTTTATGTTTCCGCCTTCCCTCCATCAGGATTAGAGGTTTAAAGAAAAACAAGTTTGTCCACAAGTGAAAGTTTTGTAGAAGCCTGCGTACATCACACCTAATAAACTAAAGAAAGGAAGGTTTTAAATCTTAATGAGCTCTGAAGGACGCCGCGGTAAAAGCTCCCACGAGCTCCTGCTGTGGTGTTGGAGTGTTCGTCTTCGTAGAGAGTTCCTCTAAAAATCATTTTAAACTGTTTTTTAAAAATGCGATTAAGCAGAAGCCAGTGTTTCCATCAAACGTCAGATTTCTCCACTCGGAGAAGCGTGTGCCGGGTTTCTCTCGACCCTGCGCAGCACCTGCAGCAGGCTGAGCCCTACCTGTGTTTGTGGATGAGGGCGTTGAAGGCCATCCCGTCCCTCCAGCTGGTGGTGAAGTTGTGGATGTTGACATTAGGATATCTGCAAAGAAGAAATCATCATAAATCCATCTAACCATGTCAGAGTAATGACATCAACGTGCTGAAAGTGAGCTGCGACAGCCCCCCCTCGACCCGCCTCCCTGGACCCACAGCCAATCACAGTCCGCGCAGAGTCGTATAAGAAACTTTCAGGAGAGGAACCGAAGGACTCACCCTGCCGTCTTCATCTGACACCAGAGCAGCAGAGCGTCTTTGGCCGACTTCTTCTCCTTGTTGTCCTCCGTCTCCACGCTGATGTCCTGGATCTGAGGCGCACAGTTTAAAGAAGCAGTCAGCTTTAGGGTTAAACCGACTCCGAGGACTCTCACAGCTTTTTAAAGATGAGACAAAGTACGCAAAATGTGCTGAACAACATCTCTGCAAACCAGAAACGTCCTCATTTTCCAAAACGTCCCCCAATTTCCTGAAAACCTCAGTGTGTCCTTACAAAGACACACGAGCCTACAGACGTAACCATCTCACCTTCATTGATGGACGTCCATCAGTTTGAGTCCGACAGCTCGAATGATTCGAGCACAGCTGATGCGTATATGAAACCAACTGTGGTCCTGCTATCGGTCTGCACTCGCTCCTCCACCGCAGGATTTTAAACCGTCATTTTTTAATCCTCACAGCTTATAAAAGCTAAATCCTTTTCACCCAACTGTTCACTGCCCCAGTGACATCGACCGTCAGCATACAGTAAAACCACGTCACAGGAAGAGCCGGGGCTTCGGATTTCACCTGATTGTGTTTAACGAGTCTGAAGCTAACAAACAGCCGCCTGGTTTGTGACGGATGAAGTGAACATTTTACCACCAACTTCACTTCAACTCGTCAGTTTGCAGCAAAATATGCCGATTTTTAAACTCACTACTTCATAACCATATTAAGGGATTAGTTTCCAGTGTAGCAGTGCTTTCACTTCTATGTGAAATAAACTGTAATATTAAAGGTGTCAGATTTGCCATTTTGCATCTCGTGTCAATAACTGGTTCAACGTGTGTGCGAGTGAGAATATACTCGGTGTGTTATGGGATGCAAAATAGTCTTTGGATGAAATCCTACAGGATGCAAAACAGCATCGATGTGAAAGGTTCAACAGAGGAAGTGCTTCATTATTTTAGGGATGCAAAATGGCACATAAGACTTTTTCTGTCTCACAATTGAAAACTGAGAAGTTTTGAGGACACAAAATCACAGACGGACGTAAACGGTGTCGTTTGTCCCCCATGGAAAACACCAGCTTCTCTACTTCGGTCACAGTGGATATCTTTAGTGTTAGGGATGACTGTAATGACGTCTTTTGGGATGCAAAATGGCGCCCAAAAAAGAGACACACCACACTAGCAGGTGATGACCCAGTCTGGTGTTGGGATGCAAACTTGCTCAGCTGCCTGTTACCTGGAAGCGGAGGATGATGGTCCAGATCAGGCCTAAAGTGAGGCGATGGTTTCCGTCGACGATGTCGTGGGAGCCCATGTTCTCCAGGTGAACCCTCTGCTCCTTCAGGAACTGCAGAGCCTTGTCCACGTTTTCCAGGCAGTGGATCCTCATACGACCCTTCGTGGGTTTCGGCTGAAACGACAACAAAAACAGGAGTGAGGTTTTTTTTAAAGAACCCGCAGAAACCAGAAACCGTGAACCGCGTCAGGCCGCCGTGTGTGAACAGCTGCAGACACAGCTGAACGCTTTCAAACGGACATTTTCTGTTTTATCATCTATTTATTGCTTCACGCTGCAGCTGCGCTGGTGTCCTGAGTTTATATCCCTCCAATTGGAAACGTCACAGATTTACAGATCATGGCTTGAAACGTCCACGATCGCCAAGCGACAGACAGGAGATCTGAGGACATTACACACGCTGTACTCTGGAGCACTTTGGGCATTTCTGCCATATAAGTTTCTATATTTGCTTTAGTTTTGGTTGATGAGCAGCTTTTAAAAAGAGATGGCGGGGTCCGCCCACCAGGGGGCGCTGCAAGTGGGACCTGAGAAACTGGCGTTGGAGCACTTTAGTCACTTTTGCCGTTTGACTTCAGACTGTGGGCTCGAGCTGCTGATCAGAGAATCTTTGTTGATGATTTCGATTCATTTTCAAACTAAATCTGAGGCTTGAAGCTTTATGATCGTGATGATTTGGTGCTTTTTAAATCATATCTGACTCCAAATTTGAGGTTTTACGGATTTGATGCTCTAATTAAAGAATTGATATGGATCATCCTGGGCTCTTTCCTTTCTCTGTTTCTGGGCAGTTCACCCATGAAACTGTGCAGGTGAGGCGATTCCTGTCCCGGAGAGGAAACGGAGCCCAGCGTGCCCGCAGTCGTGGAACGCCCGTGAGCCTCGGTTTCCCAGCAGGCGGAGCAGAAGACGCCGAATGAGGAGGACTCGGCTGTGATTATGACCAAAGGATTTACAGGACGATTTAACGCTGCGATAACCCAGTTTACTGTCGAGCTTCAGCCCCGAATCATCAGCCAGATGTTTGAAAGTTCAGCTGTCGCACAACAAACGGACGCGACTCCACCCAAGCTGAATGTGACATCGAGTCAGAAACAGGAGTTCGCTGCTCTCAGGGTCAGGATGCTGTGACATCACGGAGAGTCTCCAGCTGACACAGGTGAGGCTGTGCACACCTGCCTGTGTTTCATGGACGTTGCTGAAAGCGAGCCTCTCGGACGGCTCTGACAAATTCAGGAAGGCGATGTTTAAATTTGGATGAAATCCCGAAATATAAACTAAACACAGGACAAATAGAAGTCGACGATAAAATAAATGTCAGAGCAGCCACGTTACATCCTGCAGCACACACACACACACACACACACACACAGCGGGACAGAGGCCAACAATAACACCGCAGACGTTTCTTTTTCCCACACGAACACAAACGGCTCAAAGTCGCTCCGTGATTCAGGACCTGGACTCGGACCAGAGGGATTTTTTGGACGATGCCGGCGGTCACCTCACGCTGACGCTCATCAGCACCTTCAGCCATGAAAACAAACCATTTCACCTCCCTCAGGAGCGGGTCCCACTCCGGAGCGGGAATTTCCACGCGGAGAAGGTTGGAGCGGCTTTCAGGCTGGAGCATCGCGCCGTGTCATGAAACGGGGGCGGCCTGTTTGTGTTGTGAGTGACTGCGGTGAGACTGATCGGAAACCTTTTCCCAAATAGGACCTGAGCCAAGCCTGAAAGGCCCCCTCAGAGTAACCCTGGAGTGAGGAGGACAGTGATGGATGTTTTTTATAACACAATACTGCAACGGGAGGCCTGAACAAGTCCAACAAAAACGCATCTTACTACCAAATGCTGCCCAGAAAACATCAGCGATCCTGCTGTGGGACTCTGACATGTTCCCTCATTATCATCCAGCTACAGGAAACAACACGCGGTGTGGATTAATCCGCCTCTGAAAATAGTCCCAACAAATTCCTTCCATTCAAGCGCTGCTGTTTCAGCCCTCTGAGTCATTTCTTAAACAAATGCTACCAATTTTAAACCATTTCTGACATTTTTCTCTGACCACAGGATTTCAGATTTCTCCAAATCCATCTTTCCCTTGAGCCCACGTCATGCTCGTCTACACATGTGCTCATCTACAGCGGCTCAGCACGATTTATAGTTCAAAATAATCCTTCTGTGTCTGACATGGGTTCATGCAGTTTATCAGCTAACTGAAACAAGCCGTTTTAGCTCCTCCCCCTTTAACGCTGCCTTTTCTGAGCCTCGTAATCTGACTGCCGGGACCAGCAGGTGGGTGGGGCTGTGCCCGATTGGACGTCCCAGCACGCGATGCAAAGCCAGATGTCGCTGGCCATGAGGGGTTGCAGACAAACAAGAATTATTTCAGGTTTACTGTGCACACACACACGCAGCTGAAACTGCACGTGTGGCTCAAACTTCCATGTTATCGCACATGTCAGAAACACGGAGCTTTGCTACTTTAGCCATGATAAGCTAACAGATGCTTAGAAAACCACACACGCTGTCGCTGAGCAAGCTAGCATCAGGAAACTGTGCACGCGTGTCTTTGCTGTGGGCCACGCTGAAGCTGGACTTCACTTTAACTGTAAGCACAGAGACTGAAGCCGTGCACAGCTCAGCCTGCTGCTGCACGGCCTCTGCAGCCGCTCGCTCGCAGATTCTTCTGCTGCTTCTGGAGGCGTTTGGCTGCATGTAAACCCTGAAGTTACTCAATGACTCCTTTCACAACTCAACCCCCCCCCCCTGCACAAATACCCCATCTACCACCGTTACCCCCCCCCATCCTCCACCCAGCCTGCTTCACACGTCACCATCTCTCCATTTCCAACATCCTCCTCACCGAACAGAAGGTGAAAACGGAGGAAAGTCGGATTCCTGGCTGCGTTTCCTCTCCGTGTGTGTTTGACAGGTTGAGAGAAAGCCGGATGACAGCAGAGCGAAAGAGGAGGTCAGAGATGAAGAGCTTCGACAGACAGAAGAAGAAAAAGAAGAGGGGGGGGATTTGGCTTGTAGCGTCGGAAGTCAGAGTCCGGGGGTCAAACTGGGAAAGTCTGAGTGATTTAACGTCATGCGAGCGTGAGGAGAATACAGCAGGAAGGCCGACAGACCGACTCGCTCTCCTCTCAGAATTCAAAATGTGGAAACTCGAGAGCATCAGAAACACCTTCGACTGTTTAACGTTCACCCGGATTTATGGATTTCTGGGATGATTCGACATAAATGCAGTTCAGCGTGCTCTGAGCAGACATCTGTGAAAAAGAAACAGGTTGTCTTAAAAGGGGGAGGAGCTAAAACTGGTGGTTCAGACAGATGATATAGTGAGGGGCAGCACTGAGGCTCAGTATAAGAGAAAGAAGGATTATTATGAGCTTTGAATCATCCTAAGCTGCTGATCATCATCATCTCCTCCTCTCTATCCTCTGCTGACGTCTTAAAGAGTCGCGCTGCTGTTTTTATATATTTGGTGTGACGTGTACGCGGCGCCTCCGATGACACACATCTGTTTAAAAAAAGCTCGACCAAGACAGAAACGAGAGCGCTGGAAGCCGATGTGGTTTGAAGTGAAGCAGACAGAGGAAGGTTAATGATTGCCAGAGCCATAAACGCCTCATTTCATCTCCACAGAGAAGGAATAAACGTTTTAGATAAGATGAGGGGGAGAGCGGAGACGCCCGGCAGCTGCTGCTGTGCAGCGAGGACAGCACAGAGCTTTTGTCCATGAACGGCTTGGTTTCATCAGCCAGAGCCGAGGAGTTTACCTCCATCTGCACGTTCACAAACATCAGAGACATTTTACAAGGTGGACAATGGCTGAAAAGCAGAAAGTCTTTCGCTTATTTTCACGATTTGTTCAGACCCGAATGACCCAAAGTGGGTTAAAAAAAAAGAAGAAGTCCAATGCGATTCCATCAGTGCAGGCGGGGAAGGACGAAACAGACGTGACTCCGTCCTGACGTCGAACCCTCATAAAGACATATTTGAGATAACTTAAAAACGTCTCGTTCTCGGCGCTTTGGTGAGTGTTTCTAATATTTAGTCACATTAAAGTCACCTGATGATCAGTTCAGGTCACGTATGATTGTTTTTATGAAGCTGTTGATGGAATATTTCGTCCCAGTGACCCACCGCACCCCCGTGACTCTGAATGGTAAACATTTCTCCAGTTTCTGCTACTCCTTCAAAATAAAAGCCCTGACAGCGACGTAACCCACCAGTCTCTCTCCCGACAGGACCTCCAGCAGCTTGATGAGCATGCGTCCGTCCCTCAGGTCCATGTAGAGGTCGGTGATCCGACAGGAAACTCTGGACAGGTGGGAGTTCACCCACTTAGTGAAGGTCTTCTTCTGCACCGCCTCACGCTCATCTGAGAGAGACACAGAGACAGAGAGAGAGAGTGAGACACGATAATCACAGCCAGGAGTCTCCGAGCGTCCTGCTCGTCTCTGCAGGGTTTGGATGTGAACACGTGTGTGTGTTTACATATCTTTGTGGGGACCAACATCCTGGTCCTCACGAGTTTGAAGGTATTTTTCAGACAATGTGGTTTTAGTGACAGAGTTACAATTAGGTTATGGTTAGGTTTAGGGTCAGGCGTTCATATTTGATGGTTAGGGTACGCGGCTAGGGAATGATGTCCCCACAAGGATATAAATACACACGTGAGTGTGTGTTCTCCTGTGCTGGATAAAGCAGACTAAACCTGAACTCTGCTCGTGCTCACACAAACACGCAGCAGATGAAGTGTCGCCTGATGGCTCACACCTGCAGCAGAGTTTATTTCCCACGAGCCTGCTGGTTATTGTTATCGCCCACACACACACACACATTTATTTTCTAGTGGACAGCTCGAGGATCAGCCTCCAGTTTTTGGCTCTTCGGTGCGGTCGACGACATCTGGGACCAGACTGTTTCGCTCGAGTCGATCGAAGCGCACACTTACATAATTCAGACAACAGACGATGGATTCAAACTCAAAGGTCCTTTTCACAAACTGGGGCCAAACAAAACCAGAAGTCTAAAACGATCCCTCACCTACCATCTATTCTACTGGACAACGTGGCTTTGCATGAGTGACACTTCATAATAATCTAGGGTCTACTCCCGGGCCTCGGTGCAGCGCCGTCAGTCTGACGCTGTCTTTATAGAAACAGAACAAACAGAGCTGCAGAGTGTTTGAGCTTTTGTTTAATGTTTTAAACGAGCTCTTCGTCACACGTGTCTGTCGCCGCAGCTCGAACACGGCGGCGCGTGAACTTGGGAGGTCACAGGAGGAAGTTTCACAACTGGCACCACACCCACACATCCTCCACCCACAGCTGCTCTGTGCGTGCTTTCACACGCCGCTGACTTCTGAACTCACTGTGAGGATTCAAGCAGTGAAGACAGAGGTCAAAGGTCACAGCCGGCTGACACTCTAGCATGCCACGTTTTAAGTGGAGCTGCTTTAAAGTGCTGATTACTAACTGACCACACCAAAGGCTTTATGTGGACAAAAAACACCCGGGGTACTGTGGGGGGCGTGGCCTCTCTGACCCGTTATCGAACAGGTTGGTTTTGAATGACTGCAGATTTTAAACTTCTCGCATCGTCGCTGTACAACGTCTGCAGTCATACACGGTGGTTAAAGTCACTCCCGCAGATAAAAACACGGCACCGACAGATTCTTCGAGTCGTCTTCCAACACGAAGCTCTTCCTCCACACCGGACTGAACTCAGCCTGACCTCTGCAGGGAAACTGGGCCGATAAGATTTGCCCAGTCCAACAAACGTTCACACAAATCCACGACCTTCGCGCTGTGTTGTTATTTTGCAGCAAGACAATGGCCTCAGTGTTGAATGGCCTTCAGCGGAGACGCTCCGATATCAAACTGGAGCTGCTGGAAGACGCCACGAGGTCTACAACTGCCCAGATATCAACAGGAAGAAGCAACGAGGACGACTGGAACAAACAGTCTGCACAAATCTATGAAACCTGCTGTTTTCTGGCTTTAACGCTCAGATCGGATCGAATGAGCCTTTTTAAATGGAAGCTGCAGGTTCAGTGAGCAAAATGTAAATTTGTTCCAGAGATAAAACCACAACAATGCAGCTGATAACACTTCAACGCCGCCCTCACTGCGAGAACATCGGCACTGAGAACAGCAAACAGCCATCTGCGCTCTGACTGCTGGAAAGGCTGGAAATACCCTCCGCTCTCCGAGGGTACTCGGTGACGACGCCTCCCGGCCTCTCCAGTTTCACTCTGATGCACATTTGCGAGGTCGGGATGAGAAACATCCAAACGGATCCACATCTGGATCTTACAAACACTCTGAAAGTCAACAAAAACTAAACTGAAGAAACATTTCAGCCAAACGAACCCTCACACCGTATCGTCACTGTGGTAGAAAAACTAAAATCCTGTGCGAACTGTAGAATGAAGTGACACCAAAGTGTCAGCAGCCTATCACCCTGCAGGCTTCCCACATGGAGTAAGGCTGAGATCATCATCAAAGTTTTCACCGAGCGAGCGGCGCTGCAAGCCGTGGATTCATCAGGCCGGAGGTCAGCTGGTGCATTCAGAAAATCTGCATCATTAGCCTAAATGTTTGGGTGTAGCAGGGGTGTAGTGTCTGCAGATGGAGCGTGGCGGCCCGCGCTGCCTGCACAGGCTCAGGGCAGGCCGCTTAAAGTTCTTTAAGGCACGTTTGTTTCCTGCACGAGAGACATCATCACATGAGAGTTAAACTCGCCGAGAGAACCGAGCGTCTTATCTCCATCTTCATGCTTCCTACTGCAGGGTGTGTGTGTTCATGTTGGGGCTTCCCCTTCCTGTGCTCAGAAAGCAGCAGATGCTCGTCCCAGCAGGAGAATGTGTTCTCACACACACACACACACACACACACACACACACACACACACACACACACACACACACACGCCGGCTATTCATATCTTGTGGGGACATCTAGCCACTTGCCCTAACCGTAACCCAACTGTAACCTGACACTAAAACCACATTTTCAGTCTATGGGGACCTGGATTTTGGTCCCCATAAGTATAGTAAAATTCCACTTTTTGGTCCCCACAAAGATATGAATACACACTCACACACACACTTTCGGTATGACGCTGCTTGTGTCGTTTGCCTTGAGCACGGCTCACCTCCAGTTATGAGAAATACTCGAATATTCTCGCGGGCTGCCAACAGTCGCAGCGTTCCCGCCCGGCTGCATTCCTGCAAATGCTTTTCTGTCTAATCTTTGAGCTCCTGTCTGGGGGAAACAGCAGGTCTGCTTTTATTTGGTTTTATTTTAGTTTTAGCAGGAAATGCACCCGAGCACCCAGAAACAACCCTCAAACATTTAGACCCCGCCCCTTTAAGGAGTCTTCTCTCTTCTGATTGGACCACTCAGAGTGCACTTTATGGAGAGGAGCTGCTCAGCCATGAAGCTCCCAGCATGCTGATGTTAATGTGAGCAGGGTTGGAGTCATCAGCTTTTACGCACTCGGCTACCTCGCTCTAACGTTCCCGCATTCCACGATAAATCAGCTGATCGCGCGTCCGGTACCACGCTCAAATCCAGTGAGGGCAGCCTGCACGGCTCTCTGCCCGACTTCTACACCTGCAGTGGGACTGAGAACATCTGTATTCACAGTGTTTGAATGTGGCCAAACACTTTCGACCATTTTAACATAAATTTCAACAAACTGATTCTTTAAATGTTCATTTTCACGACGAGCTTCAGGAAAAACGATTATTTTTCCAGTTTTTTGCAGAGTTTCCTGCAAATTTCACAAATGTCTGTAATTTTTTTCACGCCAAGTGATTTCAGGTGACGGGAGGCCCCGAGGTAAACGCAGTGTTACCATCTGCTAACGCAAAGCTACACAATCTCACCCTGACAGACACACACAGCTAAGCAGAAGTCAATGTCACAGGCTTCAGTTTCCTCACAGATACTGCTGAGCACACAAGAAGCAGCTGTGTGCGCTTCATTAGGCCTGCAGGAGACAGTGGTGTATTGATGGGGCGGGTCAATAACACACACACACACACACTTTGAGGATGACCTTAACCTGAGCCTGAGGAAGTACACACAAACCAGACAGGGGCATGGCGTGATTCGTCCCCACTGAGACAAAAAAAGGCACACACACACACACACACACACACACACACACAGGAATGTAGAGCATGAGCATCATGTGAGGCGCATCACTGCTCGTATCATCGTGTGAATGCGGCGCTCTCATAAACATGATCACGATGCATCATGGGAAGTCGAGGTCGACACGAGCTCATGACGGCGTTTGTGGCGTTCGTCCGAAATTTGAAAATGTTTCATCCTCAAAAAGTAGATAAAAATAAATAAATAAAATACATAAAAAAAGAAAGAGGAAAAATAATAAACGTAACCAGAGGGGACCTTAGGGGGGATTAAATGTAGAGCAAAGGTTGCAAGGAAGGAAAGGATTAGAGAGAAGAGGAAACCAGAGGAAGAAGAAACAAACAAGGACAAGAAAGAAAGAAGAAAGATGGAAACAAGGAAATAAAAGAGCAAAGCATTCTGAATTCAAATGATAAGAGTCAAAAGAGGAGAGGAAGTGAAAGCAAGAGCAAGGGTGAAAGAGAGGAAAGGAAACAAGCCAAGAAAGATAAAGAGCTAATAATATGATATGATCATTATCATAATTGTCAGTGATTATTTAATGTATTTAATGTTATTATGTTAATATATATTAAATAGTTTGAAATGTTAAAAAAAAAAAAAGATAAAGAGAGGAAAAGTTACAGGAAACGACAGAGAAGAAGAAAGGAAAGGACAGAGGTGAGGAAGAGGAAGTGAAGGTTGAGAGGACAGAACGGACAAAATGTTTGTCCTGAAGATTCAAACAACATCCAGTCGATGTTTCACGACGCAGACGAAGAACGAGCGCCATCATCATCATCGGCGTCGTCCCGACCTGCCGTCATGGTCGCGTTCAACACCGACAGCTTTTTATTTTCAGGCTGTGAGAAACGAGCACAGCGAACATGACATTTCACCAAACATGCCAGCTGCGTTCCCCTGAGAGTGAGTGAGTGAGTGAGTGTGTGTGTGTGTGTGTGTGTGTGTGTGTGTGTGTGTGTGTGTGTGTGTGTGTGTGTGTGTGTGTGTGTGTGTGTGTGTGTGTGTGTGTGTGTGTGGTTTACAGCGGGAATCAATCGTTTCTTTATCGTCACGTGGGCGTGATGGAGGGGATTTTTTAGGAAATGTCTGAGCGCTTACTTTAGTTTTTACTGCTTTCCCCTCATCCAGTAATGACTAATGAAGCTTTCTATGCAACTATGACCACACACACACACACGCACGCACACGCACGCACGCACACACACACGATGTGATGCAGAGATAAAAGGCTCAGATTAGCTTCAGTGAAGAAAGTTTAACTAATACGAGTCACAAATGTGTGAATGTTACAAAAAACATTTCAGAATTTTACAGAAATGTAACATAAATTTATAAAACTGCCAAATATTTAGACAGAGACGCTGATCCGCGACACACGAGCTTCATCACTTTTACAAAGGTTTCGCCAAAATGGCCACAAGGAACCTTTAACGTGAAAATGTCTCGAGGAGGCGGCGGCGAGCGAGGAGTGTCAGACAGGCCGAACACATCAAACATCTGTTTCCACTAACAGAGAGAGACAGAGAGGCTCTCTGACACACGGGCCTGCGTTTCCATATCCAGGCCAGTCCTGACGGATCGTATGACATTCCCAAACACGCACGATCGTATAACCCTGTCAAAACACACACTTCCAGTTCAACAGTTCCAGGATTCCAGCATTCCTGATCTCCCACAGGAAGCGGAGGCCTCAGAGGATCCCCCCCGTGAGCGAGTGTGGAGGTCGGAACTACTGAGAGCAACAGAAACAAACCGGCAGAAGCTCGGTTTAGTCTGCGATTCCTTCCTGCAGCGGCTGATTGCAGCTCACCTCTGATCCTAAAAGCCGCTCCCCGACTCACACGGATCCACACGGGCCATTCAGCAGATCCGCTCCATGATGCAACTCTGGCTTCAAACTTCCCTCTCGTTCATCACCTGAGCGCTCAGGTCCTCTCTCACACCGAGGGCGGCGACCTTATGAAGCACCTGGAGGTGACGCCTGCATGCAGTCACCTGACAGACACCTGAGTGCAGCACAAAGCCCCGATCACTGCTGTTTAACCTCCACACAAAAGGAGGAACTCCCAGTTCGTCTGTGCTCAGGTGTGTCTGGATGAGGCAGGTAACTGTCACCCGTGTCTGACAGCACAGACTCACTTTATGCAAATCTCACCTGCAGGTCAGGTTTGTTTTGACGTCCACAGAATCTGATCTCATTTTGTGCAACATCTGTGCGTGCATGTGTGCATGCGTGTGTGTGTGTGTTAATAATGAGCACAGATGTTCAGCAGAAAACTAAAACCTTCATTCACAGAAACTCAGACAGCAGGAGCCTGGCAGCCAATCACAGGGCACAATACTGGGGCCTGTCATCCAATCACAGCGCCCTCTCCTTCCGCCTGAATGGCTGATGTGACACAGAGCGGCAGTGTGTTCCCGTGAGGAGGGGGAAGCGAGCCAGATTTGGGGACAGAGGAGCATTGAGAGGCGAGGACACAGGCTGATTATCGACCGTTAAACCGACCGAGGCCATATGTGGCGCCGACTCAGCGACGCCTCCGGGCAGGACGGATCGCGGCTATCCCTGTCCACGCCGGTGCAGACTCATCTTCACCGCTGTCCCCCTGCAATTTAATTGGACAGAACTCGAATCAGTCAGGAGGTCGTTGGACCGTTGGGTTCCTGACGTCACAAGGCCGATGAGGAGACGCTTCCTGCTGCTGAGCTGCAGCGTCTCGTGAGCAGCACAACATGCTGAGACCTTTTTATACTGCGAGCTCGTCTCCTCGGACGGAAAACGCAGAAATGACGCCGCTGTTAGAAACGGGAACCGTCCGAACTGTCCAATCACAACCAACGCCATGGCCCCGCCTTTCCTGTGAACGGTGTTTCTCAGAGAGGACGCTGTGCCGTTTCGCTGCTTTGCCCATCAGAGCCACTGAGCACGCTCAGTCCATCTCCAAACAGCAGACCTTAGCCCCGCCTTAGAGCCGGAGTTCCCGTCGTTCGAGCTTATTCTGATTGCTGCTGTTGTGTTTTCGCAGGAATGTTAATGGTTCATGTCGATGAGCCGACCCTCGTTTTCATCCGGGAAGATGACTTCATGTCACCGAGCAGAACGCCAACAAGATGCAGCTCGTTTCTCCGCCCCCACCCCTCGCCGGGACATTCACGCCGACAGTTTGTCTGATTTTTAGCAGAAACTGTCGACAAACAGCAAACTCGAACTTTTCAACCTTCTGTGACGCAAATCTTCTAAATCCAAAGTGCTTCAGTCCTTATTTACCAGCAGTAATCTCGGTCCAGCTCTAGTTAAAAACACTGAACTTTATTATCTTTAGTCGCAGGACTCAAAGAGTCCGAGAGAGTCTGTGAGCAGTCGGTTTGATCTCAGGGTCATTATGCACGCACTTCATTAATCTTCTTCACTATTCGGATTCAAGAAGGAAACACTGCTTATATTAGATTATAATGCATTTCAAAAACACACCTGATAAAGGCCTTTAAAGGAAAGCGTATCTGGGAGTTTGAGGAAAGGAAGCCAAAGCTCGGACGGGATGTTACAGACGCAAACACGGTGAAACAATAGTTTCTGTTTGCTGCTCTGACAGATTTAGAAACGGCTGCTTCCTCTCAGACGTCGTCTCCTTTTCCAAAACTTTATCTTTTCCATTTTTTTGTTGCTGCAGGCCGTTGCGTGTTTTCTGTGTTTATAAAATGAGGCGTTTTCAGTTTTAGCCTCATGCTTTGTGCTTCAGGATCATCTGAGGCCTGAGGCGTGTGTGCACGTCTGCAGAAGAATGAATCTGGTCAGTTATCAGCACTCGTGCTTTGTTTTGGCCTGTGTGTATGTTTTTGTATGATGTACAGACAACCATCAGTGGAGCGTAATAACTCTTGCATTAACTTCCTGTTGCTTCACGATGAGATCCTCTGGAAGTTCAGCTCAGGACCAAATCCAAAAATCCTGCCTGTGTTTAGATTTGACTGACAAAGTCCAAACTCGCAGCTGAAGCTCATCCTTCCCCTCTTCAGGTCGTGCATTAACATCCTGCTCTGCGAGAAGTCAAATAAACGAGGACGTCAAAGAGTCCTCTAATGACCCAACGTTTAACGTCTGATTAAAGTCTCTGTGGCTCCTCGCGCCGAGCCAACAGCGGCACGGATTCCTTACACACAGTCTGACCTTCGAGGCAACACGCCGGCTCTGATAGAGCAGCCAAACCCTTCTAACACTCACATTCCTGCAGTAGGTCATTACACAACACCAGAGATGAGATAAGATCACTCGCTCTGACAAAACACGCGCTTACGAAATCACTGAAGTCTCATTCCCACACCTGCTCGCCCGAAAACACTAAAGACACACAAAGAAGAGAGAGAGTGTGTGTGTGTGTGTGTGTGTGTGTGTGTGTGTGTGTGTGTGTGTGTGTGTGTGGCATGCTGTTCCTGTCACGCTGACAACTGAATAAAGACTCCATGCCTTCCTCCTTCCTCTCTTTCTCTACACGTCAGGAGCCGGCGAGGCTTTTCAGCGCCACTGTCACCCACAAACAAAGCCGAGCTCACGAGCAGAGCCGTCAGTGTGTGTCCGCGCCGTCGGACGCCAGGAAATGCACGCCGTCGATATAAATCAACTTTTCCTTCATTACAGAAGCTTCACCGCAGCGCCCGGATGCGTGGCTCCAAGTATTGGTCGGCGCTGTAACGCTGACGAAGCCGGCTCACAACAGCGACCGTCACAGCCTCGCGTCAGGATCAATCACCCTGATTATCAATGATAAATAAGTCGGAGACGACTGGGTCACGAGCTGCTGCTGCTCCTCTCCGAGGTCACGTGACATCGCCGCTGAGGGATCACGTGTTCCCCGACGGGTCGCCAACCTGTCTGCAAACGCTCGCCAACGAGGCACGGAGCAGCAGTAAAACCCGAGAACGTTCGCCTTCAAAGTAAAAGCTTGCGGCTAACATGTTTCAAAAGGTGTGGCTTTTACTTTGAAAGCAGCTCCGTTTCCTGTTTGTGTCAGTTTGACTGCTGCTGAGAGATCCGTGTATCCGTGTTTAGCTAACGGGTCGTTTTTCACATTTAACAAATTATTTTTGTTTGTTTTGATGACTTTTATTCTGACGTTTGATGATTTGAACTCAGACCTCAGTAACTGCGTTTCGTTCCCTGATGACAGTCATGAGTCCTTGAACTTGGGGCACTTGTTTTAGCGCCCGGTGCTCGCAGACTCATGCACGGCCGGGCCTCGTTCACACGACGTGTGGTTAGTGGTCACATGACCGGACTGATACGAGTCCTAAAACCTTCTGTAATGACGTCTGCGCTTCAGATGCCTTCACAAGAATAATCTACAACAGAAAACATTCGACGCCTGGTTCAACAACTCCGAAGCTACAACTGTCCCAGACGAGGCGCTGGCTCCGTGCTGGGAGGTCATGAGGTCATGGCGTTCTGCCATAAGTCGTCATTTTACGTCAGCAACGGAGAATTTAAGGTTTGTGGAACCCGGGTATGCAAGCCGTGGTTGGCGTCCCTGTGGTGTGGCGCTCTAAAGGCCCACGTGGGGGCAGATTCTGCGTACAGGCTGTAAAGGTGTTCACAGACACAGAAACCAGCGTCTGCTCTGAAGCTGCTGTGATGACTGATTATTAACCAGATGTGTTTAATGAATAATCAGCTCACAATAAAATAGGAGCTGGCCGGCGTCGCGGGTGGATGTGCTGCTCCGTCTGCAGCTGATGAATGGAGAACATTGTGATTTATTAAAAGCTCCTGACGTGAAATTATCACCGCGAGCAGCTTCCAGATCAGCTGACGGTTTCCTGTTAGTCTGGAGGGATTTTAAAGCCCTGCTGCTCGTTCATGAAGGACTCTGTGGGTTATTTCCACTGCTGCTCAGTCGTGACCATCCAGACCTCGGAGGTGGTCTGAGACGGGTCCGATTACGGCCCCCTGAGTCCTGAGAACACCTGGAGAAGCAGCTTCAGGCTCGAGCTCAGGAAATCAGAAAGAAGAGTCAATAAATCTGCAAACTCTCAGTTTTATTACAGAAGCGCTGGTGCTTACTTCACTCCCTTAACGTGCTTTAAATGCATGTTCACTGAAAGCAGCTCTGTTGGATGAGTCATGTGGCTTTCCGGTGGTTGAGCGCAGAAAACCCTCAGAAACTGATTAGCAGCATCTGAAGCGCCGTGACGAGGCGCCGTGACCTCGCTGGTTTGTGGTCTGAGGTGAACTTCTCTCTTCTCAAACAGCTGTGTGCAGCTGTGGACACAAACAAACACGTTACCTCTGTTTATTTTTAGCTTTTATGCATCTCTCTCTCTGGGCTCAGACTGGCCCCGCCCCCTCTGCGAGCGTGCTCAGTGGAGCGTCCCTATGAAAGAGTCCTTTCAAGCTGCAGATCTGCGAGTGGAAACGGACTGAGACTTGAAACGCACAGCTCCGTCCTGAGACGCTTCCTCGTGCCACCTTCAGGCTCTCAACAATCACTCCATTCTGCTCCCGCCTCCGACGCCGCTGGTTCCTGCGTCCGTCGTCACCACCAAGCTTTCATTTGATCCAGAAATGATGGCGGATATCAAAAACAGGACAAACTAACCAAATATTTTCTTCTAGAGATCGAAGAAAAACTCCAGTTTAATCATTGAGCTTTGATGGCGAAGGCCTTTAAGTCGCGAGGCTCCACGTCATGCTGAAGGTTACAGCTGATGGTGGGAGCCCGCCCCAGCTGTCAGGGGGCAGGAGGGGGGGTAGATCCTGCACAGCTATGGAGCTGGGTTTTGTCCAACTTTTAATCTAATTTCCGGCTTTATAGAGTTAAAGAGAGGACTTTGCACATCATCAGTCATACAGAGAAGTTCCTGAATCTTAAATCAGCGCTGAAAAGATTTCCAGACAAACTCCTGCATGAGCTCATCAGACGCTGAGCTCCAAGGATCGGCCTCGAAGATTTGCAGCACTAAATCTTTCTGTTTGCAAAAACGTACGAGTGGAAAAATCTCAGTGCAATCAAAGCCTGCGATGATCAAATAAAAGCATATATACTCAACACACCCAGCAGCCGATCCCTTTGGAACTGTGACGGGGGGCGGGGCGAGCAGGAAACCACCAGGACTGTCACACAATCTACTTCCAACCAATCAGTCGGTGTCATTCACCGAACCATGAAAACACACTTTGGCTTATGAAACACAGGAAATGGCCCCGGAGGACCTTAGCATCCTGTGCTAACGGCATCACGGGCCGGGTTCAGCGAGTCGTCCCGAACGCAACTCGACACGGGCCGAGGGAGAGCAGCGAGGCCGCATCTCACCCCGCCTTTGTGTGAATTTCACGAAAGGAGCTTCCTTTAATTTCACTAAGAGGGTGGAGGTAGGAGGCGGGCCGGGCGGGGGCGCCGGGGGCGCCCGCAGACGCTCTGCAGAAGCTCATGAAACATTGATGAGGCGGCCGAGGTGTTTTCTTTCTTTTTAGAGACACAGAGAGGGAGGGACGCGGCGAGCTCGGATCATGTTAGACACCCTCCCCACACCACCCACCCCCTCTAATCCCCCCCCTCCACCACCGCGCAGAGCTCAAGGAATCCCAAACCACCGAGATGTGTGCTGATTGGCTGACTCAGGACCACGGAGGAGGGGAGGGGGATGATGAGAGCACAGAGGGATGGTGGTTTTGTTTTTGTGAGCAGAGCGCGTCCGAGGGATTTGGCGTTTCAGGAGATGGCGGGTTTTTACAGCGCTACAGTAACCGCTCTGCCTCAGCCTCCGTTTGTTCTACATTCATGTTAGAATCCCGGCGTGAACCACAGCGTGCGCCGCGCACGGCCGCTGGAGCACAACAAAGGACCCGACTCCTTCTGGGTCATTTATTCATCCACACATGCAAACATCAATTACAAACCACGTCTTGTTCAGTTCCCAACAGAAATAAACTCAACCGGACCGGAAACATCAGCGACCAGCATCCATCCACTCAGCATCGCTCTTATTTCCACTGAGCTGGTTTTAAAATGAAGCTCAGGCCACCTGAGACAGACGACCTCCAGGTTTTGGTGGTTTTACAGGGCGGTGGCTCCGCTGTGCTCACTGGACGATCAGGCTCTGTTGATAAGTGACTGCTAACAAAGTTTTGCTAATGTAAATAAAAAACCATTTCCTGTTACCACTCCATCTTTTTATCACACCTTTATCTCTGCACTCTGTCCCGTCATCACATCTTCTTTGCATCCATCCATCTAAATTCAGTGCAGTTACATATTCATGTATTTATTGATCTTCCCTCTCAGGGAGGGAAATGCAGTCCAGACTCTGATCCCTAAATTTGATTTAGAAACGTCAGGAGGCAGCCGCGGGGTCACGGAGAAGCCGTCTCACATCTGCAGGCCTGGTTCAGGCGTCTTATTAGGATCATTTTTCTTTCTTTGAATGAAATCTTTATAAAATGATGACGTCTGCTCTCCTGAGCCGTTTCAACATCAGCCAGCATCTGTACCAACATGAGTCTGTGCAGCAGGCCGACTCGCTTCCCCCCATGATTATTCTCTTAACTGGAGCAAACATGGCTGACTGCCTCCACGCTCATAACCCGCTGGGAACCGAACCACCTGAGCCCCACACGGGACAGCACATGAATTTAGAGCCTCGAATGCCTTCATAAGCACGAGCTAACAAACCCCTCTGAGGGTCGACGTCCTCATGGACTGATTGATGTTTCATCACAGCCCACATTTAGATTCTTCCTCTGCTCTAACAGAACATGCCGCGCAACACTTAAGATAAAACACATCTGATAAGTTCACGTCTGAATGATTTGGTTCTGTGAGCAGGTCAAAAACAGGATAAAGGTCAGCCCTGGTAGGCGGAGCCAGATGAATGACATAAACCAGCATTAACACGCTCACGTAAACATCGAGTGTGACAGATCCCAACATATCAACTCGGTAAGAAGTCATGAAGCAGCCTCTGAACTAAACTCGGACACACGGCACACGCGTGTGCATCAGTAACGCGTGTTACAGCAGGAATCTCAGGACTGAAGAAACCAGGCTTTCAAAGCAGAGTACAGTCTGTGCTCGAGTGCAGACGTTTTCACATTCGGTCAAATTCTTACGACAGAACATCACAAAGACTCAGTGACCTCAGCGTGACCCCCCCAACAAAGAAAAACAGCCAGGAAGCTACTTTCAGACACTCTGGAGGTTTGTGGGCGTCAGCGGGTCGATGAGGCTCCATTAGCCTTCTGCTAAATTCAGCCTGCTGCTAATTTTTAACTGAAGTGTTTGTGCGTGCAAGGACGATTCGATTTTAACGGCTCATATCGATACGAGCGTCCATCGATGACTCGGGAGGTTAAATGTGTTTACACGCCTGAGCGCCGCTGCTCTCCTTCAGCAACAGAAGACACGCCACTCGCGCTTCCACGCAGGAACGTTTTCCACTCCTGAGTGATTTCTGTCTGACGCATCAGAGAGAAACTTGGGGTTCAGCATCTCGCTCGAGGATACTTTCCTGTGCGGACTGGAGCGGTCTGGGATTGAACCACCAACCGCCCGACATAGCCACCCCACTTCCTACCAACATTCCCGGGTAGAGCCTGTGCTCAGAGCATGTAAGCAGCTCCATCGTACAAACCAAACCAAGCCTTCAGTGTAAACGTGTGGCAGAAAGTTTCCTGCTGCCTGCTGAAAAACACCGACACAGCTCACACACATGCAAGCAAACACAACTACACGGTTTGGTTTCTGGAGCCGACGTACGTCAGCCTGAGATACAGGAGGCTTATTTCCAGCTGCGGATCATGCAAAGCTGCTCCAGTCGAGCTGGAAATAAGCAGAGCGGAACAAAGAAGAAAAACTTCAGCTGTTGGTTTCATTTAGCGATGTCATCGCTGCATCGATTAATAACGGGCACATTCCTGAGCTTTAAGTCAGGAGAGACAAACGGCACGTGTGTCGGGAGGCCAGCATCCTGCTGAGGAGCTCCAGCCTGATTACTTCACAGCTACGTGAAAAAATGTGGGTGTGGGAGCGCCTCCCTGCCTCCCCCGCACCGCTCGTCAGCCCGTCAGTTGTGATCAGTGTGTGAACGTGAGGCGCGGTTTATTTGCAGAGGTAAGGTCAAGCTGCTGACTCATCCACAGCCAGCTCTGATTTCATTATAAGGTGATAATGATTAATAAAGTCAGGGCGACACCTGCACGCCTCAGCCACCATCCCAGCGCGACCGCACTCCTCTTTACTTCCTTTTACTTTCTCTGGAGCCCTGCTGCTGCTCTGAAAGCCTCCTACGGCTCCTTCTACTGTTTCAACCCTTCAAGTGTGCAAATGCAAACAAACTGCAGCCCACAGCATTAAAGGAAACCCTAAACCCAGGCCCACACAGCTTTCCCCCGCATGCGCTGCTCCTCACACACTGAGGGCTCCTTGTTTCATCTTACCTTGAAGCTGTTTGAACCTCCCCTCCAGCTGGTTGTAGTTGAAGGCAGCCTGGCCCGAGAATCCGGGGCCGGGGCTGGACCCCCTGACGGGGCTGAGGCTGGGGCTGGGGCCTCGCCCGGGACTGGCGACGTGAGACGGGCCGGGGCATCCGGACCCCGGGGACAGGGGGCCGCCGTAGTCTGAAGTTGGGGAGAGGGGTCCAGGCGCGAGGGGGCCGGGGAGGCCGGCCGTGGCGCTCTGAAGCTCCATGATTAAACTCCACAGAAGACTTAGATGGAGCTCGTCCACATGGAGCAGAAAGTTTATAAGTGAGTCACACAAGCCCGCAGAGGTTATCTCCCCCCAGGATGAGCTCGAGCTCCACGGCGACAAACTTCAGAGCCTCAACTTCTCTGCAGCAGGAGCAGCTTCCAGGTGACCACCGACTCCTTAAGAGTCCTTAGCACAAGAACGTAAAGTGAGTTTAAAGAAGTGATCCCAGTTTTAGCTCCGACACCGAGGGGAACGCTCCCTGCTCCTCAGTCGAGCTGAGAGGAGGACAGAAGAACTGCAGAGTCTCCGTTTCACTAGCGTGGAGCCAACAATCGCTGGCTCAGCAGACGCGCGGCGGCATCATGCTTCTGTTTTCCCTCCATTCATCCATCTGTCAGAGTCTCCGGGGATCACGCCTTCCCCTCAGTTCCACCCATCCTCCGTTCAAACGCACGCTCAGACCCTGCTCGATGAAAAGGTGGAGCAGACGGAGAAAGGAGGTGGAGGGAGGCAGAGAAAGAGTGGTTTGTCCTGCGGTGTGCAGCAGCAGCAGCTCTCAGACACTGAAAACACCTTTCAGCAGACGAGGCGAGAGTGCAGGGGGGAGGGGCCGCCAGAGGGAGAGGCTACTCCCACGGCAGCCAATCACAGTTCAGCGATGATGTCACCCACTCATTGGCATAAGGGGAGGAGACGGAGGAGAGCGAGAGAGGGAGAGAGCGCAGAGGGCCGATCGAGCTGAAGATTAAAGAGGAACTTTAGTCTAATCTGCAGCTTTTTACTGCAAATGTGAAGCAAAAACATTTGATTCTTAAATCTGTGCTTAAATAGCTGCAGGGCGCCGCCTCCACAACACTCATATTTAAATGATCCCGTTTATTTTGTTCTTTGCGTCATGTGAAAAAGGTCAAACTGATAAGATTAAAATTCGCTCTGTGAGTAAATGTTTAAAGAGCCACAGTTTCCCCCCCTGGGAGGGGCAGACGCTTTCAATCAGCCCCAAAACTTTCACCATCCTCAGCCTTCAAACCCCAAAGTGTCCACGTCCCCTGCAGCACCGAGACCCTGAGCAGAAATCGTTTTCAACAAACCGAAGGAAGCAGCCGGGTCTTATCAGACAGTTTTAAACACAGGGATACGTGTTCACAGTAAAACCATCTGCTTCCTGTCAGCTGACCAGCTTCAGTCTGTGGTTCACGCACAAATAATAACGTTTTCCTCTCTGAAGGAGCAGAGATCCAACTTCTTTGGCGATGACGAGTAAAGACAAAGTGGACGTCACAGTGAGCACACGCCTCAGGTTCATATCCACAGGAACAAAATGACTGTTTCAGCTTTGTCTGATTTCCAGCAGCTCTCTGCAGATTTGACAAGTTGGTTTTTTATTTTGAATTATTATTATTGCTGTGATTGACTCTTTGCAGGTCCCAACAGTAAAAATGTCGCCTCGGCCTTCGTTTTGCTGGACCTCAGAAGCCGGAGATGCATAAATACATCATAACATTACAATAAAAAAAACAATAAGCATCACAGTGGAAACCTGGATTAAACTTGAGTCACAATCAGGCTGCTGGGTGTTGAATCGATTATGTTGCAGGTGATTGTGCACGAACCAAACTCATAAACGTTTTAGAGCAGTGTCCAACTCCAGGCCTCGAGGGCCGGGATCCTGCAGGTGTTAGACGTGTCCTTGATCCAACACAGCTGATTCAAATGGCGAAACGACCTCCTCAACATGTCTTGTATTTCTCCAGAGGCTGGTAATGAACTCATCATCTGATTCAGGTGTGTTGACCCAGGGTGAGATCTAAAACCTGCAGGACACCGGCCCTCGAGGCCTGGAGTTGGCCACGCCAGCGTTAGAGTGTGAACACACTGATCGACCACAGAGTCACACTTTAAACGCTGCGTCGTTGTTAGAGACACACACAGATTTTTGTTTTTGGCTAAATGTGGCTCTTTTATGATAAAGGCCAAAAACTGTGATGCAGACTCATCAGGTCATAATCTTCATACTGAGTATAAAGCGCACACTCAGCTGTGTGCACTGATTTGCACACACTGTTGCAGAGCTCCTGGTTCTGTTGTATTTAAACACGTTTTGGCTATGCGCGCCCGCTGCCCCGCCCACGCGCCCTGCACACAGACGGCGAGACTTCCTGGTTCAATCAAAGTCGATAAATAAAAACTTCATTGAGCTTTAATTTTGCTGCAGGTCACGTCTGATGTTTTGCAGTGGAAATTGCTGTTTTGCAGCAATTTCCTCTTTGGAGCTCATCTCCTAACTATAAATAAGGTGCAGCTTATCTCATATCGGACACAGATCAAAAGATAAGTGCAGCGGTGCCCCGAATACCAGCGTTTTACAACCACGCACGTCCTTCAGGTGGACTTTGAAAAGCTGCACAAATATTCTACAGGTCGTGTGTCCAATCCAGGTTCATACGATCCACCTGCAGCTGCTTCAATAAAGTAATACATTCAATAAAAACTTCTTCTTAAACTTATTGAAGGAAACCACATCACTGGGCTCGTGTGTGTGTGTGTGTTAGAGGGGAAAGACGGATACAAAGAAGACGGAAACAGGGTGGAGTGTGTGTGTTACTCCGAGCTCATCACTCACATGCAGACATTCAAACATCCTGAGAAACCCTCAGAGCTAATATTAGAGAACACTGTGGAGATGTTCTTCCTGTCCGAGTCCGGCCTGTACTTCCTGTTTGCTCCCACCGTCCATCAGTGCATGCACGGACACACACACAGTCATGTTGTCATATCATTTTGGAGACATCTACTTGACGTAATGCTTTCTCTAGCCCCTAATCCTAACGATAACCTAACTGTAACCCTGAAACTAAAACCGCAATTTGAGTCTGAAAAATGCCTCAAACTTGTGGGAACCAGGATTTTGGTCCCCATTAGGGCTGTTGGTGCCCACAAAGATATGTACACACACACACACACACACACTCTGCAGGTTAGGAAAAGGCGGAGGCTGCAGAGCTTGACTTCCTGCGTTACCAACTGGACACACAGGCAACATCGAGGAGATGAAAGGTCAAAGGTCACAGCACTGAGACAATACATGGAACAAATATTCACGTGACCCTGAAATAACTGCGAGCTCCACAGAGACGGGAGCGCGGCTCATCTTTGCACGCGCACATTTGTCATCCTCCAACGATCTGAAGGACAAAAACGAGCCCGAAGTGAAATTGAACTGCAGAGCCAGCCTTTGTTCTCCTCATTAAAACTCCACCCACAGGCAGGTACGCCGTTACACCTTTGTCAGATAAAACGAGAGCAGAGGTCACGCAGACAATGAGGCACAGAGTTCAACCGAGGAAGACTTCCTTTAAGACGGCGCCCTCTGCGACGACTCTAAATCACACCGATTATTATTTATCAGAGTTTTCACTGACGTACATCCTGTTTTAAAGATTTTACATGATCATTATTTGATATTTGGGGTCGTGCACTGGCTGCCAGCTGCCTGAGGCTGTCCAGCGGTTCCCACAGCCGTCTTCAGCAAACAGAAGCTCTGCTGTCACCCTCAGCTTCAGTCACTGAAGGCCATGACTTTCAGCCAAACGCAGCGTGTGCAGTTAGTGAGTTCAACAAGTGAAATGAGCGTGTCAGAAAACCCCCGAGTAACAGCGAGGAGGGTCAGCGCGATGGCCGACATCTTAGCCAATCCTATTTTACAGCCCCCATAAACATTTTCAAAATAAGCACATTCACATCTCAGCGCAGAGCCGCACAGATACGTTACGTAAGGCAATTAATCTCATTTTAATTTGTCTGATAGTTTATTTCCAGTCATAAAAGAGAGATGATGATTTAATGCTCGTCACTACAAAGGTCCCGTTTGGTCTCGTGCTGTTAATCAAGAGCAAGATCTATGATGAGGAAATAAAAAGCTTCTGATCAAGGATCATTAGTGGCGTCCTGCCTCGTCGTCTGTGCCATCAAGTCTTTATGGCTTTTAAAGAAAAAAAAAAAAGAAAAGTGGTGTTGATGAACGTCAAGACAAGCTCTTCCTTACTTCCTGTTCCAGTGGCGGCTCTTCATAGTTCTTAATAGCGAGTAATCCCTGGGAGCTTAAAGCTGCTCTGAACACTCAGTAATCCTGTTTTTTTCCCCCCTACATGGATCTGTGTGACGTCATAGGGAGGAGGACGTCCCTAATATGGTCATATCAGGTACCAACGCTCCACCCATCAGATGTTCAAATTAAGGGGCAGCCAATCAGAAGAAAGCCATGTTTAGAGGGAGAATTTAAAACTGCTATTTCACCCGAGGGGCCGCAGCGAGACACAGGTGGATTATTTTGAACTGTTAATCATAGAAAGCTACTCTAGGAGAGTCCACAGAGTCAAAATAAGCAGAAAAAGGTCCAAGCTGAGTTATTATAAGTTGAGATTATTGACCAAAACAATCACAATAATGACTTTAGCCTTTTTTTAAATGCACTATCAAGCCTCATCCTGCACTATTATTTATCTATAATCTGATTAAAAACATCAGTGAAACTCTAATTCTTATTTCTGAGGAGCTGATGTTTGGAAGCTCAAAGCGATCAGTTATAGTTACACACTGATGCTGCTTTAACTTCACAACCAATCACAGGGGAGGAGACCGGATACTTAAAGTGAATACCAAAGACCTGCTTCGTCCACGCTCTGCTGCTCGCTGCACTGACTGTGACCGAAAAAGCCTCTGAAACAAGCCGAACCATCAACATCTGAATTCATCCGAGCCAGCAAAGCGGTGATGGTCAGAGAACCTGCTGGCTGAGCTTCGCTAATGAGGCAGGCCAGATAACAGACCATCAGATAAAAAAACCCGCATCCTTCTCTGGCAACCGCACGGTAACCGTCACCTTTACACACCGTGACAGGCTCACGTTACAGAGGCTGGATGTGAAAGCAAGGCCGAGCTCGCCGGATCTGCTTCGCTCATGTGCAAAGGAGGGGGCGTCGGCGCTCTGCTACTTTTTCTATAAAAACATTCCATCACAGATTAAGGACTGGCCTGAGATTACTTCATGTACATTTTAACGAGCACACAGTAGCGATCAAAAGTTTCATCCCAGGAATAAAAGTTCCTTTACAGACTTAAAGGGCGGGTTTGAGGGGAAAATAATGGGCTACACAGTTTAACCATGATTATAGTGAGAAAAGGCCAATTAATAACCAAACAGAGAGAATATTATCAGTCCTAAATGATGATATAAAGTAACCCCAAGTCTACATGTTGTGAAGGCAGGAAGAGGTCTTTTGTCCCATTCAAGAACATTTTTTCCAGGAGATCAAAGCCACAGGAGAACATAGGTCTACTCGACAATGACGAGGATCCAGACCTCAGAGGGTTAAAGAAACTGCGAGGAAACCTGAGGTGTCTGCACAGTTTCCTTCACAATCAAAGGGCACTTGGAACTAGAGGACAGGAAGGCCCTAAAGACACAACAGAAAAGAAAGGAAAAAAAAAAAAAGTTCCTGAGAGGACACAGCTTCGTGACAGCGGCTGAAAGGAAAACCTGGAATGTTGAATTCCTTCATAAACCTGCTGCTCTGTGTTTCCACTGTGGTAAAATGGTATTCATACATATTTATACTAACATTGAAGTTAGTGCTCATGTTCCAAAACCTGCAGTTCCTCTAACGTCCAGCAGAGGCAGCAGTGAGTCTTTACAGCACAAATAAACATGTTTACAGCCTGATGCGCAAACGGTTTGGTCTCTCTAGATAATTTCCGCCTTCATAACACCCGTATGAAACTTACAGAATGAAAGATAAGATTAACAAAAACAGGGACGAGCTGAATAACGGTGCCTTTAATTTGTATTAAAGTTTGCATTATTGGGGGCGTGGCTACTTTGACTGATAGGCGGATGGTGACACAGGCGGCTGCAGCTGCTAGCTGTCTGCTAGCTTCACTGCAGCTAGTTGGAGTCCCAGAACTGGACCACTGGAGCGTGTCTGCGCTGGTGGAGCACTCGAACTATTCTAATGACATCACCCGACCAACTGGGTGCTGTGGGGTCACTGTGCTAACAGACCATCCAGGAAGTCTGAGCTCCAGGTTTGGGGAAATTCTGGGATTTTATTCAGTAATTCACAGTCTAGCTAATATTAGCTGAAACACACCCCACCCTCCAACTCCACCGCTGCCTCCAAGACAAGGGAATCAGGCAGCAGGCTAAAATTTGATTACATGATAAACCTTTCATTTTCTATATTACTGTTGAATTGTAATGAAAATTATTGCTTTGTGTTTATGAACTCATTTCTGAGTGTACACTGAGGCTTCAAAATGTGTCACAGTGGCTACGTCCATCTTTAATGGTTTTTAGTTTGAGAGTTACAAAACGAGCTCAAACCTCTGAACTGTCGCGTCTGATAGACACCAAACTGATGACTGAGCCACAGTCTTTAAAATCCGTCACCATCCACCATCAAACACAGCGATTTGCTAAAAACAAACTGGAAACTGTTTCGGCTCTCGCAAAGCAGCCATCAGTGCAGAGGTCAGAGGTCAGGTCGCAGCAAACAGACAACAGATGGACCAAACGTTCCTGCAGCTGACGGCAGGAGAGCGAGCCGTTCTTTATGTTGTTAATCTGTAGATAACAGCACGCTCTGTCCTTCCCGCAAGCGTCACGCTGCGTTTCGCTCAGTCATCCGGCTTCCTCGTGGTCAGGGCCCTCGGGACGACTCCGCCGTCGAACCAAACACCCCATTCATGCAGGCTCCTCGCACTGGAGGCCTCGGGGAAAACACCGGGACTTTTCACTGAGGACGAGCCGCTGCTCTTCCACAAACTGAGAGCCGGCTCACAGTCTAAACTTGTGTTGCTGCCGTGGCGAATGTCACACCGACACGCCGCCTCGCCCTCCCGACCACACAGACACATTCCTGTGAGGTCAGAACATCAGCAACGTTTTACACCATCATAAAATGGATTTCTCTGACAGATTCAACTCTTTGGATCCACATAAATGATTTTACTCACATTTTCTGCCCAAGAAATCGATCCAAACTGTTCATGTGCACCGACGAACAGGAATATAAGAAATATAAGAAATCTGTATTTCATGGCATTAGAAACCATTTAGAGCTCCGACAAAACAAACTACAAGCTCGTTAAGTGTTATATTCAGAGTTGGACGGTAGGTAACGTTAAAAAAGATTCACCAGCCAAAATTCTTCATGTGATCAGCCTGCAGCTCGAAAATCACTGAATCATATCTGTTATTAACCTCTGTCTCTCTTCCACAGCATGTCTTTATCCTGTCTTCCTTTTCTCACCCCAACCAATCACAGCAGATGGCCGTCCCTCCCTGAGCCTGGTTCTGCTGGAGGTTTCTTCCTGTTAAAAGGGAGTTTTTCCTTCCACTGTCGCCAAAGTGCTGCTCATAGGGGGTCATATGATTGTTGGGCTTTTCTCTGTATTTTTGTAGGATCTACCTTACAGTATAAAGCACCTTGAGGCGACTGTTGTTGTGATTTGGTGCTGTGTAAATAAAACTGAACTGAACCTTGTTCTGGATGATGCTGATTTATGGTTTTAAGCCCAGGAAGATTCGCTGTGCTCCGTGTTACAGCTGGTGAAGACTAGCTATGGTAACAAACAGTTCCTCTTTAAACTGTTATTCCCATAAAGTGTGAGAGTTTTACAGTATTTAATCAGCGTCACAGTAAACTGATGTGATGAACGGTGAGAGCAGACACAAGAAAGCTGCTGAAGTAGTGACTTCTCCCCTCAGTTTAAATGTTAAAGACCCAAACACAACAGTGTACACATTCGTGGCGACCGTGGCTCAGGGGGTTGGGAATCGCATCTTTAACTGGAAGGTCGCCGGTTCGATCCCTGGGCTCTCTGTCCTGGTCGTTGTGTCCTTGGGCAAGACACTTTACCTACCGCCTACTGGTGTTGGCCAGAGGGGCCGATGGCGCGATATGGCAGCCTCGCTTCTGTCAGTCTGCCCCAGGGCAGCTGTGGCTACAACTGTAGCTGCCTCCACCAGTGTGTGAATGTGAGAGTGAATGAATAGTGGAATTGTAAAGCGCTTTGGGTGCCTTGAAAAGCGCTATATAAATCCACTCCATTATTATTATTATTATTCAAACCCATCTGGGCCCAACCCGGGCCACCTACTGCTCTGTTACGAGCTAGGCCCGATGTGTGGCCTAAATAAAGGTGGACCTTCAGCAGAGGGGATGCAAACAGGAAGTCCTTCATGATTAATTTAAGAGCGTGAAACAAAGTCGTACTAAAAAGGGAAAAAGACAAGGGGGGGGGGGGGGGGGGGGGCGATCTTAAACATGAACGAAGGGAAAATCCAGACAGAAAACACGAAACACAGAAAGTTTAGTTTCACTTTGAAACCACACACGTTAAAAAAAAAACCAGACACACCAACATTCCCAGCATTCCTGCATCCAGCCCCCTGAACAGGAAGAGAGCGCGTGTGTGTGTTTGTGTCTCTGTGGGGAACCTGGACTGCTCCTGGTTCTCATTACTGTGGGGCTGGGTGAGTCTCTGCCACTTTAAAGCTTCAGTCCTCGTGTGAAACTTTTCCATAAACAGCTCCAACAGTAAACTCAGATCATTCATAATCACCAGTTTAACCTTCAGTCAGGCTTTAAATCAGGAGAGCAACAGGTAACTTCACAGAACCAGAATCAGCTCTGACAGGTCAGATGGAGGGAAATGATCCCCTGTGGAGACCCTGGCAGGGAACAGCCAGCAGCAGCAGCAGCGTACAGGCACAGCACGTTTTAATAACTCGTCTGTTTGAACTGGACTGAAGCACGTGCTAGTGAAAGTCTGAGAGCGGCACCAACCATTTGTCTCCTGCTGCATGAAGGAAACACACCTCGGTCACCAACAACCTAAAGGTCACAGCTCTGTTTGTGGGAGCAGACGCTGTTTGTTGGGACTGTTAATAGGGAGGAGCCTCAGCAGCAGCGTGACATCACAGTACAGCCGCATATCAGAAATCATACGATCGTCAATGCTGAACATTATACTGATCCATGTGAGCCGGAAGAATGACCACACACACACACACACACACACACACACACTCTCCTTCTGTTCATTGTAAGCAGATCTGCCTGCGTTTCCATGGTGACTGGCGGTTTTGTGTTTCCCAGGATATCATATGGAGGCGAAACACAGTTGGCCACACACACACACACACACTCTGAGGTTCCAGCTTCAGCTTTCAGGTGAACTGTTGAAGGTTTAATTGGCTGAAGTCATGTTTTATTAGAACTGCGACGACCAATCATCTCACAGCACCGACTGCAGTTTCAGTCTGATTCATCACACACACACACACACACACACACACACACACACACACACCTGTTGTTATTTGACACATTTCATGAGTTTGTGCTGCACAAACACAAACTTCAGTTTCTGTGCCAAATATTTTCTCACTCGTCTTCCTTCCCTTGACTCCTTGCTTCGATCCCTACTTCACTTTTATTCCTGTATGATTTCATGTCCCTCCTTCCTTCCTACTCTATCCTCTGTTCCTACTTCACTTTACTTCATTTCCTTTCTTCATCACGACCCCGCTCTCTTTCTCTCCTTGACGTTACCTTTGATTTGGCTTCCTACCTTCATAACCTTTCTGTTTGCTCTCCCATTTCCTTCTGTCCTTCCCTCCTCATTAATCCTCCATGTGGAGAATGCAGATCAGTTACTGAAACCACAAAAACTACGACTGCTGCCACACACACACACAGTCGTGTTTTCATATCTCTGTGGGGACATCTACTTGACATAATGCTTTCCTAGTCCCCCTAATCCTAACGATAGCCTAACCCTGACACTAAAACCACATTATGAGTCTAAAAAATGCCTTCAAACCCATGAAGAGCGGCATTTTGGCCCCCACGAGTAAAGTAAACTTCCAATTTTCGGCCCCCACAAAGATATGTAAACATCACACACACACACACACACACACACACACACACACACACACACACAAGCCTGCTGAGCTCAGCACGAAGAGGAAGAGGCTGCAGAGGAAGGAGGAGCCGAGTGCATGTGACAGACCATCATCTTCCTCTGCCAACAGATCACATGGGATCATCTTCATCACACAGAGGTCTCACTGAGCAGACTGAAGACTGTGTGCTGCTAAAACTTCACTGAATGTTCAAAGATTAAATCTAAAGAACTGAAGGATTTATACATTTTTGGCATACACAGTCTTATTTCCTTTCCTTCTCCCTCTTTCCTTCCTTTCTACCTTTGGTTCCTCCCTTTCTTGCCTCCCTCATCTTCATCACCTCTCTTTATTCAGGCACACATGAGACAAGACCGGCCCCGCCCTCACAGACCATCGTCTTCCTCTCTCCAGTGGTACTATGGCTCATTCGTGGACTCTCACAGGGCAGCTTTGCATGATTCACAGCTCAAACTAATCCTTCTTTACCTGACCCCAGCCCTGACTGCAGCTGCTCAGGTCGTCCTGTGAAGCCAGCTGTTTTAGCTCCTCCCCCTTTCAGGCTGCACTTGTATTCTGATTTCAGAACTTTTGTTTTATCTGAGCATAACAAGCACGATGGAATTTTTATTGACCATTTAAGCACACACACACACACACATACACACACACACACACCTCTGCATATTTAACACTGGTGTGAATTATTTAGTGCCGTGTGATGCTCCTGCAGCAGTCGGCCTTCAGAGTAAAACAGCTTCAGTTACTGTGACACGTTTACAATCAGCCCCGAGCCGCGGCCGGTTTAACCACAGTCCACTCCATGAAACAGACACATTTAAACTCAGAGGACTCAAAAAGTCCTCGTCTGTGCACAAAACATTCATTTCGCTTCCTATTTATTTAGAAGCATCTAAACATTTACCGTCCAGACCAGCCGCTGAGCGGAGGCGGGCAGAGCGACACAAACTTCTGACTTTGTTCCAGCTGAATTAGGCGAATGTTGAATTTTAAAAATCACCAAATATCAGAATAACCCTGCGTCAGGCCTCTTTCCACAATCAGATGATGGGATTTCCCCCAAAGACCACCCCGACAGCTTCATACCTCACAGAGTAGGAGTGAAACGATAGAAACGATATAAATTTGGCCAACGATAGATTTTGACTATAACGCTCTATTGCGATAGCGCATGTTGATGATGTCATCAAACTGCGCCTGTTTCGGTCGAAAGCATCGCAGCGGCTAAAACCATTATCATCTGCAAATTATGGCGGGCGACAGTCATAGCAAAGAGATGAAGCACTTTTGAAATATGGGGAAAGCCAAAAACTGCGCTTCCTCCACTTCTGTAACATTGATTCATTAATGTTGAATTCTCTCGCAGCTGCTCTGTTCCCATGTTGTTGCAGTATATTAATGACCAACCTCGTATTGTGGATGAATAATCTCAGTTGTTCTCCTGACTGACGTTTGGCCCGTGTACAGCATCCTGCTATGCGATTGCATTTGTCCCTGACCACCAGAATCCCTCACGTTAACTTTTATCGAGTGGAAAAAAAGTTGGCTTCATCCTCCAGCTTCACTGTGCTAATGTTATGCTAACATAGCTGTGTCGCTAGCAATCACGTAGCACAACATTATATACCAGGTAGTCCAACTTCAGTAACCCTACAAACGCCACTGCTGTTTAGTTTCCTGTCTTCATTTATGTTGGAAGTGGTAGCAGAGCTGTACGTTTGAATTAGTTTCAAAAATCTCTCAGTCAGAACATGCTATGAAATGTTTAGGTGGAAACTAGCGAGCTAACTTCCTGCTAACTTCTAACTCCGTTAAATTTAATAACTTCTGTTTTCATGGATGTTAAACTTAATAGTTACACCTGGTAAAGCAGCAACGCTGATGATTTTATTAAAGATGAAAGAATTTAGACCGTTTTTAACTCTTTGACTTTGGGACCTGAAACGGACGGAGTTTTGGACCCAGATTACTCTGAAGCTCCTCACTACGGCAGCCGTAATGCTCTGACAATCCATCAAGCAGTGCGGCTTACCAAAGTTGTACTAAAACATTTTTAACAGATTTCTGCAGCCAAAATCGGTTCGAGGTCAGTAAGCACAACCAGAATTCATACATAAGGCACACTGTCGATTTTTGACAAAATTAAAGGATTTTAAGTCCTTATAGTGTGGGAAATATGTTATACAGAAGAAAAGAATATATCGCAATATATATCGTTACCGCACATGCTTCAAATTATATCTCGATATGAATTTTAGGCCATATTGCCCAGCCCTATCACAGAGTATGTCTTTTTGGTCATTTCAGGCTCAGTTTGGAAACTTTTGTGGTTCAGACGTCATGAACTCACATTTGGCTAATTTAAGGTGGAGCTGTGGCTGAACGCTGGCGACCAGAGTCGACACAAGTCAACAGGCACAAAAGTGGCCCAAAGAAAACTGAAATACGGTTGAATTTAAACCATTACTGAAGCTTCTCCGATTTTATGCTAATAATTACACCGAACTATGTCTTCATACACTGAAAACAACATGAAGTCATCAGCCTGCGAGCTGGAGTCACGGTGGGGGCGTGGGGGGGCAGATTATTTGGTTGCTGTGTGTCCGTGACATTTGGCTCCAGCTCCGCCCGGATGCTTCGCTCGCCTCGTGAAGCGGCAGGCCGGCGTTCACCGAGCGACAAACCAGGAACCTAAAACTGTAAACTGCTCCACATCAGACGGCACGAGCCAGAAAAATAGAAACAGCAGTAAAACCCAATCTGGAGGTTTCCAGCCTCCATCTTTATGGTGGAGACCTGAGCCTGCACATGTGAGATACAGGAAACGTTTGTGCAGACGTCTGCCTCACTGCAACATGAAAACTGCATTTTAGCCACTCAGCTGCTGTTCATTGGGGCTGGCTTACAGCGCCCTCTGCTGCACCTCCAGCTGAACTGCAGCCGCTTCACTAACAGGAGGGAGAGCGCTCGCTGAGGAGGACTCAGGTGTTTCTGTGCTGGACCCACAAACAGTGCGGCGACTCTGAGCTTCAGATCCAGACTGATCAGCCGTCTGAAGCGTCCCAGGTTTGATCTCTAATGGTTTTATAAAAGTGGCAGGTGTGACATCATCATCATCAGCTGTCAGGGATGTGAACGGCGTCCTACCTGCCAGGGCTTTGATTCGCGAGCGCTCGAAGAGGCGTGCCGAGCTGTTCTCGTTGTCCCAGTCGTCGGCGTCCCAGCGGTTGTTGACGCCATCGTTGTACTGCTGCTGGATCTCCATGTGGTCGTACTCCGCCGCTACCGACGTCATCTTGACCTCCCCGTGGCTCCACCTCCGCCTCCCCCGCTGGCTTCGAGTCCGTTCACCTGCTGCCTGCTGCTGATCACGCCGGATGCTCGCACACGCTCAGACCGGCTCTGGCTGGCAGGCCGAGATCACTTTAGGAAACCTGCGGGAGGGAAAACGGAGAGAACGAGGTGAGAAACGATGAACTCATAATCAGCTTTATTAAAGAACAGCTGACGGCTGATTGGACAAATATTTATGATTATCACAAACGAGGTCAGACGAGGCCACGCCTCTTCCCCTCGCCCCGATGACCACAGAAGATCAAAACTGCAGAAGGCGGCGGATAAACAAACAGGACGGGGTGTGCAGCACACGCCGTTGTACGCTCATGTCAAAATGCACTCAGTGTTTGTGGGCGTGCACGCTCGGGACAAAACATAGACGCTACAGAAGAGTCTGGCAGGACGTGACCTGTCTGTGGGGCGTGCACTTATCGATCAGAGCGTGGAGTCTGCAGAGGAAACCAACGCCGGCGTTTTGTGTTCGTGCATTGGTGAGAAACACTGAGCTGTGATTAAAGCAGCACAGACACTCTGCTGCTCTCTCAGCCGCTGAGGAAGGTGGTCACATGACTGTGCCTTCTGCTCCACGATTGGCTGAAGACCACCCAACCTCCCTTTGAACAGAACAGTTTCTAAGCTAGAAGAAGGGCGCCTCCTCCTGGTCACAACACGTTACTACAACATCTGAGAAGCAAACACACACTGTGAACGCATCAGAGCAGTGAGGCGTTCAGTGACCAGCTCCAACATTCTCACTAACACTAATCTGTAGTTTAAAAGGTTGTGAACGATTTCATTTATGAGCAGATCGCTCCTGTCAGTAAAGTCTACAGATAGGAAGTCTGTGCTTCAATGCAACATGTGATCTACCTGTGCAGGTAAACACAGGAGCGACTCAGCGCAGGCGGTCCTGCAGTCATCAGCATGACTCTGAGATGGCGTTTAACTAACCACGACCTCAGCGGTTCACCCAAAGCAGGGAAACCTCAGACCTGAGCCGTCAGTCACATCTGTCTCCAGAGGTGCGCCATGTGACCAGCTGCTGGACACCGAGAGCTTCAGCACGTAATAAATGAATGAATGAGTTACAGCTGAGCCACCGTCTGAACCGTGAGCATGTCAGAGGTCAGAGGTCAGCTCAGGTTTCATAACACGAACAGAAATCTGGTGGAAACAAACAGACGTGAGGCTCACTGCTTTAATGTGAGGAAAACAGGAAAGTTTGAGATGCAAACTGTGATTTTACCCTTTAAGTTTATTATTTTCACTTTAATTAATCTTTGACAAAAAATAGATTAAAATTGAAATAAACTTATAAGTAACATCTTAAATAAAAATTTGACAGACGTCAGCACTTCTGCTCTCTGATTGGCTGCACTCCGTCCCATCCTCCTCACACTGCGGTCAATTCAAACGTCTCTACTCTGCATCACACCACAGGTTCCCTCTGGCTCCGCCTACTGAAGACCAACTCAACCAATGAAATTATTCTGAGTCTTTTTTCCCTGCAGAGAGTGTGTGTGTGTGTGTGTGTGTGTGTGTGTGTGTGTGTGCTGCTTGTGTTGCTACGCTAAAAATACGCCACAACTGGGACCCCGTGTGTGTGTGTGCATGAGTGAGTGTGTGCGCGCGCAGAGTGAAGCTAACAATGTGCACTCAGACAGAAGCAATAACACACACACACACACACACACACACACACACACACACAGTCATGACAACAGTGTTTAGTAAGTGTGTCACTGCAGGGCAGCAGACTGAGTGAGGAGCTGAGAGACGCTGAGCTGCAGGATGAAACTGAAGCTGCTGTTTCATAATCTGGTAACAATCATCATCACCATGATCATTAATCCGCAGACACTCGAATGCATCACGCGTTGGCGGTTCAGCTTCGGGGACGCGGCAGGAAGCTTTCGTGTCTTTAAGCAGTGAAAACGTCCATCCTGGCGGCCGCAGCGATGGACGCGCTGCACGTGAAATGTGTTTGTTTGCTGAGGCTGTGCAGTTGGATGAGTTTAAAAAGTCTCCGGCCAGGCAGGTGACCACACACCTGACTGAGAGCGAGGTTTGGCTGCACGCAGATGATGGTGACTACATTCCTGCTGCAGCGATAGGTCAAAGTTCAGGGGCTGAGGAAGGCAAAGCTGTGAGTAAGGATGCCGGGAATCGGGCCAGCGCGCGGGAAACTGAAGGTCTGCTGCAGGTCAGCGTGTGAAAGCTGCCAGCAGCAGAAAGAACGAGGCGACGGGAAGAGCCGAACCTTCTCAGGAGGATATTTATAGCCCGGAGAGAGGACGACCCTGGCTGGGAACAGGAAGTACAGAAATAGAGATGACGGGGCGGAAAAATTCAGACTTTTTACACTTTTAAGAATTTTGTGTTGTAGTTTTTCCTCATTAAATCTGATATGAGGGATGTTAAAAAGTGAGGTCAGCAGTCGAGACAAATGCCCTGCTGGAGCCTACATTTCCCATCATGCAGCTTCACATGAATCCAGCACGTGTGCCTCATTTCTGAGCATCTTTTTCCCTTTTCTCTCCTCTCCATCTCTCGCCCACGTCCTCCTCCCACCTCTCTCACCCTCCCAGCATCCTTCACTACAATTACCTCCTGTTGAAGCTCGCCTCGGCTTTCTTTCTGACGAAAGCTGTCAAGTGCAGCCCCCCCTCCGCCCACACCTCTGTCACACTGTGACTGTAGGGGTTTTGGTTTTAACCTGAGACCTCTGCAGACATCGGTAATCCTACACAGGATGTGATTGTGCTTTTAAGGGCAAAGAATAAAACTGGACGGTCAGGAGACGTCGGCCACATGTGTGAACGAGGAAGATTAAAAATATAAAAATTATCTGAGGGTTTACGGACGAGCAAAGACTAAGAACTCAAAGAATCGAATTAAAATCAGCTGAAACTGTAAAGCCGAGTGGACGACAAACCGCCACCCGTGTGTCACACTTTTAAAGGTCCAACAATCAGACATGAAATCACAGAGTTTGTGTTTGGCTTCAATAAACGAGGCCTACCTCATACACCACCCCGGGGTGTCCTGTGACACAGGTGGATGAGCACTGATCTGAGGTCAGAGCGTGCACGGCTCGTTCCGTCTCTGAATGAGAACGAAGGAGGAGCGCGGCTCGACTTGGAGTCGAGTCCTAAATCTGCTGCTGTGGGAGAAATAAACTCCTCTCCCTCCTCTTCACACGTTTCTGTTCCTGAACCAGCAACAAGCAAACATCATCCTCTCCACCTGCTCCACCCGAGAAGCTGCTGCTGGAGTAACAACAACAAAATGTAATGAAAGCTGAGAAACCTCCAGTAACTAAAACACATTCTAACACGTCCAAGTCCTTCGCTTTGCTTTCACGCCGTTTAACCACGCTGAGAATCCCTCGCCGACTCAAACGATGTTGAGCCCAGTAAGAACCCGTCACGGTCTCGTACACGGGTGCGTCTCACCTTTTCCTGAGGCCGGTCAGAGGCAACATTAAAGCTGCTTCGTTTTCTTTCATACGTGCAGAGAACCAGAAACCACACAGCATCGTTTCCTTTCAAAATAAAGGCACGACCTGCTCCTCTGAGTGGACGACTGAATGTTATTTACTACACTCTATTCTGCACTGAAAGACGGGCAAAAAACACACGTTGCCATGGTTACGCTGCCCCAGCATGCAGCGCGTGGGAGCCCACTCGTCACGGTGGCGACAGCGGCACAAAGACTCTCGGCTGAAGCTTCGGGAGGAGGAACGACCACACTGCCAGCGGAGCTAAATCACAGACGGCGGCGACAGGATAAAAGAACCCGCCCTGTCTGTGGAAACGAATCAAAGTTCAGGATTAGGAGTGGAAGTGGACCGGAGGCCCACGGAGGTCACCGGCTCTCTTAGTCAGCAGCTTCGTCAGAGCTGCTGTGGACACAAGAGACCACAGGTCATGTGGTTCAATCAGCTGATTGATTGTTACTGAATCCTTTCATGAAAATAAAATTCAAACACTTCGTTGGCGTCTCGTCAGCGCACACCTGCTGTTACCTGATGAAGCTGAAAACAGATGGAAAAACAGACGACGCTCGTTTCGTTGTATTTTTAGCTCTGACAGTTTCACTATGCAAATATCAATAGTTCACCATGGCAACGCAAACCGGCAGAATCTCACTCTGCATTCAGACTCCTACGCAGGACAAGCTGCCGCCACGGCGCTCGCCCCGACCATGAACAGACGCACACCGACCGACGGCGGAGACCAGACTGGAACCACACGGACAGCAAAGACTCGAGTTTTCCAGTCGTGTCGGATCACCACAGACTTCCTCCACGACCGCGGGTCGGCACCAGAGCCAAACCTGAGCTGAGCAAGGTCACAAAGAAAACACACAGCAACAGGTGTGTGTGTGTGTGTGTGTGTGTGTGTGTGTGTGAGAGAGAGAGAGAGAGATTATCTGGGACATGCATGAGGAGGTGATCCATCACTCTCCTCTCTGCAGTCTCATGTAGGCCACACTGAGCAATGTGGGGCAGCAGCTATCCGACCCGACACCACCGAGGTCTGAGCAGAGCAGCGGCAGGAAGTCAGAGACACTGATTGGATGGAAGCTCGCACTTGGAATCAGGGACGGCGCCATTTTGGCTCCAGGTTTGAATGATTGCGCTCAGCTCTGTTCAGGTTCTGTTTCACTTATGATTTTATAAAAAGGTGCAAAGAAAACACGAGGAGCTCAACAGCACCGTGTGAACTCCATCCACAGCTCACAGCAGTGCTGGAGAAGCTGTGAGATGTTCGCCTTACAGACGTCCATAATCACAGCAGCTCGTCCAGCTGACTCCAGGTGTTCACGTCAGGGACATAACCTCTCTTTGATTGGACGGTCTCCGCTTTGGCTAATATAAAATTAGTTGTTGCATCTGAACATGTTTTACTCTTTGAACGACGCTCACAGATCGAAGACGTTTGTTTTCTCGTAAACCTCCGCTCGATCTCACCTCCGTCTACATCGGAGGCGTCGCCCCCTGCTGCTCAGTACAAAGAATGCACGTGTCAGGTAAAACCAAAAACACTAAATAAATCCTCAGGCTAACTCGAGCCCGACTGATCAGTGGAGCCTGCTTTGATTAATGAGGAAACCATCCTGAATCTAATTAGTGACTCTGAGCCGGAGCCAGTAATTAGATTTTTGTTAGATTTGAGATAAGATGTCCTCGTAACGATTGAATCATCGCAAAGAGACGGCACACACAGATCCAGGCGGATGGATACATCACGCTGTCAGAGATGATCCGAGGACTCGCTGAAGTCTGACAGCAGGTGAGTTTAGACATCAGTGTCGGGTTTAACTAAACCAGCATCTGCTTTTGAGCCCAGGCGTCCCTGAGCTGCTTTCATGTCTCCTGCAGGAAGGAGTTAGTGAAGGTCTCAGGACAGCTCTGACAGTCATGCTTGTGATGTACACTGTAATCCGGTTATCTCATCCTGAGCAGACAAAGACCCTGAAGTCACACATAATTGGCCTGCACGAGAAATCATGCTGCACTAAAGGTCAGCAGAACCAGTTAGAGGAAGCCAGTGTGCTCCATCTTCTGAGGACAAGAAATGCTTCTGCATTAATGTGCAGAAGACTGAACGTTTCTATCTGGAACAAGGAGCTTTTGGACCGTTCGCCCTTTGATTGGCGCAGTTTTCAGACGTGAGCTGGAGTGGCGGGCGTCCTCTGCGCCGAGAGCCCGAGCACGGCCAAATTGTGTCCCAGCGTCAGCTTTCAGATAAGAAACAAACAGGGACACACGAACAGCGTCTGTGGGAGAAACAAAGACGGCATCGAGCGCCGCGTCCTGGCTCTTCCTGTTTAATTGTGACGTCCAATCAGAATCCTCCCGTGGAAGCGTCGCCTCAGAGAAAGCGGAGTTTAAGCTGATCGTGCCTGAGGGAGCCGATTGGAGGACGCGCAGCACAAATATGACAGTTAAAGGGCAGGACACTGAGCATCTCCACTACGCTAATTAGGTTATCTGAGCCGTTAATAGAGTTAGAGGTTGCCATGGTTACGATGACTAATCAATGGGCCGCAGACAGCCCTGCTCACTTTTCACAATGACGGCTTCAAATACAGGGAAGAAAATTCAGATTTGATCTGCTCTGTAAATGAGCTCGAGCTCAAACATAGCGGCCCGTCTACGCCTCGGCTCCTCGGATTAAACAAGGACGACTTTACACATTTAACACTCGAGTGCACACACGCACCCCAATCCTCCAATCACAGGTCCAGAATCAGCCGTTTCCAAAGCTCAACAGAAACATTTTGTCTGCAGCTTTGATCTAAAATCAGTCTGACGTCCAGACTTTTGGTGCAACGACAGAAAGACAGCGAGCTCTTTGTGAGACGAGCTTCAACCGCGGGACGCGTCAGGGTGAGCGGACCGTCACGAACACGAGGAGCGTACAGACCGGCTCCTCCCACAACGAGCTGATCCATCCAGGCTAACGCATGCGGACGACAGAGCGTGTGGATGCAGCAAAGCAGGAAGGACTTCAAGATCCAACTGCAATTTATTGTTTCTGTCCAATTCAAATTTTAGTCATTTATTAACGTTTTACCTGCTACAGGACCTTCATCGGTCACGTTTCTCAAAGTAAACTACAGCATCAGCATCCTACTTTATTTCAAACTACATCAGCAGGAAAAAAGACGGCTGCAGCTCCAGGTGTGCAGCGTGACGCGGTGTGGAAGCTGAATTATTAATAACGGCCACCAGGGGGCGGCACGTGAGGCTGCAACAAGCACTCCGGTCGTGTAGCAGCGACCCTCTGACCTGATGTCTCCAAACATATTGATGATGGACTCACGTGACCCACGCACCTTTTTGTAAACGTTTGTTATTCAGAGCGTCAAAAGGGAGGCTCGACCAGAAGATCCAGACAACAACAACAACAACAACAAGTCCCAGCACGTCAAAAAGAGAGAGGACGACTAAACTCCAGCCTGAATTCTGCAGCCAGGACAGTCTTTTACATTCAGTCTATTCCAGGATTATTTTTGTGTACGATTTAAATTTTCTGCACTGTAGCAACGTAGCGGCATCAAATATCTGCGGTTAGTTTAAGCAGTGAACTTGCCAGTTTAAGACAAATACATGATAACGGAGGATTATTTTGACCTGAGAGTCCTGCAGAGCTACTCTGGTGCAGTCCAGAAGCATGAAGCTGGAACACCTTTAAGGTGTTTGACAGCCAGAGCACAGCTGAGTCTCCGCCTCCGTTTACCTGTGAGAAAAAACGTTTCGTTTCACCTTTTGATTCAGGTGTCTGACGCTCTGCAGTCCTCTGAGCAGCTGTTTGTCCTTCCATCAGAGGACAAACAGCAACGCCAAGCCTGGACACACACACACACACATATCAATCAGCAGGGATCAATAATGACTCAGGCATAAAGGTCTGCCCCAGAACCACGTTGCCAGGGTTACATAAATTAAAGCACCTCTTTCAAAATAAAAGCTTTTCTAACTAAACGTTAATGCAGCAGTTTCACTTCGCCTGCGACGGTGCCGTCGGTGACTTAAAGTAGGGCTGCTCGATTATGGCAAAAATGATAATCACGATTATTTTCACTGAAATTGAGATCACGATTATTTGACGATATTTATTTAACCCTTTAAGACCTACTATAGAACCAAGTCCACCAGAGCTTATATTATTATTTTTTTTTACATGCTGTAGTGCCATTTGTGGGAGCATTTCAAGTTGCTATACATCAATACAACTGTTATAGCCCATATTTTAATAATATGTATGCATTAAGTGCATAGTAATTACATAAATTGCAAAAAAGTGCAATAAACTACAAAAAAAATTGAAAATCGCTTTTGTTTTTTTTAACATATATTTCTACTTGGAGAAATTTAAGAGGTTTATCCCTCAAAACTTTAAATACAATAAAGTTGCAAAAAATAGTTTACAACAACAGGAAATTTATTTTGAGTGTCTTCATAGTTTTATTTTGGAGATACAGCAATTTTTATACACTGCAGGAAAAACAAAAAACAATCCTATGATGCAAATTTGCAAAGAAAACAGCAGGTGCATCATTTCACTGTGGGAAGTGTTACGAACAGCTGATAGGATCGGCAAAGCGTGTTTCTGGAATATTATGTTTTTGTTCCTGCAAGCGCTTTTTATGCAGTTTTTGCAAAGCTATATGTGGAAGGAAACCGTGACCGAGGACAAGCTGATGGCATCAGATGTAAGTACAACTCCTCCGGTTTCATATGCAAAACAAATTATTGCGCTAGCTTACACGGTTCAGGTTCTACAGGGATTTAAAAATAGTTACGCAAAACGGAGCGTGCTGCTCTGACCGGCTTTAAAGGGTTAACAATGACTTTAAAAAAATAATATAAAATAGTGTGCAACACCACTGAAGTTTTTTTTAAACTCTTTTCAACCAACAGCAGTCACTCTCTCCTCTCCAAATAACTTCTGCTTAGCTTTCCGAGCTTCCCTCGGGTCCTCTTAATCAGCGGTCTCCAACCTTTTTTGCGCCACGGACGGTTTATGCCCGACAATATTTTCACAGACGGCCTTTAAGGTGTCGCGGATAAATGAGGGAGGGGCTAATAATCGGCTCAGTCATTTTTAATGATCGTTGAAAGCCCAGATCGTAATCGTGATTAAAATTCGATTAATTGAGCAGCCCTAACTTAAAGCTACAAGAAGTGGAAGTAATATTTTCACGTTAAAGATGCAGATCTTTTAGCAGGGGTTTGCTGTTTTGTCACACTCACTGAGCAGCTCTTTAAATCCATCACAAGAATCACCCTAATGAAGGCAATAAACATCCTAAAGACTCAAATACCACAGAACTACAGACTTCCTGGGCCCTGCAGAGCTTTCCCAGGAATCGTCACACCATCACCATAGACGTCCTTCAGGTGGACTGAAGGTAGGTGGCAAAAAAGGGAACACTGTGCATTTAGTGAACTTTAAAAATTGACCTTTAAACTGAGGTTCGTGTGTTTTTAGACTGTGATGCTCTTAGAAAAGCTGGCAGACAAGCAGAAGCCCCCAAATTGATCAGCCTGGAGTTTTGAGGCAGGGGTGGAGCTCCAAGGTGGGGACGGAGCTCTATCCATCAGGACTGAAGCTGATCTCCAGCATAAGCTATGAAACAGAAAACTGGTGAACACTAAAAACCTGACTGACTTCAGCAAAACCACAGAAACACATTTAAAAAAGAAAATGTCTAAAACCTGAAGCAGCAAACACGGAATCTGCACAGCTGACGAAGCCTTGAGCTACGGCGGGATTTCACTCGGGTCTGAAACTGGATGAGCCAAAACCATTCAGTCAGTTTCCGGGGCCCCTTTGCTCTGTCATGTGAGCACACACACACACACACACACAAACACACACACACACACACACAAAAGGGAATAAAGGGCTGAAAGCACAGGAATGTGTCAGCAGTCAGAGGAGATGAGATCACGAGAGAGAGCTGGGTGGGAGAATGAGAGAGGGCGAGTGAGCACATGAGTGAATGGGACAGCGAGAGAGAGACAGAGAGAGTAGGAAGGAAAAACTGAGACCCCCTTTTCCACCTGTTTAAAGACCCCGATCTGCATCTGGATCTCTTATCGGGAAAAGTCACGCGAGCTGATGGACACGTTCCTGCGATGACGATAAAACTGAAGCAAATCTAAAGCAGCTGTAAACAAAATTACCCACAATGCACGTCCACATACTGATCATGTGTTAATAGCAGGTGGTTCGATATAAGAGCAGTGACTCTGTCAGAGATCAGCACCAATATTCAGCTTCTTTTGATGGCTGACATCATTTTCCATCTGGTCACATGTCACAAGTAAGGGCCAATCAGCAGCGGCCGCGGGGAGAGACATTTGAAATGTGTCTTTTGTGTCTTCTTCGTTGGTCTTCAGTCCTCCGTGATATGTTGTGAATTCATTACTTGAGAACCAGCAGATGTTATTATCGTAGCGCTCCATATTTTGGTCCCAGTAACTTAAATGAGCGTTTTTGGTGTTTGAACCGCGCAGGCGTCCTTCCAGCTGACGCCGGCTGTTTGTGTTCCTCTTTGTGTTTCTTTCACTTTGATTTTCTCTGGACGCGCTTCAGTCGTCTCTGCCCGTTTGTTCTCCGTGAGAACCAATCGTCTGCAGCTTCACACCGACCTCGGCTAAACACAGCTAAAAAACAGTCCAATCAGAAAGCCGGAGAGGTGAAAAACCGCACGCAGCCAACCTAGCCGAGCTCCCCTCGCCAGCCAGACAGACAACGCGGCCGCTCGCCATCAATAAGTCATGCGGTCACATTTGCTCACTCGAGCGAGTTGTTTTGTTCAGAGCAGAGATTCAAGTGAGACAGAGAGAGCAGGAATTTCAGAAAACAAGTCAAAGGACAGAGTAGAGACACGCCGATAGAACTTCATTAAAATGATAAAAAAAATGGACTTATTAGTGAGCTCCAGAATCAGACTGGAACTGTGACCAAGGCAAAAATGAGCCGTCACTTTAGACCTGTGAGCTCTTAATCTAAAAAAAATAAATAAAAATGTTTTAACGTTCATTAGTAAAAATTCCAAAAATAACATTTAACAGTAGAACCACCAGGGGGAGCCATTCTGACACTGTCCTGCAACAAAGAAGTTTCCTGGAGGTCAGATGTTAATTTTTCCTTTGATTAAAATTAAGATTTGACTAAACAGATATTTAAGACTCAGTTTTATTAATTTTACAAATCCTGTTACACCAGCCTTCATGTTTAAATGTGTGTAAACAGTGTTGCTAGGCAACTCAGCATGCTGCCATTGTGGGGTCCAAATGACGTCCACATCACATCTGGGTATAAATGATCATTATTTGTATTTCCCCTTTTATTCTCACTCCAAAAATTAATCAAATGATTAAAAAAATATATATTTTAGGAAAAGTCAGAAGGTTTAATTTAACAGAATTATGTGATTTATAAAAAGGGGTCAAAACGAGCCTCTTCAAACACACAGGGTCAAAGTTACCACCACAGACTGTAGGTAAAAGATGGAGGGAGCCACGCTGACGTCAAGCCCTCGTTAGCTACGCCCACTTCCAGTGACATCATCAAGGACAGAAAAAAAATGTTCAGGAGTTTGAAGGTTTTTTGGTTTTTTGGAGTCGCCCCCTGCTGGATATTAAAGACAATGCAGGTGTAAGAAGCTTCAAGCCAAAGATTTCCAGACGATAAGGTTGTTTTCACATCTTTGTCTTTAACGCCAACACCATGGAAGAGTAAAAACACGAGAGCGCGTTGTGGATTTTAAGCAGGATACTCTGACAGGAGAGGAGACGTGAATCCCGGGGCAGACGTAGGAACATCTGGAAAGTTTAAAAGATTTCACAGGATCTAAATAAGTTGTTTGGATCGTAACGATGTGGAATATTATTGCTGTTTAACCAAAAGTGTACATGTGAGGGTTTCCCACGCTGATCAGAAGACAGAGATAAGAAGCACGTCTGAGGGACATCCTTCACTTGGATTCATGGTTTCTGCTTTTAATCTCGGCTGCACAGGTAAACATGTTTATAGTGTTTGTGCACTTTTTACACTTAAAGGGAAATGAGGGGTCATTTCTATATACTCAGGTTATTTTGCAGATGTTTTACTGAAACCAACAAAAGGTGCTCGCCGTCTTAAAGACGGTCTCTCACAGCAGCTGGAATCAGAAAGCCTTCAAAGGTCTCACATTGGTTTCCTTACATGACTGAAACAAGCTGACAGGCTTCAGCTCATCCACTAAACTGGTTAAAGGTCCGTTAATTGGCCTGTGTTTACTCCATTACACTCATAATTGATGAGTCAGCGTAGAGAACATCAGTCAGTTAATGGATTCAGTCATTATATCACTTTACAGCTTAGCACGAGGACGTCCATCTACACATTCATAAATGATTAGAACTGTACTGTTCTTCCTTCATCGAGAAAGAGGAGGAGGAGGAAGAGGAGGCGGCGTTCTCACTGCACGTGTGCAGGTTTGTAAAATGCATCGAGTTCTTTATTGCTGATGACGTGAGAGCAGAGCTGCCTTCAGTACATTTCAAATCTATATTTGATAACTTCACAATGGATTAACATCTGTCCATGTGTGGGTGCTGCACACACACACACTCCTATTATTTAAGTCCACCATTTACTGCTACATGCACACAATCAATATCTGATCCAGCAGCTCAGGAGGCACTTAGTTAGCATTCATGAACACACACGCCATGTGCTCTTAACTATGCAGCTGCCAGAGCAGCTATTAATTATCAATGAGCATCCTGAGTGCTGTGTGTGTGTGTGTGTGTGTGTCCCATCAATAACACGCTGCATCCTCTGCTCACCCAGGAAGTGTAGATGGTAGCATTTCGATCACGCACTGACATGATGCCAGGCGGCCATGTTTTTAAATTAATTCCCCCATTTCTATGCACCAGTTCCTCGACCGACCAGCGGAGGCAGCAGTGAGTCAGTCCCCATAGACTCGCATGTTAAAACTTGACAGCAGAAACAAACATGTTTACAGGCTGATACACAAACTGTTCTGAGGTCTGACACCTGTAGGGGGGGGGGGACTCACCTGTTTAAACTATATTGAGGCTTAAAGTTTGCATTTTTAGGGGCGTGGCCTCTGTATGATGCATTCGGACAGGAGCACATAAAACTGACTTTGAGGCTTCAAACCAAGCGATGCCACAGAAGTCCTCACTGCCAGCACGCGCACAAACACGCACACACAAAGCTGATGGCAGCTGATAAGAATCCAGTGATGACTTCCACTGGTGTCTCTCAACACTGCAGCCTTTTTGATGGAGTTCAGGCTCAGAGAGAAACAATCCTCAGCCAGTGACAGACGGCTCAGTGGGAGGGGGGTAAAAAGGATAAAAGGACGAGAGACAGAAGCAAATGTTGCGTAACAGATGTAGTTTTCCACCAGCAGCTTTCACGTGATTGCTCCCTGCGAGCCTTCATTTAATGAGGCCGTGCAGATTTTACCTTCACACAGGAAGCATGTGTGAGCGACAGGCCGTGCAGGCGCACAGCAGCGCTGCAAATCTGCAGCTTTTCACGTGTTTGTTTGTTTTGTTTCCACCATTTTTATCTTAGCAAGTTCAGGAGAGATCCACATGGAGCAAACGCTGCTGAAAAACTGTTACAACTGCCAACCAGACGACGGCGTTTTCTCCTCACACCATGCACGGTAACGTCACCGCACATCTTTAAGATTAGATTTTTCTTAATCAGGTAAAATGTTAACGATGTAGTGATGTCATGCCCAGGCACATCTGAGAGCGAGAGCAGCCTCTGATTGAGCATTTTTAAAAGTCGTCAGGCTCCAAAAACAAAACAACAAAACAAAAAACACAATAAAATACAGAGATTTAATATTTCTGTTCAAGTATTAGCTTCACTGTCCGAGCGCCACTAAACACGGAAACAATCTGAAGAGCCTCAAACTGGCTGATCCGAGTTCAGCGTACGGCCGATGAAGTCCCGCCACAGGCCTCCGGGCTGTCAGAGCGTGAGCGTTTCCAGCTGACGGCCAGAGCGCTGAAAGGCTTTTACATAAACACGTCGGCCTGAGCTCGGCGCCCACACAGAGGACGCCGTTACTGAGAGAGTGCGAACCCGGAGACGACGCGAGGAGGCGAGGGAGTGAGCGAGCACGTCGATGTGAAACACACGGCGCTGTTTTTATTCATGTTTCTGACGTTTTACAGATTTGTTCAGGCTGCTGCTCAGCCGAGGGTCGAACATTCAGCACAGGAGGTCACGAGCTCATCGGGAAACTGACAGCGAACCGTAAGAATGAGTCACAGTCATGTGACACGTTTGGAGACCCTTAAAGTCCACCACAGAACCAAGCACAGCTTATCTTTATACTTTTACCAGCTGTTGGGGGCATTTCAAGTCACTATGCATCAATGCAACTGTTACATCCCAAATTATAATATTATGTATGCATTAAGTCCCTAGGAACTAGAGAGACTGCAAAAAAAAAAAAAAAGAAGGAAAAAAAAGAATCAAAATTGTTTTGTGGGGGTTTGTTTGTTTGTAAAAAACATTTCTACTTACAGAAATTTCAGAAAAACTTCAAAAATTTCAAAGCTAAATGCAAAAACATTGCACAAAATAGTTTCCAACCACAGGAAATTTGGAGTGTCTTTATAGGTTTAATTTTTATAAACTTCAGGAAAAATTAAAAAAAAAATATTATTGTGCAAAATCCCCCCCCCCCCAAAAAAATAAAATAAATAAATGTAAATAAACGATTTCTAACATTGAAATTTAAGCTCTAAGCCTCCCATGACGTCACTTCTGGTTGTGGCAGCTAACGGTGGACACGTGATGATCTGTTTTTGTTGTTGCACTCGCTCTTTAGTGATTTTCGCACAAAGCCAAATGTGGATGGAAACCACGACCTGGGACAAGCTGAATGCACGTGATGTAAGTACAACGCCTCGAGCTTCACAAATCTGAGCCTTAAAAGGGTCAAACACAGCTTTGGATCCTAAATTAACAAAATCGTGTCTTTTTATGTTTTTCTGAATATTAATAACAACGTATGTTTTCTCCGTTTTCCACTTTGTTGTCTCACTACAAAAAATAAAGTTTGTCTGTTTTTTTCCTCATACATTTACTTCATAATTTTTTCCCACTTTTCACGATCATATATTTACAATTTTTTAAGTTTGAATTTTAAAATTCAATCTCTGATTATTATTGTTACTTGTTTCACCTTCAGTGGCAACAACGTGATGTTGTATATTTCTAAATAAAATTTGAGAAATCTACATTTTTCTACAACAAACAAACGAACATGGGGGAGGGTTCCTTACAGCTCTTTGAAGGTCGGGGGTTTTGAGGTCATTTGTGTGAACATTAACTTTGGTGCTGTTTCACGTCATGTGAGGAAGAATCCCGAGTATGTGCTTTTACTCTAAATACACCGATAAGGATGCTGATTACAGAGGCAGCAGCTAACGATGCTTCAGCTCGTCCACACGGGGCTGAGCTCCGGCTCAAACCTCATCCTGTCGTCTTTCATTTCCCGAATCACCGGAGATTTATTCTCCCAAATCCTGGATCAAACCAGGACGTGACAGGAAAAAATAAAATCGTCCGTACACAACAGAAAGTTTTCACTTAAACATGGCCCCTCCTCCTCCTCCTCTCCACCCCTTCCCAGTCCAAACTCTCCCACTGCCTTCCTGCCATTATGCAACTGAAGCCTGCAGCCAAAAACAGCCTCCCAGCCTGCACTCCTCCTCCTGTTCAAACAAACAGCCCGTCCTCCTCCCTCTGCTCCGGCAGACGGGTGGAGGACGCAGATGAACGAGACAGAAACCCCGTCGTCGCTGTCGGCGTCCCGCTGGGCGTTATATGTGCAGGAAATGCATATGAACAAACTTTCAAGGTTTTACACGGAGATCCAGGAGATCTTAATCTGGAAACACACACACACACACACACACACGCACGCACACTTCTAAGAAGAAATGTGGAGATGACAGCTAAGGTCATGCAGGGTTCAGCGTGTTCCGGTTGTGAGGATGTGTGAGGTGTTGGATGGATCTCCTCCTGTGAGCCTCGTCCGATTTATTTACTAAGCTGGAACTTCAAACGTGGTCATTTGTCAGAGCGTGGCTCTCTGATTGTTGTTACACTAACGACTGACGTGGAAAAGATTTATCTGAAACCATCGTGACACAAACCTGCTGCCATCCTACAGAACAGTTCATCCGGTTAATCTGCCAGCTGCTTCGCTTTAACTTTTTTGAAGTTTATAGAAACCCTAACTTAAGACCTAAAGAGAGTTCTGAATATCATTACCACGATGTAACACAGCGCCATGTGCTGATGAAATCAGGCTGCTACGATCCCAATCAGCATTATGGTCGTGGTACAAATGGAGCTGGGATCGAGCCTCGGGAGCGAACCCCCGCACGCTGACAGATGTAGAGACTACATGCAACTTTGACGCTAGCTAGCGTGACGCCTCGATAACGGAAATCAAAGGGTTAATCACAGTTAGGACAAAGGTGGTTTGGGTTTGAGAATCAGCATCACTTTACTTGGAACATTTTTAATGTCAAACACTGAGTAAACCCGCCCCGGTCACAGCTCGTACACCGCCGGGTTCAGCAGTCAGACCTTTGAACAAACTCATTGTGCTTCTGCATCTCCTCAGTGCATCAAGATATTCATATTCCAAATCTGGGATGAAAAAAAACGAGCTTCCATGTTGAACTAACAGTCTAACGTTAATGTTTGAGAGACGTTAGAATAAAGCACGTTTTTTTCATACCTGTGGCAGGGGTGTCTCCGTTTTCAGAACTTTTCTGTTGCGGTCAGTTATTTTGATGAAAATTAACACGACCGTGCAGTTTTTCCAAAACTGGAAAAATAAAGATATATGAACTAAACTGAGGATGGCAGGGAGTTCGTTTAGAAAAGGGTGTAGCTGCAAGCCAAAGTGTGGTCGAATAACTGCTCAGATACATCGTTTTATTCACTGATGGAAGTGAAATTAAAATGCGATTATTTTGGCTAGTCCTGCTAGCTTGACGGCTAAGTTACAGAAAAAACCTGCAGAGCAGAAACGTCTGAAAATGTGCACATCAAGAGTTTTAAAATCAGAGTTTGAGGCGGACACCCTCAACCGGCCGCCCCTCCCTGAGCCTAGATCTGCTGGAGGTTTCTTCCTGTTAAAAGGGAGTTTTTCCTTCCCGCCGTCACCAGCTGCTCACCCATAGATGGTCGCCTGATTGTTGGGATTCTGTGTATTATTGTAAAGTCTTTACTTTAGACCGCTTTGAGGTGACTATTGTTGCGATTTGGTGCCATTCAAATAAAACTGACTTGAATTGACAGGTTTTCATATTTTCATATTCGAGTTTCAGACAAAGCGAGGACGTGAGCTTTGTCAAACAGAACCTTCCACACATACTGTAAAGGCCGAAGCTCGAGCAGCCAAATGGCTCCAGGATAAATGTGATATCCTCAGATAAACAGCACAATTATTCCCTCATATCCATTTCTGAATGAGCGCTGTGTCTGAGCGGGCAGACAGACGGCCCAATTGTCGAACCAGACGCCTGGGAACATGGGACGGTGACAACAACACATTGAGGGAGCCGGGGTCGAGTCATTTTAATGAAGTTGAGCTCTAATTTGCCCGAGCCGAGTAACAGACAGAGGAAGGAAGGAAGAAAGAGGCTTGTTCTCCCTCTCATTATTGTGATTTTTCCACTGTGAATCCATGACCTTCAGACAGAAAGGGACAAATTACCGAGATGACATGAACTTTCCATGAACCAGACGGACTAGGAAAAACAAGGACAGGTCTGGGATTCTAGCTGTTTAACCCACTCCTGTAATCAAAGACCGATGAACTACAAGAGGAAAATTTGGAAGAACTTTGACTTGCAGTAATCGAGTCTTTTCCGACTGTTCGGACAGATGTCCCATTACCATGTGTGCACGTCTAAGTTGGGGCAAAAGGAAGAACTACACCTGAATATTTAAATATTTGGATATTCAGTTGTCCGTTTTTGGATCCAGATATTACTCCGAGGCCATGGTTCTCAGCTGGAAAAGGCTTGATTGCCCACTTCGAATTGGAAATGAGTTGCTGCCACAAGTACAGGACATTAAAGATCTCTGGGTAGAACCATGGACGCTGCATTGGTGTGTTGCTGTAAGGAAAGCTCTGAGCTTGCAGGCAAAACTTTCAATCTATGCTCCTATCATCAGTTATGAGCATCTGTTAGAGTCAGGAGTGACCCTTCAAGCGTCTGCTCTGAACTGAGTGGTTTCAGGTGTGCTTATAGGACAAAACGGCTGAGTTTACATCAGGAGTCAGAGAGGGTGACGTCTGCATGTGCAGCTGCGCTTAGAAACCCGTCATTAAAGCACATTAATGTTTACTGAGGCGTCAAAAGTCGTCATTAAAGCTACAGGAGAGCAAAGAGTTCGTCTCAGTCATGAGTTTGGCCTCCAACAATTATGACAAAAAAAGAAAACAATCAGGGGAAATTTTCCTTTTTTGTAGCAGATTTTGCGACAGAGCTGCTTTTTCTCGTGTTATTAATCAAGCGCTCCCAAATCAGGCCTTTGTCAGACTTTTGCTCCTCCCAGGAAAGAGGAAAGTCTGCCTGCTTTTTACAGCTGGTGCGGTAGTCTGGATGTTATCCAGCGCCTTTCTACTCAAGCACTCGAAGCCTTTTACACATCGCGTCTCATTCACCCATCCATACGAGCGTTTCTATGTCTAAACACATTCGCACTCTAACATATCAGGAACCACTCAGGGTTCGGCATCTTACCCAAGGATGTCTTGGTGTGCAGACTGGAGTAGCCAAACAAATAAATGATCGTCGAGGCAACGAGACGCTGCAGTGGGCAGTTCGGCCTTTTTCAAAGATGGAAGTCCAACCAGAGCCACTCACAGACCGCTCGCTCCACACATCGTTCCACAGTCGCAGACACGGCGACACGCACAGCTCTGCGTCGGCCAATCGCGCCACCCCGTGGGTCCCACGATCGGCTTTCGCTCGTAAACGACAGCTGGATGTCTGCTCTCCATCACTCGCCTTGAGGCCATCACGCAGAGCTTCGACCCAGGCCTCATCTTAATTTATATTTCTGCCACAGACACCAGCTCAGTTAAATGATCGGGATGAAAATACTAAATACCAAAATGATCAATATTTCTGCTGTAACCCAGCAGACACGTTGGGCCATGGTTACGTAACTTCTATAACTGAGACCCTTCATTCAGACCTTTCACTGAACATCACCCGGAGCAGATTTCTAATCTATGATAAAGGACTTTTGGGTAAAAGAGGCTGGATGATGCATAAATGTCATTATAGCCAAATTTTACCCACAAATCTGAATGAAAATAACTGGATTCACACAGAAATGCTGGCGAGGACGTCGGGACGCGAGAAAACACGCTCCGAGTAACAGATGAAGGGAGAGGAATTATCATCTCAGCGGGATTTACGCTCACTAATATCCACAGGAAACCAGTCGGAATAGTTCGGATCAGCGAGTGGGTGTTTGTGGGCGGCAGCTCTGAACACATCTCCACATCTACAGTGAGGAGAAAGACTGGGATGAAGAGGATGAGGGTGGGCTTAATGGCAGCTCCACTGGGAGCAGATAAGCAGAGTAAAAAGGAGGTTATCATTAGGGGGGAGCGCTATCTGAGCGTCACAGCAGTGACGATGAGCAGAGCAAATGAGGACACGAGAGTCCGACTGAGCCGGAGCAGGTCACCCTCAGACCGCCTCGGACCAGTTTACCCCCCTCTGATGTCCACGAATCGTCCAGGGCGCCTCAACATTAGAAACCAGAAGCGGAACGACATGATTTAAAGGTCAGAAAGTGAGATGCAACCTCGGAGGAGGGAGAATATGAAGCGTGTTAGAGAGGGAGAGAAGAGAGAGGGAAGGAATGTGAGGAGGAAGGAAAGAAAGGAGGGATCAGACGGGAGGAACGAAGCACTCGAGATACACAGCCGAGGTTAAGAGGAGTCTTCAGAAGTCCTTCTGATCTGTCCATCTCTGAGGAGGAGCAGGAGGAGGAGCGTTCACTGCTCTGATTCCTCCTGCACAGAGAGGAGACGTCACGGGATTGGTTTACTGGATTTCAAAACAAAAATAAGACGTTGGGCTTAAAGAGACGATCAGCTGCTGTGTTCTGTCAGGTCAAACTCGTGCCGACACTCTCACAGCGTCGCCTGTGAATGCTTTTAATACGTTTCCTGACAAATCAGTCGTATCTTTAAATTCCACCTTTGAAATCACATCTTGCCCTCATGCGGCCCGCGCCTCGTCCAGTGACAGCAGTGTCTGTTCAGCAGGGCCTGATGGTGGAGGCTGATGTTCTCTCAAACACATGAAAACATTAAGTAAACAACCCTAAAATGAGTCTCCTAATGTACCCTGACAGCATGCCCAAACAAATTCTTCGTGCAGTCACTTTAACGTTTTCTCAAATGGGGAAAATGAACGTAAAAGAAAAAAAGCCTTGGGTGCCCAAAAATAGAGCGCACTAAAACGGGACTAAAAGCATATTTTGTCCATTAAAGCGCTTTGATACGATCAGGTTCACATTCAGCCACTGCAGCAGGGTGGGGGTTCAGTCTCTGGAGATCTATGGAGAACTGGCTGTTCCCAAACTCTCTGATACAAGCAGGGCGGATCACAGGAGGAGGGGGCGGGGCCTCTGCGTGAGCGCCACGGAGGAGAGAATGAACCAAACAGGGGTGAAGCTAGGAAGAAAGCCCAAAAGACCTTCATCTTCCCCCTCTCTCCACCCATCCTTTGCAGTGACGCCCAGAGCTCACACCCACTCTGCAAACCACATGACCCACACGTCCAGATGTGTTTCATACACTCCAAACACTCACACTCACACCCTTCAGGTGACCGTTAACTCAAACTGCAGGCAGACAAAACTGAGGCGGGAGAATATTTTCTGCCCCGTTTTGCTGCAATCTTGTCAAACGTGCACATTTAAACAGCTGTAATGATGCTTGTGGTTACAAAAACACTTCCAGTCCCACAGAGGTCCGTGTGAACACGGCCTCCAGCCGTTTCAGCTCAAACTGAACCCGTCAGGACGATTATCCAGGAAATGCTCATCAGCTTACTGTGACTAAAGCACCGGGGCCAGTATTAATTGTTTAATCTTAAAAAATGGCTCATTTGGACTTTCACTGGAAGCTCCACCCACACCCAGCCAGGTGTTTTACCTGAGCACAGATTATTTGTGCCCAGCCAGATGTTGAGTTTGTTTAAAAGACAGCTGCAACAAAAGTTTCATTAAATCAAAAACACTTTCATTAACAAAGCCTCGGAGTTACTGAGTTAATATTTTCATATTAAATGATCTTCCAGCTCCATCCGTGAGCCCACAGCTGACAACAACCAGACGTTATCACGCAGCGTTAGCGGCTTCAGCGGTTACTGTCCTGGCGTGATGCGAGTCTGGGAAAAGAAAAAGCTGCTTTCTGGTGAAAAACTGAACACCTAGAAATAATTTCTGCTACAACACTTCAGCAGCTTCGGTCCAAAAATATCACAGAGCGCAGAAACCTTCACACAGGAAGACGCCATCGCCGCACGCAAACGCTCGGCTCTTCACAGTCCAGACTGGAGGGTCGGCTGTGTTGTCATGGCGATACATCCCATCATATCTCCCAGGCCGGCTGCCAGACTCTCTCTCTCTCTCTCTCCCCAACCCACAGTCCTGCCCGGCACATGTTGCAGTGCATTGTGGGATGTCAGATCTAATCTCACTTCTTAGGATGATGTGTGTGTGTGTGTGTGTGTGTGTATTACTCATGTTGTGGGGACCTGCATTTCCAGGGTACAATGTGGGAACTTGACTTCCTTTTTCCATAAGTCATTGAATTCCAGGATGAAGAACTGGTTCAAGGTCAGGTGAAGGTTAGTTTCAGGAAATAAATGCGAGGGCAAAGTCCTCTGAAGTGATGAAAACGTGCGCGTCCCGATGATCCGACTCTTCAACGTGGGATCGCATTCCTCAACACTGCAGGTCAGCACTGACCGCCCACCTGTCGCTATGACTCACCTGTCTGCCTGACTGCAACTATGAGAAAGCTCCATGCAGCAACATGGAGGAAGCAGAGAGAGGAATGCAGTCATTATTTAAGGGAAACATTCAGAGCTGCGCAGTCTGTGTGAACATCCTGACGAATGTGCATTCAGTCAAGGACGCATAAACCCTCCCCCTCCCTGTCCAAGGTCATCCAAATCATTTTGTGTGACGCCAAGTGTGTCAGTGGGTATTTGTGGGTAAGGAATACGCTGGTGTAAAGCTCCTTAATATCTGTGAGCGCACAACCGGCAGCTGTGTGCTGAAGCAGACAGCTCGCTACTAAAAACACTCTGCATCAAGGGCGAAGATTTGGCATGGACGGAAGGGACGTGTCCCCACCAATAATTTGATCTATTCGAGTAAAGAAAATCAAACCAGATAGAAAGAAAGAAAAAAAAAAAAAAAAAAAAAACGATCTGTCAGCGTCTCATTCACCCAGCGGTGCATCCTGGGTGAATGATGCACCGCTTCCTTCCTTCCGTTTCTAATTTTGATTGAAACTGTCAGAGAAAACGGAGCCTCGAGCAGCCAGGACATTAGTTTACAGAAGCTGTACCACGTCCAGGAGAGACTGGACAGTATAGATGGAAAACAAACATGGCAGCAGTTTATCTCAGTCAGCGAGAGGAGCAGGCATGTGTTCGGCTGCTTCACATAGTGGACATTGAGTTGTTGTGTCCATGTCTGTTGCTGTAACAGTAGTTCATGTTCAGAATAAAAGAGCCCAGCTCACTGATCTGATCGGGGCAATAGTGCCTGAGATGTTACATAATGTTGCTGAGAGATCTTTTACTCTGTGGTCATCTTAGACGAGTAGTTTATGGACAAAACCCAGCAGGTCATTCAGTGTTCCCTTAGTGCCAAAGTATAACAGATGTTGGTGTAGTATAACTGAAGTAATGTTAAGTCCTTAAAGTCATATTCTTTTATTGTCATGACTGTATTTGAAGCTGTTTTTATTTTTGTATGATACCTGATTTATATGGAATATGGCTGAAGTAAACTAAAGTCTAAAATACTTAGTCAGTCATTTGTTTAATAGTAATTTAACATTTTATAATTCACATATAAAACTATGAATTGTAATTTTAAATGGTTTAAAAGCAGGTAGAATAGCATATTTCTCCTTTTATCAAGACTTTAGCTCTGCTTTCAATACGATACTCCCGGACAGACTAATAGTTAAACTGCTAGAAATCGGACTTCCTTCCACCACCTGCCGCTGGATCAGAGACTTCCTCTCAGACCGTGTACAGAGAGTTAGAGTGGGGCCTCATCTTTCCTCAGCCCTCAGCCTCAACACCAGCTCTCCACAAGGCTGTGTACTGAGTCACCTACTGTACACTCTGTACACACATGACTGTGTTAGTTCCCACCCAGACAACACAGTCATCAAGTTTGCAGATGATACCACCGTGGTGGGGCTCATCTCAGGGGGAGATGAGACTGCGTACAGAGCTGAAGTTCAGAGGCTGTCAGACTGGTGTGTAGATAACAACCTGGACCTCAATACCACCAAAACAAAAGAACTGGTAGTTGACTTCAGAAGGAGGAAGTCCGAGCTGCAGCCTGTCAGCATTAACGGGGAGTGCATGGAAAGGGTCTCCAGTTTCAAGTTTCTGGGTGTGCACATAGACACAGACCTCCAATGGAGCTCTAACACCTCTGCGGTCTTAAAGAAGGCCCAACAGCGTCTCCACTTTCTGAGAATCCTCAGAAAAATGGACCTGAAGAAGGAGCTGCTGACCGTCTTCTACCGCTGCTCCATTGAAAGTGTGCTGACATATTGCATCGGTGTGTGGTTCTCCAGCTGCACCACAGCACACAGAAAGGCACTCCAGAGGGTCATCAACATGGCCCAAAAAAATCATTGGACATCCTCTTCCCTCCCTGAAGGACCTGTACAGCACTCGCTGTCTCAAGAGGGCACGCAGCATCCTACAGGACTGCACACACCCAGGACGCCGGCTGTTTGAGCTGCTGCCGTCTGGCAGGAGGTTCAGGCTGCTGAGGTCCCGAACAAAGAGACTCAGGGACAACTTTTACAACAGGGCAATAGCCCTGATCAATGTAAATAGCTGACCTGACTGGATACCTCCCTGGACTAATATTTATATTTATATTTATAACAAGGTGCAATAATAATTAATGTGCAATAATAACAGTGTGCAATACACATACACTTATTCTTTTTTATACTAAGTTAATATACTGTGTTGTGTTGTTTGTTGCGTTGTGATGTGTCATATCATGTCGTGTTGTGTTATATGTAGTGCCGACGTAGGATAGTTCTCCAATTTCATTGTACTACTGTACTATGTATGACTGTGCAATGACAATAAAGAGTTATCTTATCTTAAGAAGCAAAGACAAAAAGGAAAAAAAGAAAGAAACAGGGCTCCGTGGTTGGATCATCCGTCCCCACCAACGACAAAACCAAATCTACGCCCTTGCTCTGCATACATCCTTAAACTAGTGGGGCCCAAGCTTTTTTTTTGCTAGGCCCCCTTTTGTTGTACAAGGAGAATCAATCATCACACACGTCCATACACCTCGGCACTTGTGCAGGTGAAACTAAAGGGCAGATTTGCTTCACCATATTTTCTAGTCTTTGGCTTAGAATGAAGGTGGTTTGGAAACATATTCAGCGATGCTTCGTCTCCTGCTTTGCGTTTCTGTGGCCGCCCCGTCAAAAACCTGTCCATGATGCTAGCAGTGTCCAAGCGCTCTTTTTTTATTCTTTTCTCTTTTCATACCGCCCCCCTGCAATGGGCCCCTCGGAATATTATGGGCGTGGCCTCTTTGTCAGGGGGTGACATAATATGGTTAGACTAAAATCTAAACATCATGTTTGTAGAATTATTATTTCATTATTTTGTGTAAAAATATTTGAAACTACAAAAACTACAAATAGCTAAAATATCACAAAACAGTTACTTTGTAACTAATAACTGACCTGTTACCAACAAACTGCAGTAAAACATGCAAACTTCCATTCTGCTCTCCACGTAGCATCGACACAACCCTCTCCAGCTGTGTCTATGCTACGCCGCTATTACCCCGCCCACTTTGGTCCAGCTTAAATTGTTTTTCTGAGGTTTGTTTTATTGAGTTTCAACGTTTCTAAAAATGTGACACGCTGAGACATCTGTGTGTTTTCAACAGAATTAATGTCGTCACATTTTCTGGCCTCGGCGTGGCCAGAAGTCAGTCTGTCTCACACACACACACACACACACACACACACACACACACACACACACACACACACACACACACACACACACACACACACACCCCAACCAGGATGGACAATTCCTGGAAACTGAGATCAAATCTACTCGCTTGCCTTTTTTTCCTCCCTCTGATGTTGCTATGGCAATAAAAAGGCTTACATCAGTGACCTACACCCTTCTCATCACCCGGGTGGAGCTGTAACACAAGCCCTGATGATGTCATGCATTACATTACGTGTGTGTGTGGTTAATGTGCATGTGAGATTTTATTTCAGTAACATGTCTGTGCTTTAGTTGGTGTACAAAGAGATTCCATGGAAAACAATTAGTATGAAAAAAGTGGAATTTGAGTCATAAAAACATTTTATTATGTGTGAGATGAGCTTTTACTTTGAAAAGTGTGAGAGGAGACATTAATCAAGCAGCTTCGCTGCAGCTGAGTGTTTTAAAAGCTTTAGATGGTACGTTTCCTCGGCCTTCGAAGTCTGTGGCGAATCTCAGCCCATCACAGTGGCTGAGGTTACAGAAAGCTCCTCAGAGCTAGCACAGAAACAACGCCTCAGCTTTCTTTCACTCCTGTGTAGACGGAACTAACACGAGTAAATTAACCAGCCGCAGTTTAACAGATGATTCGTGTTGGGAGTGCTGGGGGCGGCTCCACAGTGGTTTACTCGCTCGCCCAGCGTGTGGAACTGCAGATCTGATGTGCCGTTCGGTCACAGGCTGGGGAGCGAAGGATAAAGTGCAAGTTCACGCAGATCACATGACAGCAGAGAGTCTGCAGAGCTTCAGCCCGGAGGAAGGTGGCGTTCCACTTTCGCCTAATCGCTCATTTCCTGTCGGCGTCTGCAGGCCGACCCCGCCCTCGTAGCGCTGCCTCAGGGTGTGCGCACGATGCATTCACAGCGTTTATATTTACACACACCCACAAAAAAGACATTTACACACCACTCAAACTCATTTCCCATGATGCCGAGCAACTTAGACTCCATCCACCACCAAGAACATCCCGGGATTTGAACCGGCAACTTCAACAAACCTCAGAGACACACACACACACACTCTGCAGATGTCAGGTTAGTGTGCAGCCTGAAAACATCTGGAGGCCTTACAGTGAACATTTCATTTAATAGGAATGTGTGTGTGTGTGTGTGTGTGTGTGTGTGTGTGTGAGAGAGAGAGAGGAACGCCTTTGGCTACATGGAAATCAAATTAAATGGAGTCCTGCTGAAGGTCAGTGCAAAATGCATGAGTGTGTGTGTGTGTGTGTGTGTGAGGTATTTCCTCTCAAACTGTTACATGGAACACACACACACACACACACACACACACACACACACACACACACACACAATGAATGGTCATGACGTTAATCACAGCCTCTCAAACACTAACCTGTTGTATTCTGCTACGTCTACGGTGGCCCTGAAAGCTCAAACACAGCAGCTACACAAAAGCAGGAGGTGGTTTCAGAGTCTTCCTCATTACACCAACTTTGAGCAGCTCTTCCTCATGTTTTAGCTCCAGAGAGGAAGATGAAGGGCACTGAGCTGCTCCTCCTCTTCCTCTCCGAGGTGCATTTAAGTGGAATAAATGGGAAAAGCCTCCATTTAACATGAAAGGAAAACCAACAATGAATAAAAAGCTCAACTTTTATCTGCAGCGAAGACAAAAACAGCTCATCTGTGACTCTGTTACTAAAACTAAATTAGCCTTAAATTTTCTCACTAAGGAATGAAAACGATCCTTTAAACTTGAAAGCGTCAGTGCTTTGACTTATTGTTTGACTATTATGACCAATAATTAACGTGGTGAGATCTTTCCCTCTCCTGTGCTGGGCCAAGTCACTCGCTTGCATTAATTCACACCCATGTGAGCCATGAAAACGACGTCTCAAAGCGACGCTGCAGGTTAACGGACTAAGCTAGTGCTCAGCAGTGCTCTGATTGGACGAGCTGAGCAGATTTCCCCTCTGTCGCTCGCTCAGCCGTGCTGAGGTTTTGTACGAGCTCTGCAACTCTGACACTGTCGGGGCTGAAAACCCGTTCGTAGCCACTTTTTCTTCTTCGTTGGTCTCTGCAGACAGCGCAGCTGGCGTCAGTCCTTTAACCTGCTCTCTGCTGCTCGCCTCCTCACCTTTCCGCCGTCTCATCAGACGCCTGTGAAACCAATTAACCGGCAGAGAAACTGCAGCGTGACAGATCAGAGCAGAAGCTCAAAATCAGATGTTTTACGTTTACGCACTTTTATTTTTCCGTCTCCTCGTCTATCAGGAATAAACTGACGAGCTTTTTGGAAGCACAGAAATGGAAAATATTGCTGCTGCACATCAGTGCAGGCTCTTCATAAACGCTCCTCTCCACATACTTTATTCATGAGATCTCAGCTTGTGCGTTTTTCCTTTTTAATCTTGGATGGAAATTTACTTCGACATTTATGAGCCGAGCAGCTTTGGCTTCTGTCACCTTTTAAAAACTTCATTTCAGATCCCAACAAATCCCGGAGCCTCGGGAGGAAGTGAAGGACCAACCGAACCGAGATTAGAAGGCAGAGACGCTTTAATCCAAACATCTTTCATCACACCGAGTTTCATGTGTGTTTGACCCCCGCTGGGGTCAGACTGCTCCATGTAAGCCCCCCCACCCCCACAAGTAAAATCCGTATACGAATATGGAATCACAGCTTTGATGCTCGGGTTCGATCACACTCGAGCGTCGCACTGAAACTAAAGCTCGGGTCTGTCTGCTTTACAGATGCTCTTATATAAACGTCTGTTTTCAGTTAATGATTTTTGCATCTGTCATGTGAAGATAAAGAATCTGGTTATTGTGAGGACTTCCTGTTCCTGCTCTCAGGATTCACATGGCAACAGTTTAAAACCTGAGGTTTTAAATCGAAACATTTCTCTACGCAGACGTCACTTTAGTAAGACGTCACTTTCAAAGCGTTACATTAACCGTAGACGTTGCATGTAGATTACTATCAGTAATCTTTAAACAATAAACTAAAAGCTATGAAAGACTTTAAAATGTTTACAACACGTAAAGATTTTATAAAGACTTTAAACTTAAGAACAAGATTTTACTTAAAAAGAAATTTAAAATACTTTTTTTTAAAATACAATCATTATTTTAAAAACTAAAAGCTTTAATTATAAAATAAAGTTTCTGTAAATTCTTAAAAGTTTAATGTGCACTGCATTTAAAAGTTGCACTTTAGTAAAAGTTTTCCAAAAACATTCTACAAATTCGGTTTAAAGAGATTTCCTTAGACGACATCGTTTGAAAATTGGATTTAAAAGACTTTGTAGACTTTCTAGTACTTTTAATTACCCGCTTTACTTAGTGTTAAACTGCACATAATCTTAAAAAGATGTTTTACATTCAATAGAAAATTCAAGAGCTTTCAGTTTATGTTAAACATTATAAAACCTGAATTTTAAGAACTTTTATTCAACACGTTCATTTGAAAAACTTTAAAATCTCTACTTTACATTGACTAAAAGATTTGAAACTTTAAAGCTGCACACAAACATTTTATTTTCAACGCTTTATGCTCTTAAATCAAAACTGGAATTATTCAGTTTTTTTGTTTTTATAAACACATTTAAATACATTAAAGTATTTCACATTGAATAAATCTTTCTCTAAGTTTGCATTAATGAGACGTTCTAATAAACCCACAGTCCTCACTTTACATCAACTAAACGCTTTGATTTTTTTTTATGCAAACAGCTTCACCTGACTTCTGTGTTGCAGCTCCACCTCCACCTGCTCCGTGTCTGCAGGTGAGACTGCGCCCGTGTGCAGCACAGCGAACGCTCCGAAGCGTCCGACTAAATTAAACCAGACTTTTAGACCCAAGCTTTAAAATCTGCGGCGTCGTGGTGAAGGTGAGCGCCGCTCTCACAGACTTTCTATACTTAGTTGAAGCTTCGCCGCTGGGAAACAGACCCTCCTCCTCCTCCTCCCTCTGTCCAACTGCTCCACTTCCTATCTGCGGGACACTTTCCAGAACATTCCTGCGTCCCTCCTCGTTCTCCTCTGCTTTCAGTTTTTACAGCTGGTATGTTTAATTCCTGTCCTCCTTCATCATCATCACCTACTCCCATCCCCACTGCCAATCACGTCACTTCATTTTAACTCGGTCCACTTTATTTTAGTAATCTGATTACTTGTTCTCGCCTTGTTTCCTGCTGAGGTCACGCAGCATTAGCTTTAACTATGAACACAAACACGGTGTGTCGCGTTTGACGCCGCTCGCCTCACCACCTCCTGTTCTCCTCCCCCTCGTTCTCCTCCCTCAGGACCACCTCCCTCCTGGTTTTCATGCAGCTCCCTCCTCTCCCACGCATCCTTCCTCACAGCATCAAAATCGAGTTTTCTCCACACCCATCTGAAACTCTATCAGCTTCAAGTTTAAGCCTCAGAGTCGTGAATCTCTGACACTGCACTGCTTCAGTGAAGAAGGTGCAGTTTAAGCTCTTAAGGAGAAGCAGAAAAATGCAAGGTAAGAAGGAAGGATAAGAAGGAAAGGATGCATACAGGTAAGTGTGGTGAAGACAGAGAGGAAGGATGACTGGCCTCGTTTCCTAAAATAAAGCTCACCTCTTTGCTCTTAAAGGAACCTAGTTTCATCGATACTCCTGCTGCTCTGCACTACAGCAGATCAGCTGAGCATTAAAGGATGTGGGCAGATTTATGATGCATGGATCTGCACCAACCAAAGAGCAGATTTGAACTCTAAGCTTTGGACAGCATGTCACTGCTGATGTTTGGCGCTGTAATGCAGAACAGGAAGGAGGCCTCTGCGTTTCCTCGTTACATCCAAAGCAGCAAATCAACCTTATGACCAATCCCAGAAACACGTCGACATTTAAAAAGACGCCGTGCGTGCCGTTTCCACGTTTCCCATAAACGCACCTCCTTCATCTCGTCACGCGCTTCCTCGCCATCTTTGGAATGAAACATCCTGCGATGGAGGTCGTTACTTCTTTTTAAAGGGCCAACGACTTTGGCAAAATTCAGACCAAACATCAGCCAGATTTCATATTTCCTGAATACAAAGAGTTGATATTTCTGAGCTTTTTACAGAGAAACACATCCTGAATTCAATGAATCGGACTTTTCTGATATTATGAATGTCTCTGGGAGGAAACGAGTGACACGGCATAAAATATTCAACAAACTGAAATCGTCTGAACAGCAGGAGACGATCAAACATGCTGCAAATAATCTGCCATAAACACGATTCCTAATGATCCCCGTCTGTAAACATTCACCCACTCAGGACCAAAATCCTGACCAAACACCTCGTTCTCCTGCATTTATGCTTCAGATTCAGATCACATGACCGCAGGCTCCTCCTCCTTCATCTGGCGACAATCAAGTCAGAGCGGCGTCCCTCTGTCCTCGCTATGCAAACAACCCGACGTCTGAGACGCACTCTGTCACTCCGTTCTGCACTAACGAAGACAGAAACACTCGGATCTGTTTACAGGAAGGAGCTCGGAGAAGAAACGACAGCAGGAGGGACGGAGGCCACAAAACGTGACGATTCAGACCAAAGGCGGTCTGAGGCGGACGCATTCGACCGCACGAATGTTATCAAAAGTGCACATTAAGAAGTGAGAAATGCTTTTGTGGACAGTTTCCTATGAGTTTATGGTTCAATGTGAATCCAACAGACGTTTACTTTATAAAGTCTGATCCAAATCTAAAGGCATGTTTAAAGCCATCGTGTACTCCAGTCTCAGCTGCTGGTTCATGATGATGAACACAAAGTTTTCCACATTTAACCAGAACGTCTACGTCAGCATCATCATGCACGGGTTCAAAACCCTGAGACGATCACAGGTCAGCAAGTCGAGGAAACGGGAAAATGTTTGAATACAAAAACCAGGCCTCAAACTAAAAGCTCCAGGATTGGAAACGGTTTCGTTTCCTTTGCTTAAACATGAAAAGAGGTTTTTGTTTGGTGAGCAGAGACAACAGGAGGACGCACAGACCGCTCGGGCTCACATCGGCGCTCTGACACAACGGCAAAGACAAACAGGAAGTGCTGTGCATTCAAAGACAAAGTCAACACAAACCTGCTGAACTCACCACCGGTGCCTCCATTCATGAATACGACTGAGCCAAACATTTAAAGGAAGTTCTGCTGACGCCACCTCGTAGCGTTTTCGCTTCGCCTGTTATGCAGTCGTGCTCCTACAACGCAGCGAGCTGAAGACACAACTGTTTAATATTGATGGAGCTGGAAGCGTGGGACTCGGACGCTGCAGCAGAGCTGATGACTTACAGCTCGGATCCCCCCGCCGCGTGACGCCGAAACCCACATCATCACCGCCGCCCACACTGCCTCAGAGGCATCAGCGGAGGAGCCAAAACGCACCCAGAAGCATCGTCGGATCTCCATCAGGAGCATCGATCCACTGAAAGTGTCCCTGCAGACCGTTAAAACATCCAAACGGATCGAACCAAGAAACAAACCAAGCGAGGACTTCCCCTCGTTACCAGCTTCACTTCATTTAAAGGTCTCAGAGCCACCTGAGCTCTGACCACGAGGACGCGGCAGAACCTGCTTTCACCACCACTTTCTTTCTATCCCATGTAGGGCTGCCACAAACGACTATTTTGATAGTCGACTAATCAGATCATCATCCATTGGACGTAAAAGTACAGCTTATTGCACCAGCAGCATCTGCTCTTATATAACTATCACTAGCTTACAGCTTTAAGTGTGTAAGGTCTGTGCTAACTAAAAATAAAGACAAAAAGATAGTTTATTAAATTTTAATGAAATTTGCAGATTGTTTCGGTGAAGTTTAATAAACTCCTTGCTATCTAAAATATAACAGGACACCGGAGTAAATTCTCGAGCATCTCACACTTCTGATAATCAGCTGTCTGCTTGATGTTTATTCAGCTGTGTAAAAACTATAACTTTAATCTCAGCCAAACCGATTTACTCAGGAACAAATACAATACTGAAAAAAGCCAAACAATAACATTTTTAAGTTATCTAAGTGACTCATATATCATGTTTAACCTGAGTAGCGAAAGACGGCGGTGGGGTTGAAAACGATTTGCCGGGAGTCCGGTGTTCTCACGGCTCTAGTGACCTAGCCCCCGGCTAGCTATCGAGCTAGTGGGTAACAGACGTCTCCGAAAACGTCGGAGCGCTTTTGAAAATATGCGGTGTCCTGATAAACTGAGCCGATATTTGAGGTTTACACAGCTACATTCTCCCTGAAAATATGTTAAACGTTTATTTTGTGACCCAAAAAGAATAATAAGAGTAATATTAAAACTAACTAGCTGCCGCCATTGTTGGAAACTGAGCTGGGCTGCGCTATGAATTCTGGGACAGCTTCTTCTTCTTCGGGGTTTAACGGCAGCTGGCATCCTTGTACATGCAGTGCTGCCATCTTCTGTTTCAGTCCGTTATTACACTCTTAAATCCTGCCACTTATTCCTGCGTCTTTCAGGATCTTACAAAGCTTCAAACGACGCGTCGACTATTAAATCAGTCGACGATTTTGATAGTCGACTAATCGTGGCAGCCCTATTCCCATCACCTTTTACCTTTTTCGCTCACACAAAGCGCACGATCAGCTGTGGGGCTGTGTCTGAGCTGAGGGTGGTGTCTGGGTCGAGCACACAGGCAGAACAGAAGCATCACAAAAACTGGCTAAAAATGAGAGATTCTTAATATCCAGAAACAAATTCAGTCACTTAAAAGTTAAAAATCAGGGATCGGCTTGTTTATTCGCTCACTTATGAGGCTTTTAGTTGGAAACCAGCCAGGCGGCCCAAACTAGACCGGCCCAGCAGGGTACACCAACCTTAGACCGGCGGATTTTTATCATATACGCAGAAACATTTCTCAAACTTCACAATGGGCAAAATTTCCATAACGAAAAAAGCAAAATTACAAAAATTTAGTTCACATTAAAAGTCTGTTTAACTGTTCCCATCACAGCTGAACTCTGCTTGTCTTCATGTCCTGTTCATATCAAACATGACCAAAGTCCCTAATAATGAGCTGAGCCTGCTTAAGCTCTCAGTTTCACCGTTTTTTTGGGGTTTTTTCCCCCCCATTCTTGGATCTGTGTGACATCACAGAGACAGGATATGCCTAATATGGCTCTCCCAGACAAAGAAGCCCCACCTCCTCTGCTGTTCAAATCAAGAGGCAGCCAATCAGGAGAGTTTGTGTAAAGTGAAAAATCAGTGCTAAAATGGCTTTAAGTGCAAGATAAAGTAGGATTATTCTGAACTGACACTCATGCAAAGCTGGTCTAACACAATATAAAACGTGGAGAGAATACTCTGGTGAATCGTCTTTATAAAAAGTACATTTACTATAAACTTGTCAGATTTTTAAGTGGTTTAAATGTTACATTTTGATCATAGGCGGTCCTCCAGGATCCCCACACCCCCCGTGGTATTTTAAAGGGAGTAAAATAAAACTGGTCATCCTCAGTGGAAGTCATCCAAACATCTATCAGTTTCCTTTTGCTTATCCAGAGCCGGGTCACAAGCCCAGCAGGGCGTTCCAGAGGAAGGTTTTCCAGCTGAGGAAGGGATCTGGGAAATGTTGGCACTAGAACTGACTGGAGGAAATCACGTCAGTGTGAAATATGCTTTTCCTCGAGCATCGGTTAACTGTGAGGATTACGATCTTACTTACACGCCAGAAAGGAAAACTCTGGCTGCGTGATTCAACATTTTTTTTAGTTCATGTTTGAATCTTTTAAACGATTTTAGGGTTGGAGATTAACTTTTTACTGCCAACACAGCGGCGTCCTTGAGCCTCCCAGTGGGAACAAAGTATGAAAAGCAATAATTTTTATCCCTGAAACAGCAGATTTAGGCTGAAAAGGTGCAAATCTCCATCTCTGGTTTCACTGCAGCTCTTTGTTAAAGCAGCAGCAGCCTGACAACTGCTCCACACCTCACTGTGATATTATAAAGGCTCCGGTCAACAAGTTGCCAAATGTTTCCCAGTTGCTGCATCAGAGAAATGAGGAGATAGGTGGGGGAGGATGAAGATAAGGGTGAGGAGAAGCAGGGGAGGAGGAGGAGAAAGCAGGGTGAGGAGAAGCAGTGAGGACAGATCAGGGAACGAAAAGATTAGGAGGAGAGAAAGCAGCACTCGGCCTGTATCTGATTACATAATTGCTTCAAACAGGGTCTGCGCAAACAGCAGCAGTCCACGCAGAAACACCTCCACGTCCCCGAACTTCATTTAAGCCCGCAACGTTAGAAACACGTCACACTCCTGCACAGAAACAGCAGAAATATCTGCAGACATCTGAATTATTAAGACGCAACGATGAGCTGTGAGGGGAGAGCAGCGGCGCTGGGCGGGACAGAGGGACGGAGTACAGAGAAGGTCACTCCAGAGAAGCTGTGGGAACGTCCTGCTGTTTGTTTGCTCTGAGGTCGACCACGCCTGCACCACCATCACCACCATCATCATCATCCATCAGGAGAGCGGGGACAAACAAACCCTCCATCAGCTCCGACTGAGCCGTGAGAGCTGCAGACTTTCACCAAAACAACAACCACCTCCTCCTCCACCAGCAGCAGCAGCTCCTGCGCACCATGCACAAGTTCAACGCCACGATGGAGAACATGGCGGGGGGAGGGGGGCGCACAGACACACGGGGAGAAGACGTCGCTGCCCGGCTCGTCTTTGCACCAACAGCCCGCAGCTGTGGAGGTTAACCCGAGAGAGGCAGACCGGGGCTGCACTCACCTGGAGACCGACGGAAGCGCAGTGGAGTCCCGCTCGGAGCGAAGGACGGACGGGCTGCTGAGAGCTCGGAGCACGAAGAGCGCAGAAGCACAGTCCTGAAATCCACCAATCCTCCTCCTCCTCCTCTTCCTCCTCCCCCCGCCCTCCGCTTCAGCCCGGCCGGGACTGCAGCGCACGGTGCGCTCGGTTCAAACACCGGGACACCCCGCCGGGGCACTGACCCTGCTTTATGACGATTATTATAACGTCATCCGCAGCAGTCTCATAAATATTACTAAGCAAACTAAAGTAATTACACTGACAGATCCCCACCGCCTACACTCACTGTGTTCATGTACGATCAAATCAAACCGCACAGCGCTTTATACTGTACGGTAACCCCCGAAAACCACACTCGGCCCTGTGAGCAGGCACTTGGCGATAGTGGGAAGAAAAAACTCTCTTTTAACAGGAAGAAACCTCCGACAGAAGCAGGCTCAGGGAGGGGCGAGACAAATTTAATAACACATTTTCTGTCTGTTTATTCTGCCATGTTGAATTTGAGATTGACTTTACTGGATAATTTTAATATTGCTTCCTTTTGCATCTATTTTATTTGAGCTTTGTTTTTAATTTAAGATATATATTAAGTATTAAGTAAGATAGAAAACAATTTTTAAAAGCCAGGTAAATATATGGTTCAAAAAGCTTTTCTTGAATGTTCAGACTCCTCAGTTTCCCTGAGATAACTAATAAAAATATATATTTCACCCCATGTGCCAGTTACACTCACAGACAGCTGGATTTGAACCCAGGACCTTTGTGCTAACCGCTGTGCCACCATGCTGCTATCATTTTAATGTAACTGTTGTCTTTAATGGAAGCGACACACCTCGTGTTGTCAGGTGACTGAATGTGGAACAAATGAAAGTTTCATTAAAACTCTTCATAAATAGAAACATAATTTCCATCCTTTCCTCTCGAATTCAAAAATACTTTTGTTTTCTTCACTATTTTTGTCTCTTTTTTTGTCTTTTTTAACATTTGTGTCAGACTGTTTTTATCATTTATCATTTTAGATGGTGTAGAAAACATTAAAAGTTTACCACCAGTGTATGCAAATTGTCTTTTATGTAACTCATACATTACAAATTACCATACAGCCTTATATAGGTTAAAAATATGACTAAACAGTAAACAAAACTCAGGTACATGTTGCATGACAAATGTTTATGCGACAGATCAGTTATAATTTGTACAGTCGGTGTGTAAATATTCAGACTTCTAAAACAGTTAATTTGTGATTTGTTTTTTCATTTAATGCCTTTTTGACTGGATTTAACTTGATTTTACACATTTTCTGCATCATAAAACCAAAACATTCAGTCTTTTCTTCCATCACTGGTAAACATTTACATTTTTCATTAACTGTATAGTTACTTTGTACGCATACACATAGACAGATTAAATTAATAATAAAAGATTTTGATGTAAAATAATAATTTGTGTGTGTTTACAATCAAAAACAGGACTGTCCTCGGAGACCAGCCTGATGTCAGTGCGCCCCAGGGCAGCTGTGGCTACAACGTAGCTGCCATCACCAGTGTGTGAATGTGTGTGTGACTGAATGTAGTGTGAAGTGCTTTGGGGTCCTTAGGGACTGAGTAAAGCGCTATACAAATACAGGCCATTTACCATTTACCATGACGTCCTCTGCAGTGGACAAAAAAACGTATCGATACTTTTTCCTGCAGTTCTCCGGAGGCTGTATCCTCCTCATCAAAGTGACAATGCATGTTTAGGCTCCAGGTTACAGCACCAGAACGTCTCCGCCCGTCTGTGCTGCGGTTGAGTTTATAAGAAGCGCCCCTATCTCCCAAAGTAAGAGTGAGGGGCGGAGAGTCAGGCAGGGAGGAGGGAGAGGAGGGAGAGTCTGCAGAGACTGAGTGATGCCAAAATGCAAAAAGTTGGAGGTGTAACATCACTGAGCAGCAAAATATGAAAGATGCAGTTAGAAATACTCAGCTGAGCCTCCCGTTGGGCTCAGTCTGGGTGACCCTGATCTTATCTCCATCATCTACCCCCCACATCCTCCCTGTGTGTCCAGCAGAAACAGACCTCAGGCTCTGTGTCCTGGCAGCACTGGTCATAATAAACCTCCCACTCGATGAATCATCAGATCAGAGCTCCATTTGTCCACTGACTCTGTAAATCACCCTGCAGGAGAAAGATAACTTCAAGCTTTTTATTCAGTGACTGTGAGCTCAGGACACAGAAAGAGGAGCTTTAAAAGGGAAACATGAAAGTCATATAACTCTTCCACTGATTGATGTTCACGTCAAACATGACCATAGTTTCTAATGATGACGCCACTGCAGGTAACAGAAGTCCCAGTGAGCTCAGGCTGATGAAACTCTCAGGTCATCACAGTGTTTTCTGCTCTTAGATCTGAGGGGATAAAAGCCCCGCCCACCTGCTTTTCAAACGTTCTTTTTAAGAGGGGCAGTCAATCAAAAGAAAGGAAGCTTAAAGGGGAGGAGCTAAAACGTAGAATAAGCTCCACACGTATGATTTTGGACTGAGTCATGCAAAGCTGCTCTGGGAGAGTAAAGCATGAAGCCGGACGGGACTCGTGATCCCTAACAGTTTGTTTTGTGCTGATTACGAGACAATAAGTAAAGATGCCTCATCCTCAGTGTGTTACAGTGGGCTCTTTGGTGGGTGTCACTCATTTTGGACACCACACTATTTCTCTTTGTGATTCTTAATTATCTCATTGTTTCTACTTGCCTTACAAGAGGAAAAACTCCCACCAACAGCTGCAAGCAGCAAAGATCAAACCTGGGTTTCAGTGTTTAGATACTCTATCCAGGGAGCTTGTCATTTATCCACACAGAGCTTTTCCAGTTCTCTTGAGAAATGAGTAAAATAACTTCTTGTTACTCATTTCTGCAGAACAAGACGTCCAGTTCAGAGACTTAAAGGAACTGAGCTAAAGTCTAACAGGTAGTCACGAGCTACAGCTGCCTGTCAGGGTTAATCACCCCTGTGCAGTGGTTATGAAGTGGGAAACGCTGTAAACATGTTTATTTCTGGGAGTCTGTTGGGACGGATTCACGTTGGAGTGGACATCAGAGAAAATGAGCCTTGGAGCCCTCTGCTGCAGTCCTCGCTGTGCACATTTTCAATCCATCTGTGGATCTTTTGTGTCTCTTTATAGATGTTTTTTGCCTTTGTGGTCATCTGACACATCGGTTTATAGAGCGAGAGGCCACATCACAGGTTCCTCAAGCAGCAGCACACACAGTGTTTGGTCTCGTTTACAGATGTCTACACTAAACTCCTGCAGTCTCAAGGTCTACAACTCAAACTGGCCCTAACAAAGATATGAACACAACAGGCTGCTCACTGCGTGTGTGTGTGTGTGTGTGTGTGTGTGTGTGTGTGTGTGTGTGTGTGTGTGTGTGTGTGTGTGTGGGATTATCACTCAGATACCAGACACCGTGTAGAAATGTCTAACAGACCACAGCCATATTTGAGGAGAAGGTCAGAGGTCGTGGAGGTAATTCCCCGTCGTGCAGCAGCTGCTGCAGAGCTCTGAAGTCACTCCCTGTTTTCTGCCTGCTGCTCATTCACTTCCTGTCGTTACATCTGAGTGGATAAACTCTCATTTATTCCATCAGTGATATCATGGACAGGCGACACAAGATTAATTCCATGAAAAAGAAACGAGTTACATCACAGCTTAATCTACTGAGAAAAGTAACTTCTTAGAGAAATTTCACAGTCGCAGAAAGAAGCGTCCTTTGCTTTTATCTCACGTTTACATCCAGATGAACTGTTTAACATGGGAGTCTATGGGGACTGACTCACTGCTGATGCCTCCAGTGGACACCAGAGGAACTGCAGATCAGAGTCAGTTACTTCATTTCAAGCTGTGAGTCAGCTGGCTGCAAAAACATGTTTGTGCCTCGTCGTTGGTCGACAGCGTGACGGTAAAACCGTGTCTGATGGTCACAACTAGGTCGCTGATTGGCTGTTTGTTTCCTGCCTCCCTGAGGAGAACAGAAGATGCTGTTTGTGCGAAATGTCAGCATTTCTTTCACTGCAAAGTTGCACTCAACTTCAACATGTTGCTTAGTAACAGCTGGCTGTCAGCACCCACTCAGGTGTGTGTGTGTGTGTGTGTGTGTGTGTGTGTGTGTGTGTGTGTGTGTGTGATGAATAGCACCGAGTGTGTGGGCAGTTTGAGTGCTGGGCAGATTTAAAGGGAGAAGATGGATAAACAAAGCCGAGGAAAGGAGAAGAGGAGAGGATACACGAGAGAAAGAAGGCGAGGAGACGACTTTTCTTTCTTTCTCTTTGCAGACAGAGTGGCGTTTCCATGGTGAACACTATGGGATGCCAAGCTGGTTGCTGGGAGAGGAAGAGGAGGAGGAAGAGCAGGTCAAGGCTGGTGGATTTTTTCCAGCATTTCCACAGAGACTGAAGAGTGTGGGTGGGCTGGCCCTCTCTCTCTCGCTCTCATGGCACGTCACTGAGTGTGGGGGCGGCTGTGTTATTATTTGTTGTAGCAGGAAGAATGAGAGAAGGTTGGAGGTGGGTGGAGGAGGACAGCTGCTGCAGATGTCAGGTCCACGGGGACCTGACATCTGCCTGTGGTCTCAGTCGTGACAGGGAGGTGACTCAAGTCCACTGCTGATGTCCAGGACTTGTTTTTAGGAACTCGGGATCTGTAGCTCCTCTGAGCTGCTGACGGTGCAAAGCAGATTTGACATCACTTCAGCATGTGCTGCCGTTCATCGGGGCATAAACTGGCCGTGAACAGCCAAGGTCTTCGACCAGCTCACACTGAGTGTTTGACAGAGTCACGGTTAGTCGATGACAGGTGTGTCTGGGCGACACGGTACCTTCATCACGCCTGTTAAACCCGTCGTGTCACATGTGGGCCAGGAAACGCTCAAAAGTACAGATGCTTATCTGAATTATCTTTATTTTCAGTGGTCACCAAACATAATGACAGCAGCATCTTTGAATTCAGGGTTTTTGAGCACCACATCTCTGCTCTCTGCTCTAACGTGTATGAGATGTGCATGACTGTAGCTAGGTGTGCTTAACAAAGTGTTTACATGTGCACAGGCTCTGAGGAGAATTAAGATCCTCATAAAACACGAACACCTCCTCCTCTCTAATCTCCAATTGTCTTTATTGTGTGTGTTTGTGTGTAAGGTCTCAGGGCAGGTTGGCATGACAACAAGCGTCCACGTCCAACAGTGTATCCATGGAGATTTGCTCTCTAAGCACACACACGCACAGCGTGGTGTGCGTCTGTAACTGCAGATATTTCCTGATGAACGCAGCCTTTAAAGGACCATTCAGCTGTTTTTATTTTCACATCTCGCTGGCTCTGATTGGCCGTTGCTGCGGTGACGGCTGCTCTGGGGCTCCCGCTGCCTCAGGGGATTGTTGCTGCCGATCCGGGAGCCTCTCGCTGTGATTTAATTGGATCAGATGGCAGGTAATCGTATCAGGTAATGTGCTGTTATGTAATGACATCACTGCAGGGGCGTGTTTGTTTACATCACGCAGTGGTGTACGATGCAAATCCATTAATAACACACGTCTCACAAACCCTTTTGCGTCTTAGTTTAAAGGCCTTCGATCGTAGCCTGAAACTTTATCTTAGCCCGTGTGGAAACCGCTCAACGCAACTTAATGTAGAGGCCACAGTCGATAATGAACGTCATCGAGAAGTAAAGACGATGGAAGATATTTAATTCATACAAATCAGGCTTTGATGGTTCCAGTGTTTTTAGGAGCTTGCTGTACAGATGGAGACACAAAGCCAACATCCAACTTATTAAAAACTATAAATAAATTCTCAGTCACCCTCTGAATAAACCAGCAGCAGTGGTTTCATGACGTCCAAAGTCTTCATTCATTGAATCTGTAGGAGCATCGTTGACCTCTGACCTCTTCCAGGGGACGGTGGAGAAGCTGTTTGCAGGATCTTTGCTTCACTGGTCAGAAGCGAGTCTTGAAGCCGGAGAGCTCCAGCTTGTCGATCGACCTCTGGTTGGTGAAGGAGGCTCTGGTGATCCGGCTGGTGGGACTTCCTTCTTTGCTCAGCCACACCTTCCTGTAAAGGACCCAATGAGAAAGAAGAGAGTGCAGTTCAGGTTTATGGTACACGGGTCTAAGTCCTACACGCACTGCAGACAGAAAAGAGACTTTTGTTTTTACTGTGACGGCCGATGATCACAGCTTAGTGGTGGGTCATCGGTCACGGACGACTCTTCTGTGGTTGCTGCCTAAAGATTTCAAACATTCTTACTTAAACTTGCCAAAGATTCCCTGAGGTTCGTGACATTTTTACATTTCCTTCAGGATCAGTCTGGTTGAGACCTGCATCAACCAATAAAAGATTATTTATGTCTGCAGACACTTATATTGAGCTTTGATAGCAGCATCAACACCACTGTCCAGAAAGGAAAAGGCATCATGGCGATTCAGTGAGAAAAAAACAAGAAGAGGAAGAACTGGGGTGGAGTTGGGCTGCAAAGTGGCTTGCAGAGCAACTGTGAGCTGCTTACAGCAGCTTCTACAGCGTGTCCTACAGGCAGATATGGAATGGCTTTCACAGAGACGGCAGCTGATGGTGACTTGCTGCCAGAGTTCAGTCGGTCCACAGAAAGCTCTTCATTCAAGTCCAGTAAAAACTGGAACTAGTCGTGGATCCAGTTGCTTTTAATCACCACAGACTCTGATGTAAAACTGTCTGCCTTTCAGAGCTGCTGTTAGGTTCACTGCACTAACCGACCGTCCGAGAAGGCTGAGCTCTGGTTTTGCTGAGTGAAGTTTTAGGATTTTATTTGGTTCTTACTGAGCACTGATTGGCTGACTTCAGTGTCTGTGTGATGCTCCTATATACAGTCTATGGATGGCACCTGGTAACTACTGCAGCTACTCTTAGCTGGTAACTTAGCACGCCAACCTCTCGTCCAAATACGGTCACGTCCGGCTCCAAACACCAACATGCTGACGGCCAAAACCATAAAGTTGTGAGTTCAAAATGCAGAGTCCTGAAACCGATGTTCCTGACCTCACTGCTCGAGGGACATAAACGTTCAAAACCAGAAAAGAAGGCCCCACCAGCCGACTGGGGGTCAGGCCTGCATCTGGACGACCAAAGGCATGATGGGTAAATAAAAACATTCCTCTGGTTTTACATAACGCTGGGAGTTTGCTGTGCAGCAGCTCTCTGAGCGTTTGGTCGAGTGCAGGCGTGTGTAGATTAGAGGAGATTGCAGGGGATCAGGGTCACGTCCATGTAGCTGCACCGACTGAAGGCGGGCCAAAGAGAGCGGGCGAGCGAGCATGAGAACAAGAGTGGGGATGGGGAGAGAGAGAGAGAGAGTGGCTGTCCTAGTTTTGCTTTATTGCCAAACTCTGTCTACAGTGGACCGATCTGCTCCATGACCCACTACTCTACTGTCCACACACACACACACACACACACACACACACACACACACACACACACACACACACACACACAGCTTAACACTAATTCTCCAGCAGCTGGATGTTTGCTGGTTTCTAATCTGCTGCCATTTCTCTCTGATCCGCTCATGCACAGCTGCACTTCGACACTCGCGAGGACTCCATCTATGTCAAAAGCTCCGCCCTAAGCAAGATATTTCCAGTTATTACATCATAAGTGCATCGTTTCTGTCAGCACTGACCCTGTGCATGACCACCCAAAGGTCTCATGCAGCGAGTTATTACAGTTACAGGTCTTGGTGTTTGTCGGGGATCTGTGATCTCTCTAACAGGTAACATAGTGAAGGTGTTTGACTCACACTCATCAGACGTCCTCAATCTTGATATGCAAATACACAAAGCCTCATCAGACCAGCTGTGCAGCCAGCTGTGCTGCAGTTTACCACACGGAGAGACTAAAAATGGTTCCATTAAGTTGTGTTTCTCCCCCCAAAATCTAATCATTATTATAATCATTAATGCCATGAAGTGTTGAATTAGGACCCAACTTGCAAGAAGATGGAGGTAAAAGGAAAACTAATCCCATGATGCAAGAACACGATGACCAGCGATGAGGGGATGACAGCGCTGCATGTACACAGGAGCAATCAGGGGAAGTGGACACAGCTGGGAAACCAAGGCACAGGTGATAATAATCACAGAACATGAGCCAGGAGGGCAGGTACGGCTACACACGAGAAATAAATGATTCCTGAAATCAGACGTGAGAAGCAATAACGAAACATGGAGAGGCAGACGTGCAGGAGGAAGAGACAGGAAGTTAGAACTCAAGACTGAAAACTGGAGAAGAAGCGGCACACGACGTGGTGCGGCGTCTGGCTGACATCAGGTTTTTCTTTAAACATTTTCCTTGTGGTGAAGCCTCAAGTGGAGTCGCAGGTGTAGTCCTTTCTGCTGCTCCGCCCCTGGGTGGAGTTTCTCCCTTTGAGCTGTCCTGCACTGGCCTGTTAATCAGCTGTGTGGAAGCTGCAACTCTTCTCTGCCAGAGCATCGTTGCTGCGACCGCACTCACCTGCATGCGCTCTTTTATTTGATTGTTTTTGAAATGACACAAATATTATCACTTCTGCTTCAGTGACCCCAGATCTGTTTCATCGTCTAGGTTTGGTCTTTAGTTTATGTTGGCTACAGTGACCTTGTCCTCATGTACGGTATATTCCACACAATGCTAACAGGAAGTCAGTAGCACACACTGTTGCTGATCCGAGCCAAATAACTCTCTTTACAGGTTTGTGACAAAACCACAACATGTTCATCGACCTGATTATAACCAATGTAAGGAGACCTGGAAGGGTTTTACAGCACCTATAAGTTAAATGTATTTTTCTAACGACAGGTAGCCTTGAATACAACGAATGACTCCCTAATGTGGGTCTATTCTGCTTTTCCTTATTTCCTGTCAAACATCTCCTGTTACAGTGGAAGTTTCTGATAATGAGCTCCGTGAACGTGCTGTAACCTCAGGCTGAAGCTCAGGCTGCTTTTCCCCACTGTTGGGTCTGTGGTTGCGCGTTAGGCAGCTCCTCTCGTGTAATTAAACTTTTTATTGCCAACTTAAGATACGACACCTTCCCGGCTCTCTTGGTCACTTCTAACAGTTTGAGGAATTTCTATGTGGAAAAACGTGGAGCAGACTTTCCAGTGTCCACAAACACCACCAAGCTCCTGGCTCCCAGGACACACACCCCGACACACACTCCACAAGCTAAACTAAGACATACTTTCTACAGTAACAGCCAACATGTGGGTGGGAGCCGCGGGTTTGCTCCTTTAAATCAGTGCCACATTTGCCCCAGCAACATATTTTGATTACACATAAATTTTCCATTCATTTGGATTAAATCCCATATTTCCCACAACTAACGCTGATATCCAGTGTTTTAATTCAGCAAACTGCAAAGCGTTTGTAGTTTAACGTCAGGATTTTCCCGCCTCTCTCTTTGTTTCCATTCCTTCACTTTCATCAGCTCGGCTCTGGAAATTTTTCTGCTCCCAGAGGAATAAATAGAAACCACCCACTGCTTCACCTCCCACCGCCAGCCTTCGCTCTCCAAACTCCACACAGCCTAACGTTTGCATTGCTCTCCTTTCCTCATCTTTCCTTATTTCCCTCCTGTTCCTCCTGCACGCCTGGAGGAACAGCTGGATCCCGTTTCACAGGCCTGGCAGGAAGTGAGGTCGTGGTGAAAGTGGAGTCGACAGGAAGGACGTGAAAGCAAGTGTGTTAACATGGAAATAATAGTCGATATACAACGGAGAGAAGCTGTGTGTGTGTGTGAACTGTATTAACCCTGACCCTTTACAGTCTTATTGACTGTTAGATGTGCTTTTGTTGTAATACAGCCAATCACAGTTCCTCATGTGTGTAACCAGCCTGTAAACACATTTAATGCCTGCAGTTGCTTCTGTGTTCAGACTGAAGCGTCCAGCTCCTAAAATTTATGCTGAAGCTTGAAATGAAATCTGTTTTTGTGCCATTTCTTCCTCTGGGGACCCCGCCCGCCTGGCCCTGCAAGGAGCGTGTGTGTGTGTGTGTGTGTGTGTGTGTGTGTGTGTGTGTGTGTGTGTGTGTGTGTGTGTGATGTCAAGGAGCATCAGCAGATCCCTTGAGGTGGTGATGTCATCTAAATCGGACGTCCCCACCCAGTGACATCACTCCCCCCGGACAGGATGGGACGTTCAAAACAAACTGAGCCCGGCTTCAGTTCCAGATCTGATACCATTACGCTGCATTCACTGACAGCTGGGAACTCAGAGTTTCTAGTGTTCAACTGGAAAAACAAAGGCAGAAACATCACCAAAGGGAGCAGATATAAATCCTGTAGCTCTGCTTGAAGAACCCGCAGTGTGGTCGCAAGTATTTAATATTTAACAATTCACCTGCATGAGAACAAGAACTCTTTAAACTGCTCATAAATCTCCTGAACCAAAGCGTCGGTGCCTGCAGATCTGCTGCCGCGACAGAACAGACCTGAAGCAGGTAACCGTTGTGTTGTGAAGGCAAAGGTCGCCATCTAGTGGCTGAAAAAGAGTATCACCGCAGCACTTTGCAGTGAGAGTTGCACCAGCCTGCTGTGGCGTGTCAGTGTGCACTCACATCTCCTCCACCATGTCAGCCGGACCCTGCACCTGTCCCACCACCGTCCCTTTGTAGGTGTTCTTCACCCAGCCGACCAGCCCGAGCCGCAGACCCTCCTTCTCTGTGTACTGGTGACGGGAAGAAAGGAGTTAATAAAATCCTTCAACCTGGATGTTAAACAAAGATTGATGTGGGACATAAAAACATTAAGTCAATAAAATAATGTATTAAAAAAATTGTATATACTTAATGTCTGTTTTGTGTGTTGGATAATCCTTCTAGTTTATTGGTTTATCTCCACAGAGGAACGATATACAGCATGCTTTTAGTCATAAAGAAGGGGCAGCCAATAAAAACAGCTGGTTAGAGTTGACATAAAGGGGGAGGAGCTAAAGCAGGTTGTTTTATTTCAATGCTTTCACTGGGATTTTTTCCCCCACTGTAGCCTGATGAGTTTTGTGAAATCCACACCTGATCGTGTCGCCAGTTGTGTAAATTAATATGCGAAGTGTCATGGATCAATGGTCACGACAGCATATTTATGGTGAAAAAACTGACCTCACAGCCGCTTGTTAGTCAGCGGGCTGCTTTCAGTTACTGTGCAAACGTAAGGCTGGACACCTGCAGTCAGCTGAGACTGAAGAAGTCACCTGTATGATGACGTAATGCTTCTCCCACTGAAAACGTCCAGATGAACAGAATCAGCTTGCTGGGATTTCCTTACCTGGATGATCGAGACACCGTTTACATGTGTGCAAAAGGCCAAGATGCATAGAAAAAGCTACGTTTCTGTGCAGACTGAGCCTCGAACTGAGCTGTGGGTTTGGTGAGGATGGGATTTGGTTTTTGGAAGCAGCAGGAGGTGATCGCAGCAAAAAGAGAGCTCAAAGGAAAACTCACCATTCGGAAGCAGACGCCTGTCAAAGTAAGAAGGAGAGAAAAGAAAGTCTGAATTAGTAGCTGCTATTTTTTAATAGCTTGTTTCCAAAAGTCACATTTGTGTTTTGTGCATTTTCTTGTTTACACAGCCTAACAGAGGTGGTCTGTTTGGGCTTTTGTGAAGTTGGTGGCATTCATGAGGCTCTAAGAAGTGAAAGTGAGGCCAGCCCAGCTTGTTCCTAAATTAAGCAGCAGTGGATCGTTTTACAGGCTCTCAGAGGCCAACAGGTCTAAGAAGCAGAGGAAGAAAAGGGAGTTAAACATACAGACCCTGGACGTGACCGAAGATTTCAAAGTCCACCGACACCAGATTGCTTCCGGCTGAGTCATCAGCAGACATCCTGAGAGACTCGAGCTCAGAAATGTCCCTTTAACAGAAGAGCTCTGCAGCGTCTCCGTCCGCCTCCTCACCACATGGTCATGTCGTCCTCCTGAGCTTTTTAAAGGAAAATCTCACCACCAGCTGAGGAGCTCATGGAACATGTAGTCCATTAAAAACTACAAACAGTAATGATGGGCAGGTGTCCTCCTGTAAACTGATCAGATCCTTTGAAATCAGCAGTGACAACACCTGCCTGGTGTTTGGTACTTAGGGGACACGACTGAGAAGATGAAGGCTGCACAGAGGGTCATTAACTCCACTCTGAACGTCACTGGCCTCTCCCACCCCTGGAGGCCATCGCCATAATGGACTGTTAACAACCACTATCCCCCCACATCTCACCCCTGCCCACGCACCTCACCAATCTGAGCCACGGTCTCAGTAACCCTCATCACTCAGGACACTCACACACAGACTCTATTCAGACCAAGTCCTTTCTTGGTCTACACACCTTTGGAACGGGAGTCGTAGGTTTGACTCCCAATAGGCTAGACCCTCCACGCTAACCAAGCCCACCTCGGACATCAGCGAGAGACATAAATATGAAGCCATACCAGCTCAGACGTTGCCCGAGGTCTGTGTCAGGTGTTGAGGAACCAGGACGCCCTGATGAGAAGTGGGCTACTGGAACAAGACGGCATCGGTGGGCAAGAGATGAAAACAGGGCGCTGGTGGATGTTACTACACCAGTAACCCCAGTGGAAGGGTCAACATGTCAACTGGCTTCTGCATTTTGCCAGTGAGGACAGAGAAAGAGATCTGACATCACATTTAAGCATTTAAGCAGCAAAAATCCAGTTTAGGAATGTGAGTCAGTTCAGACTCACATTCATAGAAAACAGCAGCTCGTCAGTCCTGCTCCTGAAGGACGCTGATCCCAACTGGAGCCAGGGGGTCCGAATGTGCCGGCACATCCAGTGCAAAGAGCACGGCACAACACACAACACACACATGTGTGCGCTTGTCTTGACACTCGCTGACATGATGCATTCTGATTCTCTCACAACCAACGCAAACGTGTCCTTACTGTCCAAAAAGTCCTCACATCAGTGTTCCTACAAAGACCGATGGAACAGTACGCACACACAGTCAGCTCGCGACCTCGGACATCATCAGGGGAACGCAGAGGTCATCATCCTACACATGACCTTTAACCCCCTAAAATACAGATTTATGTCAGACAAAGATGAAACTCTAGCAGTTTAACACTAACATTTACATCTCATTAATTTAACGAGTGTTCGCGGCAAACAGTCGTTATCCTGTCTTCCTTCTCTCACCCCAACCAATCACAGCAGATGGCCCCGCCCCTCCCTGAGCCTGGTTCTGCCGGAGGTTTCTTCCTGTTAAAAGGGAGTTTTTCCTTCCCACTGTCACCAAAGTGCTGCTCATAGGGGGCAGAGATAGTGTCTGTCTCCTGAATCCAAACTGGAAGCTGGTTCCACAGAAGAGGGGCCTGAAAACTGAAGGCTCTGCCTCCCATTCTACTTTTAAATACTCTAGGAACAACAAGTAGGCCTGCAGAGCGAGAGCGAAGTGCTCTAATAGGGTGATATGGTACTACAAGGTCATTAAGATAAGATGGGGCCTGATTATTTAAGACCTTGTATGTGAGGAGCAGGATTTTGCTGTATTTCAGTATTTGTGGTTTTCAGTTGATGTTGAAAATAAAGAAAGTGAAGAATAAAACGTCTGGAATGAC